>NC_133421.1:37628125-37947500 GCF_049350105.2 Macaca mulatta
AAAACGCTCTACCACATGTAGTACTGTACACGGTTTTTAAAAACATTGAAAAAATGTCATCACTAGATGTATTTACACAAAATCCAAATACACTTTTCCTTATTTGAAATAAAACAGATGGACAGCCAGAAAAAGAATTCATTTCTCATTTGTCCATAATACACAGTAGCTACCTGTAGTGCAACTGCTGCAGAAAGGGAAAATAACGTGGAGGGTGGGAACCATGGAAGGAAGGTGGGTAGCGATCTTTATATTAAATAAAACAATGATATTGTATAGATTTTGCTGTATGAAAACTGTATTTTTTCTTTTAATATAAAACTATTGTCACTGCCACAAAATAGAACAAGTTTCTGATTATTTTACAACGGCGGGCGAGGGGGAGGGAGTAGTAGATGGGTGGGGAAGGGTTTTGTGTTGGAGGAAGTGTCCAGACCATGGGTCTTTCCCTCCCTGCCCACGCTGTTCCTCAGCTCGGGTTTGCCCCTTTCCCATGAAATGTTGAGTACAAATATATGTGCAAATGCCCCCTAGAACTTGAGGAAAGAAAAAGGATTTTTAAAAAACAGTCAAAAGGTTTTCTTCATTTCATGCAAAGATTGTAGTTGAAGCGTTTCTGGTAGAGTATAGAAAACACCCGGGCTTGGTTTGTGTACATTTTTGCATTGCAGGAGTCTTGGGTGGGTGTACAGGCCAGTAGCGGGGTAGCTGCCAGTCCTAGGGAACGGAGTTGGAGCGCAGCACAGGGCCCTGGTGGGGCTTGAGAGAGAGCTTCTCGGCCAAGACCCCATCCTGCAGCAGGCTGGCATCGCCTTTGGGCTGTTTGGTCGCAAACTCAGTGATGCTGAAGACAAACTGCAGGCAGCCCAGCTTGATGTAGCTGCCATGGTGCAGTAAGGCCGTGCCCTCCCAGCCGGCCCCACTGCCCCCAATCAAGCTTGAGCTGCTGGCTTTGCAATTGCAGGGTCTCCGCTGCGGCCCTTGGGCCTGGGAACTCATCATGGCTGCCTCCTCACTTGGCTCTTCATCCTGTTTCTGGTGCCGGCGGCGCCCTGGGAAAAAGGGGGATGGTCACAGAAGAGGAACAGTGAGCAGCCAACCCATGTGGGCTGTTTGCCAAGGTTGGGCTCCTGCATCTCCCCATTCCAACTGCTGCATGACTACGGATGAAGGATGCTCAGAAAGGGTTGGTGGAGTCTGAAATCCCCACAGGTGTGTACACACATGGGGGTACTCAGCACTTGCTTCTCTGTGGCCTGCCCTGGGCCCATGAGGAAGTAGAGCTTGGCCAATAGGACTAAGAAGGCAAGAGACAGACCATGGGCAGCAAGTCAGAACCACCCTGACTGCGGCCTCAGCTTTGTGGCCACAGACCTCTGCTCCAACTTACTGATGACACTCTGCACTTTGGCAACAATACTGCTTGGGGGTGTTGGCGGGGTCTTCTCCGAGAAGTCACATGAATACAGCACATTGTCCACCGTTGTCCCATGCTCACTGTAGTTTAACAGCTCATAATGTTTGGTATTCTGAGGAGGAGGAGGGGAGATAAGATGTGTGGTTGGCTGTGTGGGGCATGGGGCTAGGGGGAGAGGACATATGGAGAAGGCCGTGCTGCTCTACCTAGGGAACCCTTACTTGCCTCCCCAGTCATGGCCCCTGTCCTTTCAGAAGGGGGCTGCAGATACCTCCTCAGGGAAGCCTTCCTTCCGGTGTCCCACACCCCCTACTCTCCCAATCCTCCTTCACTCTGCCTTCTCAGCACCGCTCCTCTTGGTGTGATACTCACTGGCCCATGATGATAATGAAATTCACAGGGACACATCCACAGGGCTTGGCTTCCTTCTATGCTGGTCCCCTCCCCTGCTTTAGGGTAGGCTCCCTCTGCTGTGCCTGTGACTAACCTCAGGAAAAATGGTAGCCCTGCTCCTGTGAAGCAGGTACCCCTGGTAGGATGCTGTTTTACATCAAGACTGTCCTCCTCCAGGAATGACAGGGAGGGAAGAAAAGGAGAGGACTCCCAATCCCTCTTCCCTCCCCTCAGGGCACTGAACAAAAACCTACTGCTTGGGAGAGGCCTTAGGTTGGGAAAGCTCCCTCCCACCGCATCTCCAGCCCTCACCTCATCGTAGAATATGCAGGCATGTTTCCCGGACACGTAGTTACAGTGACCATAGTTTGTAAGGCACACATCCATGTCAGCTCCTGCAAGATGGCAGGAGTAGAGGAAAAGGAAGGCAGAGAACAGATTGTAAGGTGCATGTGTCGGGGAGGTGAGACAGGGAGGGAGTTAGCTTCTGGGTTGGCACTAGCAGAGACTTCAAGGGTGAGTAGCTCAGGGCCCTCCCCTTTTATTTTTGAACAAAAACTGATGTCTTTTCCAAGCTCCTGATAAAGAACAACTGTCCCTGCCAGCTGATCTGCTTTAGAACATGTGGCTGCTACCCAGAAGGGAACAGTGAGCTACTGAAGAGGATGGGATATTTCTATGAAAATACAACAAGAGGGTGCAGAGCCTAGAAAATCATATCACCTTAAAGAAAGGGAAGTTTCTAGGGTAAGGACTAATCTGTCTGTCCTTCTGTACCAGATATAGAACTATCTGTCTCTAGGACTTCTAGGGAAAACAAAACAAAACAAAAAACAGATACAGGGCTAACTGAAGATTGGGTATGTGTGAGCCTATCACTCTTTCAAAGACCACCAGGGACAAAGCATCTGCCTTCTCCTTGGGTTCTTCCCCGCAGTGTTTAAAGTGCCTCCCTGGGCAGTAGTCAGAGCTGACTTTCATCTCTGCTGATGCAACACTGGGCAAAGACAAAGCAAAAGGGCCTGAACAAGGGAAGACAAGGAACTGATCGTCTCTTTTATTTTTGAGACAGGGTCTCACTCTGTTGCCCGGGCTGGAGTGCAGTGGCATGAATAGGATCACTGCCTTGACCTCCCAGGCTCAGGTGATCTTCCCACCTCAGCCTCCCAAGTAGCTGGGACTATAGGCATGTGCCCAGCTAATTTTTTTGTATTTGTTTTTGGTAGAGATGGGGTTTCACCATATTGCCCAGGCTGGTCTCGAAGTCCTGGGCTCAAGTGTTCCTCCTGCCTCGTCCTCCCAAAATGCTGGGATTATAGGCGTGAGCCACTGTGACCGGCTGATTGTCTCTATTCTTAATTTCTCTTGTCTAGCTATCCACTGGTTTAAAGCAGTCAACTCTGGAAAGGGCTTCCCTCACCCCTTTCTAACTTCTGTGGGTAAGGGTATCAGTCTTTAGGGCTGAACAGATTCAGTGTCTCTCCCAGCTTCCTGGCTGGCTCACCTGTCCCGATGTAGAGGGTTCGATAGCACATGTTCACAGCTCCTCCCAACCCTAAGAGGGGGTAGAACACAGCTCGGGCCTGTACCTCCTTTCTTTGCACTACAAGACAAACATAGGAATAGGATCATTCAGAAACTCAGATCCTGTGATCCAAACATAAACCAACAAAATCTGGACTTTTGGCTCATGGCCTGGAGAAAATCCCGCTGGATGACTCATCTTTCCAGACTCACATCCAGCACTGAGCTGCTGCAGGGTAGACTTTCTCTCCCCACCCACAGCATTTCCAACACAGGGTGCAGAGGACCATCTTTGAAGATAGTCAGAGAAGTCAGAGATGACAGTACCCTGTAAGTTCCTGGGCTCCTGGTTGGCTAATCTGGGATATTCCAGCTGGTACTATAGGGAGAACATGGAAAAACAGACCGCATGGACCAGTGTTTCTCAAACTTTAATGTGCATATGAATCGCCTACATATCTTGTTGAAATGCAGATTCTGATTCAATAGGTCTGAGGAGGGGCCTTAGCTCTGCATTTCTTTTGCTGTTTTCTTTAAAAATAGGCAAAAAACCAATGCACTGAGCTCTGCATTTCTAACAAGCTCTCAGGGGCTGCTGATGCTGCTGGTCTGGGAACCACACTTTGAAGCAGCAAGGCTTTTAATGGCCAGTGCTCAGACATACCTGAAACAGAGTTAACCACTTGGGGAAAATTTCCAGAAGGCTGGCCTACGGTTATTCTATTTCTCACCTTGAACTTGAAAAGTTCCTTCTTGGGAAGCCATTCTTTTAAAAATTTTATTTATTTATTATTTATTTAGAGACAGGGTCTCACCCTGTCACCCAGGCTGGAGTGCAGTGGTGCAATCATAGCTCACTGCAGCCTTGACCTCCCAGGCTCAAGCGATTCTCCCACCTTAGCCTTCCAAGCAGCTGGGACTACAGGTGTATGCCACCATGCCTGGCTAAGTTTAAAATTATTTGTAGAGATAGGGTCTCACTGTGTTGCCCAGGCTGGTCTCCAACTCCTGGGCTCAAGTGATCCTCCCGCCTCAGCCTCCCAAAGTGCTGGGATTACAGGTGTGAGCCACTGCACTCAGTCGGAAAGCCCTTCTAATTCAAATATTTGAAAGCAAGTAAGCAGAAAGTACACTACATATACCCAAAGGTACTGGTAGCTGCTTTGCTGTGTCTCAAAGTGGACTTATATATGAAAGAAAGTTACAGCAGACTTCCCCAAGTCTGATAAGAAAGCTGTGGTTGCCATCTTGTTCCTGCTCTCTTCAGAAAAAAACCATGGTGCTTTATTAAGCCCATGAAAAGCACACAAGAAGATTTGAATACTGGAAGCTCAGATTCTCCATGGAGGCAAGGTGACCATTCGCACACGTAGAGGGGAGATCTGATGATGTGGTGACAGGTGTGTACATGCGCACCTTCTGTGTGGTGCCCTCCAGAAGCCAGCTGATGTGTCCCGACACTGCCCGGTGAAGGTTGGACCCGGGAGGGGAAAAGCTGATGTATTCTCTGCAAGGCCAGAAACTTGATCAGCTTCTCGTCCAGCATATTTATCTCGATTTCTATTAGCCAAAGAGAAAGATTAAAAAGCTGCTGAGATGGAAGTGGAATGTGGAAGCAAATCAGGGTCACAGAGCAAATAGTTCGGCATTTCTAAAATCCAGTCAAGTAACTTTTACTTAAACAGCATTGAGTACAGAGCATACAAGGATCTGCAGCTGGGCATTTCACTTGCTATTTGCAGTGAGATGGGTCCCAATGCAGCCTGTGCAGCTGCCTCCTGTAGTTGGGTGAATTGATTTTAATAGTGCTCCTAGAACGGCAGAGTGGAATAAACCACTTGCCTGTCTGTGGGGGAGGGCCTGGATGTCTGATATTGAGACTTGAATTTTCTACCCACCTTGTGTTCACAGAGATCAAGATCTGTCCCTGTTCTCCTGGACTTTAGGGGTTTCCCACAGATGAGGTCCCTCCTTTGGGAGTGAGGATCCTAGTTTTATTCTGCAAATCCAGGTGATCTGCCTAAAGTGATTTTGTTTTTGTCTCACTGGTTCAGCTTGGCTCTGTCCTCCCTCCATCTTTGATTATGTGTATATGCACAGGTAGAAGGCAGAGCTAAAGAAGGAGCTTTCTTTTTCACCCTACCCCCCTATCCAAAAGGATACTCCTCATTCCCATCTCCCCCTAGGCCTCTGGGATCAGGTGCTCCTTCCCTCCCTTTCTGAAATGAGCTGAATGCTGTATAGGAATAGCACCTTCAACATAGCAACCAATGGAACAGCAGCAGCTCATTCACTCACCTCCATTGACATCCATAAATGCTCGAAGTGAGTTGGTGAGGTCCACCATGGCAGTAGAGTTGGCTGGGAAAGAGGGTACGGTTAAAGCGCTTCCTATGGATAACGTGCCGGGGCTGACCTTGCCATCTGGGGACGGAGCAGGAAGACTGTTACTTACGTCGCCTGAGGGAAACCCACCGGTCCAATCCCCCACTGCTGAGACAGGTCTGGATTTCGGACCCAAGGTGATGTTCCCTTCTTGATTCTCAACCCATAGGCTCTGGAACTCCTAGAGCTAAAAACGTGTGGTGAGGAAGGGCAGATGGAATGACAAAGCACCCGGGCACGCAGGAGTCTCCAGAGCACTGGGAATCATTGAAATCCACTGCTCTGGGGAAAGTGGTGGGGCAGCTTCATTCTTTGGGCCATGACCACCTCCCTGCTGCCTCTACTTTTAAATAAGTGGTGCCTGCCCTTATAATTCCTGCCTACTGAAATATGACTCACAGCATGGAAAATCTACCCACACTGGTATTAAGCGATAAACAGAGACAGGAAAACAGCCTGGGAGTGGGGCCATCCTGGGACCAGGGGCCCCCATGCAGAGAAATCACAGTCACCTGGTTACCGAGACTCCCAGCTGACTAGGAGGCCAGCTTCAGTTCAGACGGGAGAGACCACAGGGGGTTCCGGCAGCATCTGAAACCTGGTTCAGATGCCGGGGTCAGCAACCTCAAGGTACTGAGTGCTGTCTGGGGACAGCTGAGAGAGCAGGTCCACAGTAGGCCAAGTACAGACCTAAAGGACCGCCCTTTGGCATGTGGCCCGAGGGCAAGCTTCTGGGCTAGACCAACCCCTGTGGGCATCCCACTCTACAGCTCCTCTGAAAGACAGTGCTGCTGTCTATCCCTGCTTCCTGACACGGAAGTCCATCAGATGAACTCTGAGAATATGCATCAAGCATGAATCCATTCTTTTGTGCGGATCTAACAATACTGAGGCCATCACGCAGAACCTCAGGCTGATCACAGTAATTCCAGAGAGCACCCTGCCTTCTTTTAAGGTGACAGAACAAAACAGGCAGAAGCCTAGGCCTGGAAGGTGTGGGATGGAATCAGGAGACCTGGGCTGTGGTTCCAATCCTGCCACTGACTCCGTAGGTCAATTTAAGGAAATCACTGAAGCTTTCAGAGTCTAAGCAGTCCCATCTATAAACGGGACAAGTTAACATGTGCTTCCTCTTCTATTACGGAAATGGGAGTAAGACAAACAATACAGAGGCCAAAGTCCTCTGAAGTATTCACAGGGATATAAGTGCTTTTGGAATCTTGTCTTATTTGCCAGAAAGAGCATAAAATTATTCCAAATCACCCCAAGGCTGAGCAGCACTCACCTGATGATGGCGCTGGTGAGCTGAATCGTTGGTTGGCTCCTGTGGCCAAGATACCATCTCCTGCTGCTTGGGGGGGAGTGAGCACCCGGGTGGCATTTGGGGGTGAGCCCAGTGGCCTTGAATCTGTCAACGGAGGTCCTATCTGTGATTGGACAGTCTTTCTTTGCAAAGTGCTGGTGTTCTCGATGCTGGCACAAGAGCTGGGAATGGAAGGGGGCAGGCTTGGGACAGGAACCAAACTCCTCTGGGGGCAAGAGCTGGGGTCAGTGGCATTCTCTGTCTTCACAATGATGCCGACGGTGTGGTTCTGAAGGCCCCCAGCCGCTGGTGGCGTGAGGGGCCGGGGCCAGCCTTGCCGGTGTGAGAGGCCTGGTAGGGGGGTGTTAGCGCCTGGAAGTCGCCGGGGGTCCGCGGAATCAGTAGGGCTGCTGTAGAGGTGTGGGCCATTAGCTTTCACCTCTGTGTTCACTGGCCCATTGGCAGTCCCACAAGGGGTTTTCTTGGATTTTTCTGCACAAGAACTGCAGCCGATGTCCTCTAGGGCTGGGGGCTGGTGGGGTGGAGAGCAGCTCAAGGAATTCTGGGTGCTAATCCCTGAGGGGCAGGACAAGGGGTAGTGGGAAGGTGTAGGTGTCTTGTCAGCTGTTTGCAAGGAGGTGGTGATTGAGCCGTCAGTCACAATAACAGGCTTAATATCAGCCTTCTCTGTCTGTTCAGAGTCCCAATGCGAAGGCATCTGCTTAGCAGATAAATGTTTCAATATGCTGCACTGGAGCGCAACAACACTACAGAGCCACTGCAATGGAAGGAGAGGAGAGGAGACGGGGGTGAGAGGTCTGAGAGGTGCTGGTCCTTCCTGCCACAGTGGTTAGGGCTGCAGCAGAGCTGACAAGCAGTTTCCAAGGTCCCATTGCAAATGCTCACAAAAAGTGTGCTTGACTCCTCACAGAATTCCATTTCCATTCCCAAGCAAGACTTGTGGGTACCCTCAGCAGGAAACACATCCTCTGGCCAACAGAGCTTGGGATCTGCATTTTGACTCTGCCTTTAAGGCTTACTTGTGACCAATATTCAGCAAGTACCCCGAGCACCTGTGGTATGTCCAGCACTATCACCTAACCTCTCTATGGGTCTACTCATCTCTTTCTACAGTATAGATTTGACCATCTCACAGTGCACTGGGGTAACAACGGAGAGAAGTAGACCAGTTGCCTTTGTAGATCTCTTACTTGCCTTTGGGATTTGAGTCAGAGGTTCCCCCTGGATTACTCAACTCTTGAGGGGTTAGGATGAGGGTGGGTGGGGACTGGAATAAGAATGACACTGAGGCTACTTCCGATAACAGCTGTGGTGACATGGAAGGAAGATTGGGTTTGGAATCCCAGCCCTGCCTTCACTCACCTCTTGCTGCTCTGCTTGGGTGGCTAAGTGCTCAGAGTTCAAAAGGTGCATCTGTGATTCCTCAGGGATCCCATTGCAGATCAGCTCCCCGTCCCGAATGGCCGCGGGTGCAATGAGAGGGGGTGGAAACTGGTACTGAGATTTTATAGCATCGGGAACCTGTTCAGGATAGATAGGAGGAGGAAGGAGAGGGAGATAGTTCCAACATGTCCAGTTGATTCTGCCCTGGTATGCTGTTCTGTCTGTGGTGCTGGTGCTCAAGGGACCATCCACTCTGGGGTCCGCTGAGGAAAAGGAAGCTCAGAAATGGAAATAGCAGGTGAGGCCTCCACTTTTCTTCATCAAGGTCTAAGGCCTGCAGAACACAGAAACCACTGCGAGCTGTCTTCTGCTTCAGCCTGAAAGGTGTAAGACTGGCACTGGACAGGACTTCAGAGTGGTACTCTGGGTTCTTATTGCTCAGTGTCAAGTTTGGGAGTGGGTGAGCAGTCACTGAGACAGAAACATGCTTGACATGAGGCCTGGCTCATGATAAGCACTCAATCAATGTTAGTTTCCTTCATCCATTCATTCATGACTCATGAAACAACTACAGACGTTTTTGTACAACAAAAACAGAAGACACACTCTGAATCACACCATGTAAGAATGAAAGAGCCACACAAACAAAGTCATTCATACATTCAACCAACATTTATTGAGCACCTCCCGTGTCTAGGCACTCTTCCAAGTTCTAGAGATCCAGAGATGAATAAAACTTAAGACTTGCCCTCAAGAAGCTCACAGTCTAGTGGGGAGATAAACACAGAAATATTATAACACAAGGTAATGGGTTCTAGAATAGAAACATGTCTAAGGTGCTATTAAAAACATAAAGAGTGCTTATTTTAGTTTGGGGGACAGGAATTTAGGATTAGGGACGATTTTATAGGAAGTCAGTATTTGAGTTGACACTTGGAAGTTGAGAAGGATCTTCCAGGCAGATAAAGGAAAAATAAGGGAGGGGGAGAAGCATGTAAGGCATAGAGATGTGATAGCACTTTGTGGATTTGGAAAACATCCAGAGAACCAACAGATTTGGTGACAAAATCCTTATGGTAGACAAGGGAAGAAGAACTGAAAATGGTTCCCAGAATTTGGTCTGAGGGACTGAGTAGTGATCATTGTTATTTACTTTAATAGGAGACACAGGAGGCAGAGCAGATGTGGAGGCAGAAGACTTTTGGTCTTAGGGAGGTTCATCCTGAGATATCTGTGGGATGGGCAAGCAGATATGAGTCTGGATATAAGGAGAAAGGCATGGAATATGGAGTTGAGAGTCATCACCAAGGGCTGGTGATGGCCTTAGCTGGTGCCATGGGCTTTCTGAGATCACCCAGGAATGAGAGGAAGAGGAATGGAACAGTGGACTAGTCTAAGGCTACCCCTGGGGAAGAGTGAAGGGCTAAGTGGAAGAGAAATTCACAACCAAGATACAAAGTTCTCAGCAGATTTTTCCTGAATTGCTAGAATCAAGCAGGAGAGAGCTGGGGTTCTTCACCAATGTTCTATGGTGCTACAGTCCTCATTTCATTCTCAAACCGTCCAAGTACAAAATGCTTTGCAGGTAACTCATGCCCTTTGAGTTTCCTCACTCGAGAAACACTTAAAAAGCGGGGAGGGGCACCATACAACGACAGGATTTTTATCAAGGTCTCCTGGACTGTTCACTTCAGCAGCCATGTTCTCTGACAAATCTATACGGTGAATTACACAGTCTGGATTACTTTTAGATCTGTTTCACTAAGATGAGGCATACTACTTTTAATATCATCCATCACCAAAATATTTGAATCTAGTTTTGGAAAATCTATGTCTCCACTGACTGTGTAAATATTTGCCCAGTTAAGTTTGTTATACAGTTTTCAACAGTTAGCATCTTGTTAGGACTGATACCCAATGAAGGTAATGGCAGCGGTGTGACTGATGTTTTTTTTTTTTTTTTTTAGACAGAGTTTCACTCTTGTTGTCCAGGCTGGAGTGCAATGGCGTGATCTCGGCTCACTGCAACCTCCACCTCCCAGGTTCTAATGATTCTCCTGCCTCAGTCTCCCGAGTAGCTGGGATTACAGGCACCTGCCACAACGCCTGGCTAATGTTTTGTATTTTTAGTAGAGATGGGGTTTCACCATGCTGGTCAGGTTGGTTTCGAACTCCTGATATCAGGTGATCCACCCGCCTCGGCCTCCCAAAGTGCTGGGATTACAGGCGTGAGCCACCGCGGGTGATTGATTTTAAAGTGTGGCTGCCACCAAGTGGTCATACTTGAGAAGTGCTGGTTTCTGTTAGCACATAAGACTGTGGGATCATTTCAAAAGAGAAAAACAAGTTTATATATGGGTATATAGTGTTGGGCCCTCTAGGTTAACTGAATGAGGGGACTGAATGGTTTAAAAACATCCTCACTACCACCAAATGCTTTTCAAGGGAAATTTTTCTGTCAGTCTCTGTAAACACACTTTGGTCAATGTCAAGTGCATATAAATGTTAGGTATTATTACAGCTATGCTACAATTTGGAGTACTGGTGATATATTAACAGCAGCCTGGAAAAACAGATTTAACTTTTCTTTAGATATTTTCCACTTAAGTTCCTGAGCTGGGATTAGCTCTTCACCTTCCACATGGCTCTTTCTGCTTAATCACCCCCACCTTTACCTTGCCTTGTGGACAGAGACCATCCAACAGAAACAGATAGAATGAGTGTTAGGTGAGGGTAGCGTAACAACAGAGCACATTTGGGTTTGGTGGGATGGGCTGAAGAGTGCTTATCCTTTGGAAAACTAGACACTGGTAGACTTCGAAGGCTAACTTGAGGTTTGGCCCTCATAATCCTGACCATCATCCCCAAGTATTAAAATGAAGGTCACACTCATTACTCACTAGACACCACAAACACATCTCTGGGGCTTCAGTTTCCCTGCCTGTAAAACCGGGACAGTGATCCTCTGTCTAACCCATGATGGCAGGCAGACCACCATCTTGCCTGTCCCTGATTGTGACTCACCTTCAAGCTTCTTCTTTTGACTGACTGGAGCACACGCCGGTTAGGGGGGTGCTTCTTGTGGATTCGGTTCAGGAAGTCCACTTTGACAACATGCTGCGAAATGGTGTCCTGGAAACGATCAAACACCTGGCACCGATTGCTCAGTGTCATATTCTTCTGGTTCAGCTAGGGACAAAGCAGACACAACCCTGTGGTGAGCCTCAAAAGGCACCTCCTGTCCCAGTTAACCCCATTCCCTGTGTTTAAAAACTAGAAGCCCTTGGCCACATGGGTTCCCTCAATTAGAGACCAGGATGTCGGCACTCTTGTCAGAGAGCAAGGGAACATGGACGAGACTTCCTACTCAGCCCTGCCCAGTCCAGTGGAAGAAAGCCAGTATGTTCCCGCTCCCTAGAGAGCCTTAAGGAAGGCAGGAGAAATCAAGCAAGAAGTGCCCTTCCAAATTCAGCCTCTGACAGTCTTCTGTTCCAGCTCAGAGAAGCCTTTGCAGGGTCCTCTAATAGCAGCACAGGTTTCAGAGGAAACATATGCTTTGACCTTTAAGAGACCCAGACTCCCTTCCCAGCAAGGGCCTCTCTCACAGGAAAAGCAGGACTGTGTTCTACATAGGAGCTTGGCTGACAACTGGGTCAGAACCAGAACTCTGTGTGCTCTGCTCTATTCCTACTCCACGGTACCAAGGAGCGTAAGTTAACCCATCTTGGTATCAGTCTTCCTCTACTGGAAAGGAAAACCCTGGATTGCTCTTAGAGGCCAAAGGGAGAAAAGAAAGAAGAGTTTCTGCAATAATATACAGAAGGCATACCGAAATTATGCCACTTTTCCTCTTCTACATCTGGGCCCCTACATTTTAATTCAAAAGAAAGGACCTGTTGTGGCAGCTTCCTAATTCATAAATCAGGAAATACCTTTAAGTGGCTAGTAAAAATGTAACCAACTAAGAAGTTGTCAACTGCTAGAAAGCTGCTCTTTAAGTTTCATATTTGGGTAAACTGCTTATGGTCATTTTTTTTTCTGGTTCATCAGGAAGCAAAACAAGACTAGGAGAGATACAAGGAAGCAAAACAAGACTAGATTTTCCTCCAGAAAAATTTTTGAGTAGCATGAGTCAAAAGAACACAAAGTAACTCTTCTCTTCCACGTGTGCAAATCTTTAACGTGTGCAAATCTTTAACCGAGGTTCCTCTCAGTGTAAGGTCAGCAGCACATTGCCATGAAGGCCAACGGTCATTCCATGGTTATCATCATTTGACAGACAATGTCTTAAGCAGTAGCCCTGTTAATCTGGAAGGTTGCTCTTATGAGGGAGCTCCTCCTCCTCAAATCCTCTCCCATTCAATCTTGTGAGTGACTGTTCTAACTGCCTATAAAAAGATGTCCTAAACTTCTTTTGGAGATAGCCAAGTGACAGCTCTGTTCTAGCCTCAGTCTGGAAAATAAACCCAAGACTCTTGGAAGATAAAGCAATAGGAACCTTCACACCATTATTCATTCAACAGCTTATTTACTGAACTTCATTTGGTGCCTGGGACACACATACCCCAGACAGCCAATGATTTATTTCCTTAAGGTTGGATCTAATATACTCCCCTTTTAGGGCTGTAACATCAACTGCTTAATTCTCTATAGGAGAAGTCACTTACAAACAGCAAAGCACTAGTGAGTAAAGTCTGTGTGGGTAGCCGAAACAAAACATTGTGAGAAAAAGCATAGCTGAAATATGTCAAATATTTGGTAAATATGTGGTAAACTTGGCACCAAGCTGACCTTAATATGCTTTCTACTAATCAGTCCACGCTCCAGCTATGCCTGTTGATGACTGAATGGACACTGCTGTGCTTACCACTACATGTTCGATGTGATTTGGACACATCCATCTGCCCAGGGGCATGGCAGTGAGCGGCGGCTCGAGGCAGTCCATGTGAAACAGGAGAGGGCAATAGTCACACTGGATGAGAGGAGCCATGCGGCAACTCCTGCAAAAAAGAGATGTAGGCCATTTCTGTGGCAAGAAAAGGAAAATTCAAACTAACTCTTGACCTATGGAACAGCCTCCCCTTCTTAATCCTAACATTCTCCCACATCTTCTTCCAGTGATTCAGTTACACTCATGATTAGAAAGATGGATGGGGCTGGCACGATGGCTCATGCCTGTAATCCCCGCACTTTGGGAGGCCGAGGTGGCCGGATCGCCTGAGGTCAGGAGATCAAGACTAGCCTGACCAACACGGGAAACCCTGTCTCTACTAAAAATACAAAAAATTAGCCGGGCGTGGTGGTGGGCGCCTGTAATCCCAGCTACTCGGGAGACTGAGGCAGGAGAATCGCTTGAACCCAGGAGGCCAGAGGTTGCATGCAGCAAGCCAAGATGGCACCACTGCGCTCCAGCCTGGGTTACAAAGCGAAACTCTATCTTTAAAAAAAAAAAAAAAAAAAAAAAAACCAGATGGATGGATTTGGGGGCTCCCATTAGGTTCTCCATTATTCTCTTTTCTAAGAATAATGTGTCTTGTGGGAAAGTGAATGTTTAGTTGGAGTACAGCTAAAGTGGCTGTCAGAGCAGGGATGATCAATGTTCAGTACTCACTAGGGGAAAACAGTGAACTCTGCTCTGATCTCCCTACTTCTTAAAAGAGAGAGGCTACTTCATTAAAAAATCACTAGCAACCTTTCTGGAGTCTTAACTATAGCAAGAAAATATTTATCTTCTGTATGAAGCACTCAGCAGAACTGACAATTAGAGGTGTGCTGGAAAGATGAGTTTGTAATGTATTCATGTAAGCAGGGTTCAAGGGAGGAGGACTAAGCAAATGACAACTACAATTTGTAACTACAATACTTCTGGGGTCCCCAAGATGCACTGGAGCCACAGTTTGTCCTGGCTCAGAGTTCTGCCACTCTACTATCTAGTTCCCTTTCCCTATAGCTTTTGCTGTGAAATACTTCTTTTTGATAGTTACATTCTCTTACTGCTCTGCTCTGACCATAATACAGTACTTCTAACACACCTAAGCCAACAAGTCCAGCTTCAGTAACTGAAACAGCTGGTTTCTGTCAAAGAGATCCTATTTGAAGGAAACCTGTGTCCCAGACACTACAACTGGGGCAGCCCTAGGGGCTTTTGGAAGTTATCCAGTCCAATATACACTATCACAGATCCTTATACTACTTTTAAACTTATCTTAAGTGATTCAAGTTAATGTTTAGTTTAAGTCCAACTCCTCTCGTTCTACTGTCTAAACACAGTTTTTTTGAGATGGAGTCTTGCTCTGTCACCAGGCTAGAGTGCAGTGGCGTGCAACCTCAGCTCACTGCAACCTCCGCCTCCCGGGTTCAAGTGATTCTCCTGCCTCAGCCTCTGGAGTAGCTGGGACTACAGGCGCATGCCACCACGCCGAGCTAATTTTTGTATTTTTAGTAAAGATGGAATTTCACCACGTTGGCCAGGATGGTTTTCATCTCCTGACCTCGTGATCTGCCCGCCTCGGCCTCCCAAAGTGCTGGGATTACAGGCGTAAACCACCACGCCAGGCCATTGTTTTTGTTTTTAAAATACAGGGTCTTGCTCTGTTGTCCAGGCTGGAGTGCAGTGGCATGATCACAGTTTAGCCTCCAGGGCTAATCTGCTTAAGCCTCCTGAGTAGCTGGGACTACAGGTGCATATCACCATATCTGGCTCATTAAAAAATTTTTTTTTTTGTAGAGACACGGTTTCACTGTGTTGCCCAGGCTGGTCTCAAGCTCCCAGGTTCAAACAATCTGACTGCCTTGGCCTCCCAAATTGCTGAGATTACAGGCATGAGCCACCGTGCTCAGCCTCAACACAGTTCACAGTACTCTTATACTGTGATTCTTCAGAAAATATGTTGTTAACACATACACATTAATGGCTCTCATCAGTCCATTAGTCAGTCTCTGTTTACTCATACCATCAGAATATGGGCTGTTCCCATTTAACATACCTGGTCTGGAAGAGGTGATGACAGAAAAAGTATCATTTGCTAAACATGAGAAAGAGCCCCTTAGTATGAAAGAAAATACCTGTTACACGTGAAGCAGACTTTGACCGGTAAGGGAACGAGACCATTGTGATCTAATTCATGCTGTGTCTTCTTAACATTTTTCCCTGTTGTTTCCTCCTTTCTTCTCCTCTTGCTAGAACCTAGAAAAGAAAGTGATGGTGCTGAGCTATCCCTGGCTTCCGAGTTCCTAGCCTGCAATATGGAAACAACATAAGGGAAAAAACAGATCTTAAGCATGTGCCATGACCTAGGCATGGATTTCTCTCTAAGGCCCCTGGGGTTGATTTTAAGTTAGAAAAAAGAATGAGAAAGGAAGAAAAAAAAGAGACTAATACATAAGTCAGAATCAGAAGTCATCTGTTCTATGGCAGAAACACATCTAACTGTTTTGCAAACATAAAATGGTCAGAAATGCTAGATTAGATACTGGCAACCTAAGAAATGTAAATGTCCAAGTCATGTAGTCAACAAGGACTATTCTGTGGAGTTGGCCTGCAACTTTGAACTACTGGGCTCAAGCAACCTTCCTGCCTTAGCCTCCATATTAGCCAGGACTACAAGTGTGGGCCACCAAACTCAGCTAACTTTTTATTTTTATTTTTTGAGAGACAGGGTCTCATCATGTTGCTCAGACTGGTCTCCAATTCCTGGCCTCAAGTGATCTTCCTGTCTCGATCTCTCAAAGTACCAAGATTACAGGTGTGAGCCACCACACTTGGCCCACCCACATTTTCATAAAAATCAGAGAAGCTTTGATTCCATATGCATTCTTCTTAAGTCTACCAATTTCACTTTCTCTGGGAGGAAAAAGTAAGACGTAGAAGCTTTACGGTATCAAGAAGCCAGGACTTAAAAAAAAAAAGAAAAAAGAACGGAGGACAATTTGGCAATATCTATCAAAACTATAAATGCATAGTTTTGACCCAGCAATTTTATTGTCCTATAGATATAGTTACACATCTCTACATGTATACAATGATGTATTTACAAAGTTATTCACTGAAGCACTACCAGTAGTAACAAAAGATTTGGAACCTAAATGTCCATTAATAGAAAATTGGTTAAATTAATTATGACGTATCTGTATAATGAACTACTATGAAACCATTAAAAAAAGTGAGAAGGCCAGGTGCAGTGGCTCATGCCTATAATCCCAGCACTTTGGGAGCCTCTGAGGCAGGAGGATCGTGTGAGCACAGTTCGAGACCAGCCCTGGCAACATAGTGAGACCCTGTCTCTATAAAAAATATAAAAATTAGCTGGGTGTGGTGGTGTGCAACTGTGGTCCCAGCTACTTGGGAGGCTGAGGTGGGAGGATTGCTTGAGCTGTGGTCACACCACTGCACCACAGTGCAGTGCAGCCTGGGTGACAGAGCAAGACTGTTTCAAAAAAAAAAAAAAATCTATATTAATATAAAAAGACTTCTAGAAAATGTTTTAAAGTGAAAACAACAACAAAAAAAGCAAGGTGTAGAATGGGTTACCTAGTATGTTACTTAAGGGGAAATTAATCAGCATATATCTGTATTTGCTTTTACATGCACAAAGAAATTTGAGAAGAATCAACCAGTGGTTACCTGTGAAGAGCAGGAAGGTGGAAAGTAGGCAAATGGCAGATGGGTGGGAGGGAAATTTTCATTGTAGCCCTTAATATTTTTTGATTTTTGAACCATGTGAATGTATAATATACATCCATCTATCTATCTATCTATCTATCTATCTATCTATCTATCTATCTATCTATCTATATTTTTAAAGATAATTCTGGGGCCGGGTGTGGTGACTCACACCTGTAATCCCAGCACTTTGGGAGGTCGAGGTGGGCGGATCACCTGAGGTCAGGAGTTCAAGACCAGCCTGACCAACATGGTGAAATCCCATCTCTATTAAAAATATAAAAATTAGCCAGGCATGGTGGCATGCGCCTGTAGTCCCAGCTACTTGGAAGGCTGAGGCACGAGAATTGCTTGAACCTGGGAGGCGGAGGTTGCAGTGAACTGAGATCGCACCACTGCACTCCAGCCTGAGTGACAAAGTGAGACTCTTTCTCCAAAAAAAAAAAAAAAAAAGGAAAAAGGTAATTCTGGGGGTGGGGCGGTGGGAAAGGAGTTCAGAAACTGAGAAAATGGAAAACTGATTAAGCTCTGTAATGGCTAAGACCTTCAAAGATCTCTCCAAGCAGAACCAGGAACAGGAACCCAAGACAGTAGCTACATGAACAGTGACTCCACAGGCAGCACTGCTTTTGTGCTGGTCCTTTGGGGAAACTGGGGTTGGGGAGGGATATGATGATGGTTTGGCTGACCTGGTAGTGCAGTGGTACAAGTCAGTTCATTGGGCAACTGAAATTGGGTGGGGTTCCGCTCCATGGCGGCAGCAATCAGCAGCTCAAAGGGCCGCCTCAGCTGGGGCTGCACATAGTCTGGCTCCGCTGCTACTGGTTCCTCATCCACGTCAATAATGTCTTCGTCGACATCATTCTGCTCAGAGGTGGGGGTCTCTGTGCTGGCATTGGATGTGGGCGTGCCAGGCCTGCTGGCTCTCCTTTCCAGGATCCGAGCATGGGCAATGGCCTTTAGTTCAGTTTTGCTGGTCGATCTGTCCAACAAGTCAGTGTCACTGCTGGGGGATGTAGTCCGTTTGCCAGATTTGTCCACCAGTCCATTGACATGACCCAGCTCCTTTTTCTGCTCTCGTTTCTGTGCAAATGAACAGGTGGGCCCATCATGAAAAGTACCATGAAACAAAGAGATGGGTGCTACAAAGTCCTGGTAGACCACTAACCAAAATTGTAAAAGGCCTTCACATATCACAGACTCATCTACCTGGTGACTTGGAACACTGGTCTGTTAAAGTTGACACAACTATAATTGAACTAAAGCTGATAAAACTGTTGCATCAGAGAATCACCAAAAAGCATGGAAAGTTAGGAATAACTATACAAAATATATATCATTAACACTAATTCATCATATGACATACAACATCTATAAAGTATAGGGTAAAGGGCTAAAAAGGTAACACAGTGAGAATAAATTTAGTGAGACTAATAGTAAAAATCAATGGGCCAGGCACGGTGGCTCATGTCTGTAATCCCAGCACTTTGGGAGGCTGAGGCAGGCAGATCACCTGGGGTCAGGAGTTCAAGACCAGCCTGGCCAACATGGTGAAACCCCATCTCTACTAAAAACACAAAAATCATTTGGGTGTGGTGGCACACGCCTGTAATCCCAGCTACTCAGGAGGCTGAGGCAGGAGCATCGCTTGAACCTGGGAGGAAGAGGTTGCAGTGAGCTGAGATTGCACCACTGCACTCCAGCTTGGGCAACAGAGCAAGATTCCATCTCAAAAAAAAAAAAAAAAATCAATGAGATCACTATACAGCCTCCCGACCTCTTGAATGGTTTTAAAAACTTTGCTCAAAGTAAGTGACACTTATTAGAAAGTGGGGAAATGGAAAAAGATTAAGTGTACTCAGTAGGACTGGATATCTATATGATAGAACATTTTCCTCCAGGACTCCAAATAGAGTAGTCAAATGAAGGTTTAACACTGATCTCCAGGTAGGAGACCTATGATCTTGTCCTACTTCTGCCACTGATTCCCTCTGACCTTGTGGTGACTCATGCTGGTGGACAAGAATTTCTTCATCTGTAAAATGAGACAGAAAAATCTTTCTTTTCCTCTCAGGGATATGGTGGAGGGAGATAAAAAGGGTCATATATATGAAAGGGATAATTTGGAGTTGGAGTAGGACCTAGTGCTTCCACTACGAATCATGATAGGACCTGAATGTCAGGAGCTGATGAAGGCCAGAGGATGTATTATTTCAGTTCACTTCAGTGTAAATACAGGAGGCCAAAGGGGAGTAGTGCTGGTGATGGTGGAAAAGGCAGACTTGGCACTGGTAGGCAAAGAGGTCCATGTGAAAGGTAAGAGGCATCTTAGGAGAAGTGCCCTGTTAGAAAAGGGCATCCTATAATCCCCAACAAGTAGCTCTGCTCCTAGAAAACTGATGAAGACGTAACAGAGGTTCGGAATGAGAGAATTTGGTTCAAATATTGTTTCTGTCAATTCCTTTGAGTCCTTGGGAAAGTTAATCTACATTTTTGAGCCTCCGTTTCGTCCTTTCTAAAATGGAAATCTACTGCCAGCATTCGGTATCCATCTATGGCTGGATGGATAGATAATGGGATAACATGGCCGGGTGTGGTGGCTCATGCCTGTAATTCCAGCACTTTGGGAGGTCAAGGCAGGCAGATCACCTGAAGGCAGGAGTTTGAGACCAGCCTGGCCAACATGGTGAAACCCTGTCTCTACTAAAAGTACGAAAATTAGCTGGGTGTGATGGTGAGTGCCTGTAATTTCAGCTACTCAGGAGGCTGAGGCAGGAGAAAAGCTTGAACCCGGGAGGGGGAGGTTGTAGTGAGCCCAGGTCGCACCACTGCACTCCAGCCTGGTGACAGAATGACATTCTGCCTCAAAAAAAAAAAAAAAAAAAAAAAAAAAGTCACAGAGATAATGGGATAACATAATTAAAACACCTGGCATACAAACTAACATAGTATTTCCTTTTCTCCACCCTCTTTACCTCTTTTCCTTCAGCTCCCCTAAACCTTTTCAGGTCCAGCTTTTTTGAGTGGCAAGTTTGAGAGGGCTCTTAGCTGGCAGGTGCCTCTAACTAGCCCTGCTCTTACCTAATTAGGGATGCACAGGAAAGGATCTTGGAAGGTGGAGAGGCTGGAAGATAGCTTGGTTTATGGAGAAATTTAACTACAGCTGTGGTTAGGTGGTTGACTGGGCTTTGGCTTGCTTTTTAATATGAACCCTTATGCACATATTTGAAAAATAATGTCTGCTTGTTTACTTTCTTTCTTAAAGGCTGAAACTGTTACACACATAAACCACAACCTGAATCATCTCATCCTGTTTCTGCAACCAAGGAAGTCATCATTCATTGTGACATCATGTTCAGGGACCAGGCAAATAGAGGTGAGGTCACAACATAGGAAAGTTGCTTGGTGTATAATTAGTGTGGGGAGCACAGAGGGGTGGATTACAATGCACAAATTCTAATCCATAGCCTGTAATTTGAGGGTTGGGTCAATCATAATCTGGGTGCAAGCACACCTACTTCCTTTTTTAATAAGGGAGAATATAGCTCTTGTTGCCCACAAGAGTTCTGAAAGTAGAAAATAATAAACCATATTCTTGAAGCCAGTACTAAATTATCAAAGCCGAAGGACGGGAAGCTAAAGAAAGATAGGCAACCTGGGGTACAAATGGGTTCAAAATCCTCTCCGTCAGTATGACAAGTCTCTGGATACCAGTGACTTATTTGCCTTGGGGTGAGAGAAAACTCCATTTTCCATCAAGCTGGAGAAGCAGCCTTCGTTCTTCAGTCATGGATAAGGCTGCCACATTCAGGCCACTTATTAGGAGGTTAACAAGAAGATAAGACTACTCCTGTCACTAGTGACTAAACACGGCTCAGTAAGTTAACACACCTCTTCTGCCCATTTCAGCAGCCCATGTTTGGATTTTTAGGCCCTACTGGATTCCAAACAGTCACCATGGGAAGAGTGGGGTGATTCCAGGGCTGGAAGAGACAAGAAGAAGGGACAAGAATGCCTTCAGGGCTAGGCCGTCTGAGCTCTAGCATATCAGTGCTCTGGATCAGGCTTTCTGGACAGTCTTCAGAAAGCAGCATTATTACCTTTCGGCGAACAGTGCACCGGTGACACATCCACTCTCCAGGAGGCAACATTTCTTCACTCAGTGGAGGGTTACTGTGGGGAACAGACAAGGGCAAGACTAAGTAACTAGCCCTTTGAGGCAGTAGGAAAAGCCTAGCTAGGTTTGCATGTTCCTAAACTCCTATTGTGGCCAGTTCTGCAGGACTGCTAGGGTTGTCTCCTCCTTCAAAATGCCTAAGTCAGCATCACTCATAATAACCTAAGGAGTGAGCATCCCTTCCCATGCCTTAGAGACAGAAGCCAAATCCAGAGCTATTAACACTGGGTTTAAGGTATAATAACCCAGTGTTAGGGAAAGGTATAATAAAATACCTGAGAGGTCCTCCACACTGTTTTCTTAAAGCCTGTTAGTATAGGGCCAAGCTTTTCTAACTGCTATTCAAAGCCCTGTCACATGGTCCCATTCCATCTTCCCAGACCCCTTCAGGTGCTCTTCCCACTAATCAAATGGAAGACTTCCTATTTCTTCCTCTAGAATACCCTTCCTTTAGAAAGCTATGCCTGTCAAAACTCTATTCATCCTTTCATATCTGCCTCAATCAGCTGTGATGGATTAAAGACAGCTGCAAATTATTTGCTCTGCCTCCCATCCACAGGTAGTCCCTTTCCATCCTCTTGAATTGTGCTTGTCTTATGACTTGCTTTGATCACAGAATGCAGCAGAGGTGACAATGTTGCAACTTCCAAAGCTGGGCCTTAAGAGATCTGCAGATTCTACTTTTTAAAAAATATGCTTGGAAAGTTCCATCTTAGAGCCCTGCTGTCATGCTATGAGAGAGGACATGGAGGAGACAAGGTATTCCAATCAACAGTTTTAGGTCGGGCACGGTGACTCACACCTGGAATCCCAGCACTTTGGGAGGCTGAGGCTGGTGGATCACTTGAGGTTAGGAGTTCAAGATCAGCCTGGCCAACATGGCAAAACCCCATCTCTACTAAAAATATAAAAATTAGTCAGGTATGGTGGCACATGCCTGTAATCCCAGCTATTTGGGAGGCTGAGGCAGAAGAATTGCTTGAACCTGGGAGGTGGAGGTTACAGTGAGCCAAGATCGCACCACTGCACTCTAGCCTGGGCAACAGAGCGAAACTCCATCTTGAGAAAACAAAAAACAAAAAAACAGCTTCAGCTGAACTCCAAGCCAACACACAGCAGCAACTACTGCTATGTGAGTGAGTCATGGTATGTGACATACCAGTTCAGTGAAGCCTCCAAATGACTGCAGTCCCAGCCAACATCATGTGAAACAGAAAAACCACCCAGCAGAGCCCAGGCAACCCTCAGAACTGTGAGAGATAATAACGAGTTTCTATACCAGGCCACTGAGTTTTGGTGTTGTTTGTTATGCAACAATAGATAACCAAACAGCTTTTCCATGAGTTCATATTACTCCTGTATCTTGGACCTCTTGCTGCATGGTTTAGTTCTCTTTTGGTACTTCTCATGCTTTGCCCATTTCAGTAGTTCTCTTATTTATTTTATTAGAGGGACTAGGACAATGATTGGATCTCTTCCCTCCTTGTATCTTTATAATATAGAGGTTGTGCACACAGCGGATCACCTGAAATCGGAAGTTCGAGACCAGTCTGGCTAACATGGTGAAACCCCATCTCTACTAAAAATACAAAAATTAGCTGGGCGTGGTGGTGGGCACCTGTAATCCCAGCTACTTGGGAGGCTGAGGTAGGAGAATCCTTTGAACGCAGGAGGCGGAAGTTGCAGTAAGCTGAGATTACATCATTGCATTCCAGCCTGGGCAACAAGAGCGAAACTCCATCTCAAAATAAACAAGCAAACAAACAACCAACCAAAAAACAGGCCAGGCATGATGGCTTAAGCCTGTAATCCCAGCACTTTGGGAGGCCGAGGCAGGCGGAACACGAGGTCAGGAGTTTGAGAACAGCCTGGCCAACATGGTGAAATCCTGTCTCTACTAATAATACAAAAATTAGCTGGGCGTGGTGGCGCGCACCTGTAGTCCCAGCTACTCAGGAGGCTGAGGCAGGAGAATGGCTTGAACCTGGGAAGCAGAGGTTGCAGTGAGCCGAGATAGTGCCACTGCACTCCAGCCTGGGCGACAGAGCGAGACTCCGTCTCAAAAACAAAAAACAAAACAGACTACATCTATGCTTAAGAAATTCCTATCTTTGCCGGGCGCGGTGGCTCAAGCCTGTAATCCCAGCACTTTGGGAGGCCGAGGCGGGCGGATCACAAGGTCAGGAGATCGAGACCACAGTGAAACCCCGTCTCTACTAAAAATACAAAAAAAAAAAAAAAAAAAAAAATTAGCCGGGCGCGGTGGCGGGCGCCTGTAGTCCCAGCTACTCAGGAGGCTGAGGCAGGAGAATGGCGGGAACCCGGGAGGCGGAGCTTGCAGTGAGCCGAGATCGCGCCACTGCACTCCAGCCTGGGCAACAGCGTGAGACTCCGTCTCAAAAAAAAAAAAAAAAAAAAAAAAGAAATTCCTATCTTTGATGCTGGGCACAGTGGCTCACGCCTGTAACCCCAGCACTTTGGGAGGTGGAGGCGGGTGGATCACCTGAGGTCGAGAGTTCAAGACCAGCCTGACCAACATGGAGAAACCCCATCTCTACTAAAAATACAAAATTAGCTGGGCATGGTGGCACACACCTGTAATCCCAGCTACTCAGGAGGCTGAGGCAGGAGAACCACTTGAACTGAGGAGGCGGAGGTTACGCTGAGCCGAGATCATGCCATTACACTCCAGCCTGGGCAACAAGAGTGAAACTCTGTCTCAAAAAAAAAAAAAGAAATTCCTATCTTTGGGTTCTTGGTTAAGTAACCTACTTGGAATGGTATGCAGGAAATTTTTCTTCGAAGAATGGGAGAAATAGTAAAACAAACAAACAAACAAAAAAAAAACAAAAACCAAACGAGTATTTTTACTATACAAGGACTCTCCTTATTTTCTCAGCACTTAAAGTTATGCTGTTTTACCATTTCTACATAAAATAGCACTTGACTTGGCAAATTTTCTTAGCTCCCTGTTTCCCCAGAGCCCTAAGCATACACGTCAGATGCCCATCAAGGCTTCACAGTTCATTACTTCCCTTGCTTCCTGTTTCCTTAGTGAAATCTCAGGAGGATGCTTACCAGGAATCAAGAAACTGGAAAAACAATGGCCTGCTAGGACAGGTCTCCAAGCCCTAGAGGATCACAGGTGAATGTCACCTGTAAGTCTCCACTCATTCTCGCCAATGTAATTCTGCAAAAGGCCATATCTAAACTACTGAAATGCATGCAAGTAATTTTCAAAGGCCTACAGACTCTGCTATGCTTCAGTAGCTGTCCTATCAAAATTAACCCTGAAGGGTGTCACTTCTGATTCTGTTTCTCATCACTTCTGTTCATCTGCCCACTGGCTTTGTACCAAGATATCCTACATCAAACATTTAAAGTAGAGAAGAGTAAGGTAAGGTGGAATGGGCTTAGATCTTTCACCAAGACGTGAATGGTCTCTCGGCCACCCTTCAGGCTTTCCTCAATCTATTCTCAACCTTGCTGGCAGAATGATTATCCAAGACACAATTCTCATCATATCACTCTCCTGATTTAAAAGCCCTTCAATGATGCCCCTCCCCGACCCATTACAAGATAAAGTTCAAGCTCCTCAGTATTGAAGATAAGACCCCTGTGGCCAGAACCCTCTTCTTTCTCCAGCTCGATCAGTTGGCCGGCTCCCTACACAGCCCATACTGTTTCTCATCTGTTGTCTCTGCTTACTCCAGGGCTACTACCCACAACTACATTACTCTTCCCCAGCTGCTTCACCTGGTAAACTCTTTATCTTTTGAGACTCAAGTCAGGTATTCTTTCCAGAAAGCTTTCTCTGAAAGTCTCTGGTTCGCCAGAGTACTTCTGCACCATGCTGTATTCAAACTATTACATGTCTGAATCCCCTTCTCCATGCCTCATTTGCCTTTGTACCCCCACACCCTGTACAATGCCTGGCATGTAGTAGGTACTCAATAAAGCTTTAAAGACTGGGGAACACTAAAGAATGGGCTTCTAGGAAGTGAGTGTAATCCTTCAAAGCTATGAAGCAAGGTAATGCAACTGGGCAGGCATCTGTTTTGTTGGTTAAGTCACACATGAAATTACTTATGTTTTCTAAGTTACCAACCAATGAGATGAAACAGGAGTCCAAGTCCATACTGGCAAACCTGAACTTATTGAACCATCCCACCTCTACTCATTTTAATCTTCTTTAAACAATTTGATTTTTAATCTCGTTTATCTTAACACAGGGGTAAAATGCTTAAAACTTGTATTAAGAGGCTCTCAGAAGTAGCATCTTGCTGGTTTATTTTCTTTTTTCCTTTTTTTGAGACGGAGTTTCGCTCTTGTTTCCCAAGCTGGAGTGCAATGGCACGATCTTGGCTCACCGCAGGTTCAAGTGCTTCCCCTGCCTCAGCTTCCCGATTACAGGCATGCACCACCACGCCTGGTTAATTTTGTATTTTTAGTAGAGATGGGGTTTCTCTATGTTAGTCAGGCTGGTCTCGAACTCCTGACCTCACGTGATCTGCCCGCCTCGGCCTCCCAAAGTGCTGGGATTACAGGCATGAGCCACCACGCCTGGGCATATCTTGCTGGTTTCTAAAGGATCACTTTTAGAGTTACCAAGTTTAAGAACACACATCTGGCCGGGTGACATGGTGAAACCCCGCCTCTACTAAAAATACAAAAAATTAGCCAGGTGAGGTAGCATGCGCCTCCAGCCCCAGCTACTTGTGAGGCTGAGGTGGGAGGATCACCTGAGCCTGGGAGGTAGAGGCTACAGTGAGCTGTGATCGTGCCACTGCACTCCAGCTTGGGCAATGGAGTGAGACCCTGTCTCAAAAATAACAACAAAAAACAAAGAAAACCACACATTTCTCAGAATTCTAGATAATGACCATAGGCTCCTTTTGTTAAGTCTGCCCTAAAGTATGGATAGGGGCTATGAATTTAGGGAGTAGTCCAGGGAAACTCAAGCATTGTCTCCCAGATGAAGACAAAACATTTAAAAGACTGAGACCATCCTTCCAAAAATTTTTTCTTTTTGAGATGAAGTCTTGCTCTGTCGCCCAGGCAAGAGTGCAGTGGCGCGATCTCAGCTCATAGCAAGCTCCGCCTCCCAGGTTCACACCATTCTCCAGCCTCAGCCTCCCAAGTAGCTGGGATTACAGGCGCCCGCCACCACGCCCAGATAATTTTATTTATTTATTTATTTTTATTTTTAGTAGAGATGGGATTTTACTATGTCAGCCAGGATGGTCTTGATCTCCTGACCTTGTGATCTGCCCGCCTGGGCCTCCTAAAGTGCTGGGATTACAGGTGTGAGCCACCGTGCCACGCCCGGCTAATTTTTATATTTTCAGTAGAGATGGGGTTTTCCCGTATTGGCCAGGCTGGTCTTCACCTCCTAACCTCAAGTTGATCCGCCCACCTCGGCCTCCCAAAGTAGTGGGATTACAGGTATGAGCCACTGCACCTGGCCAAGGTCATCACTTCCTAAGATTTGCTTTTGTTTTTTTTTTTTTTGAGATGTAGACTCACTGTATCACCCAGGCTGGATGGAGTTTAGTGGTGTGATCTCGGCTCACTGCAACCCCTGCCTCCTGGGTTCAAGCGATTCTCCTGCCTCAGCCTCCTGAGTAGCTGGGATTACAGGTGCCCGCCACCATGTCCAGCTAATTTTTTTTTTTTTTTTTTTTTAGAGATGGGGTTTCACCATGTTGGCCAGGCTGGTCTCGAACTCCTGATCTCAGGTGATCCACCTGCCTTGGCCTCCCAAAGTACTGGGATTAAGGCGTGAGCCACTGCGCCTGGCCAAGGCTATCACTTCTTAAGATTTGCTTTTTTTTTTTTTTTTTTGAGATGTAGTCTCGCTGTATCACCCAGGCTGGATGGAGTTCAGTGGCGTGATCTCAGCTCACTGCAACCCCTGCCTCCTGGGTTCAAGCGGTCCTACTGCCTCAGCCTCTCGAGTAGCTGGGATTACAGGTGCCCGCCACCACGTCCAGCTAATTTTTGCTTTTTCAGTAGAGATGGGGGTTCACCATGTTGGCCAGGCTGGTCTCGAACTCCTGACCTCAAATGATCTTGCCTGCCTCGGCCTCCCAAAGTGCTGGGATTACAGGCATGAAACACTTGGCCCAGCCAAGATTTGCTGCTTTCTTAGGGACAGAACACACATCTTGAAATAACAAATTGGAAAAGATGGTATATTGGGAGAAGGCAGTAATATCTAAGATTAGATGGATAGGAAAGAAAGATCTTAGAAAATGATCATCATGGGCACAGCTGGAACACAGGAATCACCCATCATAAAGCTTTCTCATGACCATGTTTCCTCTCTGCTCCAAGCAATTAATTCCCTTCAAGCTATTTAGAAAGCAGCTTTTCAATTCAAACTTCTTTCTCTTTTTTGAGGCAGGGTCTCATTGTGTCACCCAGGCTGGAGTGCAGTGGGGCAATTTTGGCTCACTGAAGCCCCGACCCACTAGGCTCAAGCAGTTCTCCCACCTCAGTCTCCTGAGTAGCTGGGACCACAGGTGCATACCACTACGTTGGGCCAAGTTTTGTGTTTTGTAGAGATAGGGTTTCACTAAGTTGCCGAAGACTGGGTCTTGAACTCCTGGTCTCAAACGATCCATTTGCCTCTGCCTTCCAAAGTGCTGGGATTACATGTGTGAGCCACTGCGCCCGGCTCAACGCAAATTTTTTAGAGGAAAGGGATTCATGAAACGGTTCCAGGAAAGACACTGTCATTGGGGTAAGCTCAGGAACCAAATCTGAAAGAGGCTGTTTTGCTCCATATCAGAAATACTGATGACAGGGAAAGGATTCCAGGGAGTAAGGAGATTCTGCAGCCTCATGGTACTCATGTACTTACTCTGAGGACTCCCCACCTCAGCTGCCCATCTCAAAACTCCTTCTGCAGCTGGGTGTGGTGGCTCATGCCTGTAATCGCAGCACTTTGGGAGGCCAAGGTGGGTGGATCACTTGAGGTCAGGAGTTCGAGACCAGCCTGGCTAATATGGCAAAACCCCATCTTTACTAAAAATACAAAATTTGGCTGGGTGTAGTGGTGTACACTTGTAGTCCCAGCTATGGAGGCAAGAGAATTGACTGAACCCAGGAGGTGGAGGTTGAAGTGAGCCCAGACCGCATCCAGTGTACTCTAGCCTGGGTGACAGAGCGAGGCTCTTCCTAAAACAAAAACAAAAACCAAAACCCCTCCTTCCTTGAAAGAATGGTATTCCCATAAGCCTAGTGTGCAACTCTGAAACAATTACATGCACACCAGAGTCATTAAATCATGATATGCTTGTCAAGAAAAAAAGACTCTGCCCTCGCTCCCTCTCATTCTCATGTATCAATGAAGGCAGGGTGCTGGGGGTCATCCTTTATTTAAAAAAATCATTAAAAGTTAAAAGTCACGTAATACTGAGATTACCAGAGTTTCAGCTGCTCAGCTATACATTATAACACTATAATGAGCCGATGCTGCTTTTGTAAAGACATCAATGTGTTTCTTAACCTAAAGCCTAGAAATAGCATAGTGATAATTTCATTGACATCTAGTTATTACGGTTCACAAAGTAGTTTAACAGATGTTCTTATTTGATCTTCACTACCACACTCTGAGATAATTCTTATTTCCATCTTACAGGTGAGGAAACTGACTAATCTAAGGCCACTAAGTAGCAGAGTTGGAACCCAAATCAAAGTTCCTGGCTCTTTGAAATCTTGAGCCTAAGCTATTTTTGTTGTTGTTGTTTTGTATATGGTTCACTCTTGGGATATGCTACAGAGCCCAAGTTGTTTTTTAAGAACCTTTAGTAGTTTTCTTATTTCTGGGGTACACAGTGAAATATCCATGAGGGTACCCTCCTTAACCTCAAGGCTGAAAATTTCCTTCTGCATCAGTCAGTATTTATTGAGTACCCATGACTTTCTCATCAGTGTACTAGGTACCACACTGAAAAATGAATGCAAAGCAAACAAATTATCATCTACCCCATCAAAAAAGTAGCCTAGGCCAGGCTGTGGCTCATACCTGTAATCCCAGCACTTTGGGAGTCTAAGGTGGGAGGATTGCTTGACCCCAGGAGTTAGAGGCCAGGCTAACTTGGTGAGACCCCATTTCTACAAAAAATACAAAAATGAGCTCGTGTGGTGGCATGCATCTGCAGTCCCAGCTACTTGGGAGGCTCAGGCAGGAGGATCACTTGAGTCCAGGAGGGCAAAACTGAAGTGAGCCGTGTCCACACCACTGTACCCCAACCTGGGCTTCAGAGCAAGACCCTGCCTCAAAAAAAAAAATAGCCT
Source organism: Macaca mulatta (assembly GCF_049350105.2). Classification (NCBI taxonomy): domain Eukaryota; kingdom Metazoa; phylum Chordata; class Mammalia; order Primates; family Cercopithecidae; genus Macaca; species Macaca mulatta. The sequence continues at coordinate 37,657,695 of NC_133421.1, forward strand.
TGGGGAGAGAGGATCAAAGTCATCCATCCACTCAAACATTATTGGATGTTTATTTTAGGCTAGGCAATGTGCTACGTGCTGGTATTTCAGACATGGTTCTTGATTTTAGGGATCATGGGCTGGAGACAAGGTGAAAAGGACCTGCAGGAATGAGACCATATATAATCAACTACAAACTGATTCTTACCATAAAGACCTACATAAAACTCAATTGCTTACAGATGCCAGAATCAACAAAGAGCCCCAAAGTTTGGACATTTGGTCCCTGAAGGTGACAATGGGCTTTTTCCTACTCTTTTCATAATTCAGAGCTATTTAACAAATGCTAATTCAGCCAGTGAGCCTTTAAAGACAGTGAAGTTAAGGACAGTGAGGAGTTCAGGAGGAAGCCATAGTTTCAGAAGCTGGTATATTTCTGCATTTTGATAAAATACCTGATAAAAGGAAGGTTCTAGGAGTGGGGACATTTCTCCTGAAAATGAATGTTTAAGTCTGTCTAGAGCACAATAGTGTTTGAACCTTTCTTTTCTTCCTTCCTTCCTTCTTTTTTTTTTTTTTTGGAGATGGAGTCTTGCTCTGTTGTCCAGGCTGGAGTGCAATGGTGCGATCTCTGCTCACTGCAACCTCCGCCTCCCAGGTTCAAGCAATTCTCCTTTGGAGTAGCTGGGATTACAGGCATCTGCCACCATGCCCAGCTAATTTTTGTATTTTTAGTAGAGACAGGATTTCACTATCTTGGTCAGGCTGGTCTCAGACTCCTGACCTAAGGTGATCTACCCGCCTCTTCCTTCCAAAGTGCTGGGATTACAGGTGTGAGCCACTGCACCCAGTGTGTTTCAACCTTTCCATTCCTTCTGAGAATTATCTGAGTACTTGGGATGGTGAGCCCTGGAATAGCTGTCTTCTGTACCAGAGCTGGCTTGTCTTGGAAGCTTTTTAGCCAACAGGTCAAGGACCTCTACTTTATTTTCTGGCTTCAAAGGAGCACAGCCTGCATTGCTATGAGACAGGCATTCTTTTCCATAGGCAGAAATGACAGTGCCCTCTGAAGACAGAGCTCTTGCAGAATATCTTTCCATCTTCACTGCTGTTGATAAGTTTCCTTCCAGATCATTTGTTAAAAGGCCCTGGTCTACAATTCCTGGCCAGAAAGCGACTGTTCATTGCTTTTACAACTCACTATTTTATTTATTTTATTTTGAGATGGAGCCTCGCTTTGTCAACCAGGCTGCAGTGCAGTGGTGTGATCTCAGTGCACTGTAGCCTCTGCCTCCCGGGTTCAAGAGATTGTTGTGCCTCAGCCTCCTGAGTAGCTGGGATTACAGGCATGCACCACCACACTGGGCTAATTTTTGTATTTTTAGTAGAGATGGGGTTGCACCATGTTGGCCAGGCTGGTCTTGAACTCCTGACCTCAAGTGATCCGCCCTCCTTGGCCTCCCAAAGTGTTGGGATTACAGGTGTGAGCCACCACTCCTGGCCCCAGCTCACTATTTTAACCACTACCTGATCTTAAAGACATGTTGTTAGTTATAAAGCTGTTCATAACAATAAAGCCCTGAATCTTCAGACTGTACATTCAATTGGAGGATATGTTTCTCAGTTTGGTGTGGCTCTCCGTGAGGCCTAGAGGGCCTACAAAGTGTTACGAGTAATATTTACACACAAACCAATTCCTAAAGCCAACCTCTGCAGCATGACTCCAACATACCTAGACTTCCATAAACAAATCCAAATGGCCCATCTCTAATGCTGAGGAGGGTATCTAGATCAGTCTATTTCTGGAGTCATCAAGGAGAAAACCACAAACACACATCCCTCAGCTAACTGTAATGCCTGTACTGACAGACCTCTGTTTCAAAGATTCAAATCAAAGCCCAGAGCCTGATGATCCCAACTGTTAGCCCAAGGATAAAGTCCAGTTTTAATTTAGAATGCCTTGCATTCACTAATAAGGCTGCAGCTCAACACTGCAAGTGGAAGATGTTGGTAGTTGTCATGGTTCTTGGCTCTCTAATTAAGAGGATCTATTTCAAGCCATATACCAATGTGGTTGATCTGAGTCTAACCTCACTCACCTCCCTTGCCTATTAATACACGTGAACCTGCACGACATTAACATTTACTTCAGATTTAGTCGCTACCAGTGGGACCTGTTGCTCCACAGCACCACGTTAATTATCCATCCAGCACAAGCAGCTTCTCAATCTGGAAATGGAGGGGAGGGGGGGATGGGGGAATAAGAGAACAAAGGGAAGAGGCGAGAGGTAGAGGGAGAGAAAGCGATCGGGAAGCAAAAAGACTGCCTTTTATTTTAGAGACCTTTTTTTTGGTGTCACAACATGTAGATAAAAATGGTATTGGGCTCTGGACTTTTTTTTTTTTTTTAAATATATATGAGGTTACTGATGTGTTGCTTGTAGCTGTCCACCCACCTAAGTGACACTGACATTTTAACACTTGAGCCAAAGGCAGTCTGAGACATGTGAAAATCTCACTTAACCAAATTAAAAGCTTTGGTGTATATCTTAGTCCAAAAGAAAGCAAGTAGATGAAAAATATTTAAGAAAAAGCACACTCCATTTTCTCTTTCTGGATTAACAAAATAATTCTACTTAATACAAATACTTAACAGGAACACTATGTAAATAGCATATCCATATACAATATACCAACAGCCTACTAAGCGGGTTCTCTTCCAAAAGAGGTCAGTCACATGAACTGGTAGGGTCCTTCTTGTCAGAACCTGTAATTCTTCAGGAATCAGAAGCTCTCTAGCCATCTATGGCGGTTTCAGTTGAAATAAAACATCAGTTGGACTAAGAAAGACTAAAAGGCAGTTCACTGCCCCTACCATCATCTGTATGCCTCCCCACCCTTTTTTTGGTAGGGGAAGAGGTGTTCAGCCAACAAACAATAGGACTGAGCAGTTTTGATTTTTAATTTCACCATTCACGGGGCTCATCCATCCATCTGAGGACCACTACCAGATAAAAATCCTGCAATTATATTTAGTGGCACTGTGAAAGACAAACTGCAAAACATAATACGTGCTCAGAACAAGCCTATTCTCCCTCAGACTGGCCCTGCGGCCCTCAGCCAGTTCAGAAAATGTGTCGGTACTAGCCAAAATGGGGAGTGAAGGTGATCACTGAAAGGACCACAATCATGCCTCAGCCTCCTAGCAGCCATCTTGCTCTATATAGGGACCCATGAGCACAGAGAACCAGCCTTTTAAAAATGAAAACAAACTTATGTCTTGGAAAAGCTAAGTGGTGCTGGGTAAAGTTTAATTTAAATTAAAAGTTGCATTAATACACCCAAATTTTAAAGTGTATGTTTTGAGGGAACATTTAATGAAATTTAAATGTCAGCAGAAATAGCAAGCTTCCTCTGGACACTTGTGTGGGCATCAGCTTTTCTCTTCAAGTATGGCCTGTCTTTTGCAGGAAGATAGCTATATTGAAGGATATTAAAGAGATGGAGAAAATTCATACAGTCCCTCAACCTTAATCCCTTATCCTCCTTCATCCTGGCTACTGACTCAAATACCACTAATGCCACAAAGTACATAAAAAGGTACAAGGACTGCTGGTTTTTTCATGCAAAGCCTTAGTGAGAGTGTTAACCAGGAAACCGATGAAGTGCCAGGCCATTACAAATGCCCCATTGAGAAACTTAGCTAGTTGCGTCACTTCCACAGGCAAACAATCCTTTTAAACTGGCTGACTGTGCCCCCAAGTTTTATCGCCTTCTATGTAGAGCTGGCTGGTGGCATCTTCCCAGTAAAGGACACCTGGATACGAGTGTTATTAGTTAGTACAGGGAAAAAACGAAGGAGGGAGAGTAGAGCACTAACATTTATACCAGTTGTTTGCCTCTGCTAACTTTTCTACAATCTGAGCCTCAGTGCCAAAGGCCTGATCTATCACTAGCCTGGTTTGGCTATTCTTGCAATTCTGGCTTCTCTACAAAGAAAGATGGGCTGGGGTGCAAACATTTTAAAAACGGGCTTCATTCATTCACCTCATGATAGATACTAGAGCCCACCTGTTTTGGAAAAGGGACAAAATTCTGGCCTCAACAGTAATTTTCTAACACTCTTGGGAACATTCCATTGGAAGGAAGAACCAACAAACTGTCAACTCTGTGTTCTGGAAGAGTCTCAGAGGTATGGAAAACTGGGTACTATTCTATTGCCAAATTTTAGCAGACTATCAAGAAAAAGGAAATAGCCAGGTGACACACTTCTTGCAGACACAGCTCAGGAATCTGGGCCAGTTTACTGTTTATATATATAGGACTTAAAATTCTATAAAGGCTCAGAAAACAAAAAATACTAACAATGTATTTAAAACTCAACAAAATCAAGATAGCAGGTTTCTTTCTTTCTTTCTTTCTTTTTTTTTTGAGATGGAGTCTCGCTCTGTCACCCAGGTTGGAGTGCAGCGGCACGATCTCAGCTTACTGCAATCTCCGCCTCCCGGTTCAAGTGATTCTCCTGCCTCAGCCTCCTAGCAGCTGGGATTACAGATGCGCGCCACCACACCCGGCTAATTTTTGTATTTTTAGTAAAGATGGGGATTCACCATGTTGGTCAGGCTGGTCTTGAACTCCTGACCTCGTGATCCGTCCACCTCAGCCTCCCAAAGTGCTGGGATTACAGGCATGAGCCACTGCACCTGGCCTCAGAGCAGGTTTCTACTTAAGACCCAGTTGTTTTTTCCTAAGGAGGGACTTCTGCTTAATTTACCCTCCCCTGACAGGGTCAATAAAAACAGGAAAGAGGGAGAATATTACTTGGGCTATGCCAGCATAGGGATTATACCCGCCTTCTTTTACCCTTACCCTCTCCCATCCCCGACTTCTACTCATAAACATCAAAGCTCCCCACCCTACAGGACTGAAGTAATCTCCTGGGCATGCTGTCAAACTGTGCTGCCGTAGTTTGATGCCACAGCTCAGTGCTGACTTGGGCTTCCAAAGCCTTCCAGTTATACCCACCAGTGAGCTATTTATGAGTTGAACGTGCTTCTCCAGAGCCATGATTTTCCCCTTTGGTCCAATTTTCTTTCAGATGGTCCCTAACCAAAGAATGATCACCCTAAAGGTCTGCATGTTTACACACAAATGGTGAGATCTGAGGAAAGCCCTCAAAGAAAGGCAGCAAGCATATAAACCTTGGACATGCTATAACAAATAAAATGGAGATACTTTTCTTAACATACAGCTTACTTCAACACCAACAAACTGTAGCCCGCAGTCAGATGTCTGATATCACAGAATTAGGCATTTCCTTTGGTATGACAGTTCGCTAAGTTAAAATGGCTAAGTGTCACCCATGCCAGGCAAAACCACAAGGACCACAAAGGAGGGATACAGCAAAACAAAAATGACAAAGCAAAGTAATATTTATTAAAAAGTCAAAATTACTGACAACTCTCCCTACATTTTAGATGATACTTTGGCAAAAAATGGCAAATAAGATCAAGGAAAGTTAAATATAGCCAACCTATGTATAGAGCTATGACAAGTTACAGGTTTAGACACATTTAATGAGATTAATGGAATACAATTTTCACAATTATAATATATTCTGACTAGTAATTGATGACTGTTAATTGAAAAAGTTCACTGTAGAGTTTTCCTCTAAAACTGAGAATCAGCAGAACTATGATGGTTTAGTGAACATGGGAATTAACAAGCACTCAGCTCATCACAGGAGCCTAGGGGTAGTGGAAAGAAAAGCAAGAGTAGGTTACCATTGCCTGATTTCATAATGCAGAGGCTTCTTTAAACTCACTTGAAGCTCTGTGCATTTCATTAGTTTCTCTGCTCTGTTCTCTGCACAAATGCAGACAGGAGAAAAATAATATTCAACATCCCTCTGAGGATCATAACTGAGTAAAAAAGGTGCTCGTGCTGCCACAAACAGGGGTCCACCTGGACCTCAAGCTTGCTAGTAATTCTGAGAGGTTCTCTTATCCCTGCCTAGCTTGGAGGTAAAGTGATGTCTTTGGGCTACGGTTAAATTCAAACCCTGCAGAGTCCTCTTTTGCTCACTCAAGCTTATTTCAAAAAGAGCCTCACGCAGAGAGCCCAGATCAGTGGGAAAGACTGACGCTACATTCAGGCACGGAGTTTCTCCCTGCCCTGCTGTTACTCTATATGTCTTTTGTCCTGTCAAGACTGAGAAACATTTCCTGGGAGATATCCTTTACAATTTGTCAGAAAACAGGGGAGAGGTACAAATTAAACACCAAAGTGATTAACTTAAAAGAAAGCAAATGTAATTAGGGGAAAAGAAATTCTACCTTGTGTTCATGTTAACAAAGGTATCATCCACTTGGAATAACCCAGATATCATTTTTGTTCCCCAACTAGTGTTTACCTTTGCATATCTCTCATCTGTAATACCACCAGGAATTACACAGCAGTGAGAAGAGGAAATGGGTCAGCCTCCGGCTTTCAAGTAGTTTAGTGAGCATTTATGTAGTATGATTACAGCAAAAGGGAAAGTAGGCAGCAGAGCAAAAGGGACTCACTCTTGGAGTGAACAAGTCGAGTTTTTCATTACTTTGAAAATGGCATCAACCTGCAAGGTGCACTTGTAATTTACTTATTGTGAATTCCACAACAGCTCTATGTAGTAGTCAAGTTCCTTCTTGCTGATGGGTCAACTCATGTATTCCTCCTTTTATTAGTGTCTATTGTACGCCTCAGCTTTTGCCTCATACATAATGTGCTAAAACCTCATCTTTGTTCTTATTTGCTGAGACGACTTAGATTTAGGAATAACCTTAGGCTTAAAGGATGAAGATTTTGATATCTGGAAATGGCAGGCAGAAAAAGGAATCACATTCTCATTCTTCTTAACTGCTCTCAAGTCATGGGAAAAGCAGTCAGCTAGTGACCTGTGCATGCGTCCTGGGCACGGTGACAAATTTGCAATACCAAAGTGCCTTTCTGAAATTTGGTCTAGGACTTGCACTGAATACAATGTCCTCCTCTTTCAGGAAACTGGCAGGGGGACAGCCGTACTCCTGTCCTGTGTTCTCTTGGGAGGCACGCATTATGCAGAGGTTCTCTTCTAAGTGTCACTCATTGAATGGCAATGCGCTGGCCATGTTGTACTCCCTGGAGCCTCTAAGTCAAAGGAGGAGCCCAGTGGAGGGGGGAAAACAGGCTTTTTTTTTTCTGTTCTGGTGACTTAAAATGCTGGCATCTTAAAACTTGAATGCATTTCCAGGAGCCTGCGCTGCATTAATGTACAAGGGCTACCATAAACCCAAACATAATCTTTTACCAGGGTGGCCTACTTAACTGTATACTCAAGGAATTGTCTCTGTGTTGGGGTTGGGACAAGAAAGTTGAGAGATGGATTTCAGTATGTTTACCCATTATCAAAAGCCAAGAGTATTAATATATTTTCTATTACTTTTCACTTGTGGGAGAAAAGATGCACCCATTTCTGTTCAAGAAGCAGGACATCTGCATTTTTAGGTAGCAAAAATCCTCTTGGGAGGATCAAAGCAGATGGTTTCTTTTTATGATCCATATAAAACTGTCAGGTAAATATTCTCTGCACTCTCTATTTACTGTTATCTGGGCTTACATAAAGATACAAATAAACAGGTGAGTTTGCTGCAATACACAAACAACTTTTTGTTCTTGTTAATTGGACTCAAAAGACAGCACAGTTTAATTGACCTGAAATTATTTCCACCACAACCAATAAAACTGAGACAATTAAAATCTCTCTTTTTTTTTTCCTTTGAGATGGAGTTTTGCTCTTGTTGCCCAGGCTGGAGTGCAATGGCGTGATCTTGGCTCACTGCAACCTCCACCTCCTGGGTTCAAGTGATTCTTCTGCCTCAGCCTCCCGAGTAGCTGGGACTATGAGGCGTGCATCACCACGCCCGGCTAATTTTTTTTTTTTTGAGACGGAGTCTTGCTCTGTCGCCCAGGCTGCAGTGCAGTGGCGTGATCTTGGCTCAATGCAAGCTCCTCCTCCTGGGTTCACGCCATTCTCCTACCTCAGTCTCCCAAGTGGCTGCGACTATAGGCACCCGCCACCGTGCCCGGCTAATTTTTTGTATTTTTAGTAGAGACGAGTTTCACTGTGTTAGCCAGGATGGTCTCAATCTCCTGACCTCGTGATCTGCCCGCCTCGGCCTCCTAGTGCTGGGATTACAGGCATGAGCCACTGCGCCCAGCCTCTAATTTTGTATTTTTAGTAGAGACAGGGTTTTACCGTGTTGGTCAGGCTGGTCTTGAACTCCTGACCTCAAGTGATCCACCCGCCTCGGCTCCCCAAAGTGCTGGGATTACAGGTGTGAGCCACTGCCCCCAGCCAAAATCTTCTTTCTTAAACTAGGGTCCTCCAAGTATGAGAAGTGCTCAAACACAGAAATTTTCTGTTGTGGCTAGTGGGTGACAGGTGAGCATCCTATCTAAAGAAAGATGGTGGATTTTTTGTACTTCCTCTAAGGCAACAATACAGCTTTAGACTTCTTTGCTAGGAAGGGACATCCAGAAAAGTTGAAACAACAACATACCAAATCACATCGTAAGGTTCTCTTCACTGGGATGTACCATCCTGACTGGAGCTCACAGAAGAAATTCTTCATTTACTGACATTACAGAGATAATATAGGCATAGATATTAAAATGTGCTTAAATCAACCATCTTTTGTTAGGTTAAGATTCAAAAATAAAAAATAGAGGCTGAGGCAGGAGGATCAGTTGAAGCCAGGACAGGAGTTTGAGAACAGCCTGGGTAACACAGTGAGACCCTATCTCTACAAAAAAAGAAAAAAATTAGCCGGGTGTAGTGGCAAATGCCTGTAGTCCCAGTTACTCAGGAGGCTGAGGGGGGAGGATTGCTTGAGCCTAGGAGTTGGAGGTTACTGTGAGTTATGACTGTGCCACTGCCCTCCAGCCTGGGAGACACAGCAAGACTGCCTCTAAAAATAAATAAACAGGCCGGGTGTGGTGGCTCACACCTGTAATCCCAGCACTTTGTGAGGCCGAGGCGGGCAGATCATGAGGTCAGGAGTTTGAGATCAGCCTGACCAACATGGTGAAACCCCGTCTCTACTAAAGATACAAAAATTAGCTAGGCGTGGTGGCGGGCGCCTGTAATCCCAGTTACTCAGGAGGCTGAGGCAGGAGAACTGCTTGAACCTGGGAGGTGAAGGTTGCAGTGAGCTGAGATCACACCACTGTTACTCCAGCCTGGGCGACAGAAGAAGACTCTGTCTCAAAAAAAAAAAATTAATTAATTAATTAAAAAAATAACAATAAAATAAATAAAAAGATGGGAGAAGTGTAAAGACAACCCACAAAATGGAAGAATACTTGAAAATCATATATGTGACAAGGAACTTATATTTACAACATATAAAGAACTCTCACAACTCAATTAAAAAACCAAACAACTCAATTAAAAATGGACAAAAATCTGAACAGACATCTCCAAGTAAACATACAAATGGCCAATAACCACATGAAAAAAAGTTTAACATCACTAGCCTTCAGGGAAATCTGATTCAAAACTACAATGTGATACCACTTCACACTCACTAGGATGGCTTTAATCAAGAAGGCAGAAAATAACAAGTGTTATCAAGGAAGTGGAGAAACTAGAACCCTCCTATGCTACTGGTGGGAAAGTAAAATAATGCAGCTTCTTTGGAAAACGGGTAGTTCCTCAAAAGGTTAAGAGTTACCATAAGATCCAAAAAATTCCGCCTCTAGGTGTACATCCAAGAGAAATGAAAACTTGCACATAAAAACTTGCACCCTTCGTGGCATGGTGGCTCACACCTATAATTCCAGCACTTTGGGAGGCTGAGGCGGGCAGATCACTTGAGGTTAGGAGTATGAGACCAGTCTGACCAACATGGTGAAACCCCGTTTCTACTAAAATTACAAAAATTCGTCGGGTGTGGTGGCGGACATCTGTACTCCCAGCTACCCTGGAGGCTGAGGCAGAAGAATCGCTTGAACCTGGGAGATGGAGGCTGCAGTGAGCTGAGATCACTCCACTGCACTTCAGCCTGGGCAACGAAGCTAGATTCTGTCTCAAAAAACAAACAAACAAAACCAAAACCAGCAACAAAGAAAACTGGCACCCAAATGTTCACATTATTTACAACACCAAAAAGCAGAAGCAACCCAAGTGTCTATCAACTAATAAACTAATAAATAAAATGTATATCCATACAATGGAATATTGTTTAGCCATTAAAAAGCTATGTAAGTATTGATAAATGCTACAACCAGGATGAACCTTGGAAAGATTCACTGAGCTCCACAAATAATTTTAGGTATCACTTGTACTTTCACTCAGGTTAACAAAAACCAGTGTTTCATTCAACACATTAATAGTGACTAGTTGAATTTCTTTTAAATTAAGATTAGACAATTTATTGAACATTACTGATTTAACTTTCAAAAATACTCCTGGAGGCGTACTTGACCAAGAACTTACAACAGACCAACATGAATCCCATCTCCAGATTCATATGAAAGCAGTACCTAAATATTCCTTTGAACCTTTATATCTATTAAAAACATACAAGTCATTTACAAAGGCCAAAACTGTCCTAATATATTATTAGTGGAGCTATCTATAAAGTACTTTGAGAGCCTTAAGAAACAGCAGCAGATTGATGAGACTGTAACTGCACCCTACCTTTTATTGAGTATGGTAATTAATTTTGGAACAGGCCTTAACTGAAAAATTTCCTGTAACAGTACTACTAAGTACTTGCCTTACTTTACACAAAAACCGTAATCTTTCAAGAGTATAACCTCCTTTTCCACTTTAAATATTTCTGAGACTTGCAATCATTTCATAAGAATTAGCCCCTGAGCCCTACATTAAGAAGCATGCATCTGAACCTGAGTTAAAATTGAACATTACTATATCTTCCATATTTAGGTGGACCATTAAGACAACATGACACAGGAGGCTAAGGCAGGAGAATCACTTGAACCGGGAATGCGGAGGTTGCAGTGAACTGAGACCACGCCACTGCACTCTAGCCTGGGCAACAGAGTGAGACTGTCTCAAAAAAAAAAAAAAAGACAATACGACATACCTAGATTCCAATTCAACACAGAAAATGCAAAACAAATAAATAAATAAAATAAACATAGAACCAAATTAGGTTTGTTTACTGTAGAATCATTTTACTATTGATGGGGCTGGGTGAAGGGAAGGAATCTAGACGTTGTCACCTCCAGTTCATCAGTGCCAGGCTTCTAAGCACTTACAATATCAAAAACAACATACTGACAAGATAATGTTAAAATTAATGTGTTTTAATCCATCACTTGCCTGATATTATTCTAATGAGGAGCTAAACACAAGAAAATCAGAAAAACCACCTCCTTAAAAGTTCAAACAGGTTGGGCATGGCAGCTCACTCCTGTAATCTCAATACTTTGGGAGGCCAAGGCGAGAGGATTCTTGACCTGCCTGGGCAGCATAGTGAGACCCTGTTTCTACAAAAAAATTAAAAAAATTAGCCCAGCATGATGGAACATTCCTGTGGTCCCAGCTACTTGGGAGGCTTAGGTGTGAGGATCACTTGAGCCCAGAGTTTGAGGCTGCAGGGAGCTAGGATCAAGCTTTGGAGACCCTGTCTCCAAAAACAAACAAACAAACAACCCCACTTCAAACATCAAACATTTTCTGCAAGGCAGTTTTCTATTCTATGTGTGAAACCTTTGTTACGACTCACTGAAAATATGCAAAACTCCAAGCTGAGCTTAGTTTTGCCTGTGCACAGAGACCTTTTTACTCTCATTCTTCGAAAACCTCATTTTGGATCTCGCTGCCAACACCAGAGAGAGGAAAGCTGGCCAACAATTCCAAATATAACATGCGGAGGCAAATGCTACAGAAATCTGTCTGACAGGAAGGGACCATGCTGAGGTCTGCTGAGGTAGATGCACTTCTCAATCAGACGATTTTGGTCCCTCAGTCTGTTTGGAGCAAAATGCCATGAGAAGGCAATCACAGGAAACCAGCCAGTTTTATCATCCTGATTACTGATGCCCCATGGTATTCACTCTGTCAGTGACAACAATCAACAATCCTACCGATCTCAAACAGAAAGATGGGTCAGTGGCAACTAAAGCTGAACTGGTTATTCTAATTTTTTACAGATTTTTTGGGATCAGTTCAGTGACCAGAACTTTCAGAAAGCTCAACTCATGGCATGATAATTATGATGAAGTCAGGTTCACCAAGGGACACTTAAAAACATATCTCTTTCCAAGGCCGGGTGTGGTGGCTCACGCCTGTAATCCCAGCTCTTTGGGAAGCCGAGGTGGGCAAATCACGAGGTTCGAGACCAGCCTGACCAACATGGTGAAACCCTGTCTCTACCAAAAATACAAAAAAATTAGCCAGGCCTGGTGGCATGCACCTGTAATCCCAGCTGCTCAGGAGGTTGAGAAAGGAGAATTGCTTGAGCCTGAGAGGCAGAGACTGCAGTGAGCTGATCGCGCTACTACACTCCAGCCTGGGCAACAAAGCAAGACTCAGTTTCAAAAAAGCAAAAACAAAAACAAAAAAAACCATACACACATCTCTTTCCAATTCTCTAGGGACAGGTTTAGTAACTCCTACCATCACACTGAATAACTGATAAACCAGTTAAACTTGGATAAAGTGATTACACTATCACTTAATAAAAAACAAAGACATCAGTTCTTCAAGTTTAATTCTTCGGTGAAGTCATGGTACTGAGCACAAGACAATTAATTCCTTCACCCAGAGAATCATTACAGAAAATCCAGAAATAGGGCTCCCAGTCTAACTGGGAAGAGATGATGTGCCTCATACAAAGCACTAGCTCCTGAGAAAACACAGAACAATTAAAACAGCTTATTTGACTAGTCATTTCCTTACTATTTATCTTAGAAAGATCCCCTGTGGTTTATAGCTATGTCACTAAGCCCAGGAGGTAAAGTTTGCCTAGAACCACTTCTGGAACACTGCACTGGATTCCGTTCACAGTGAGGCAGACTGGCAAGGAATACTAGAGACTGAAAAAAGACTTATCCCACAAAGCTTTGGATGGAGAACCACAGCAGCACTGCAATTAATACCTACAGCATTTGCAAAATTTAAACTTCACTTTTTCTTTAAATTTTGTAGAAATGGAGTCTCGCTATGTTGCCCAGACTGGTCTTGAACTCCTGGCCTCAGGAGATCCTCCCACCTTGGCCCCTTTAAGTGCTGGGATTACAGGCATGAACCACCATACTCAGCTTCAACCTTACTCTTGTACTTTCTGTACATAAGGAAAATTATCATTATCTTGCCTACCTAAGTAATTCAGTCTTAGTCAATTTAAAAGGGAAGCAAAAGGAACTATAACCTTACCCTCATGTGATACAAGTAAGCAGTGATAGGACAATTTTTTTTTTTCCTGAGATGGAGTCTCACTCTGTCATCCAGGCTGGAGTGCAGTGGTGTGATCTCAGCTCACTGCGACCTCCGCCTCCTGGGTTCAAGCAATTCTCCTGCCTCAGCCTCCCAAGTAGCTGGGACTACAGGCTCGTGCCACCACACCAGGCTAATTTTGTATTTTTTGTAGAGATGGGGTTTCACTATGTTGGCCAGGCTGGTCTCGAACTCCTGACCTCGTGATCCACTCACCTCAGCCTCCCAAAGTGCTGGGATTACAGGCGTGAGCCACTGCACCCGGCAGGGACAAATTCATGAAAACACATTCAAGTATAAAAATGTTCTGAGACATTAACTACTTAATCTAACTACTCTGGTTGAGTTAATAAAATACTTCACTCTCCAGCCTGGCCAACGTGGTGAAACCCTGTCTCTACTAAAAATACAAAAATTAGCTGGGTATGGTGGCAGGCACCTGTAATCCCAGCTACTCAGGAGGCTGAGGCAGAAGAATCTGTTGAACCTGGGAGGTGGAGGTTGCAATGAGCCGAGATCGCACCACTGCACTCCAGCCTGGGTGACAAAGTGAAGACTCCTGCCTCAGAAAAAAAAAAAGTAAAATACTTGACTCTTGGTGGAAAGAGTGTGGCTTCAGACGCAGAAAAGTGGGATAAGCCTCACTAAATGAAATTCGTCTAGGGAATTCCTACTTAAAAGACTTCCTGCCTTTGCACCAATATCTACAATGCTTTGTGATTTAGATAACAACTCAGATAAATCAATGGTACATTCAGTACCGACATCTTCAAAGGGAGAATTGGAGATGTCAAACAAGCACTACTTCATTTACTACTATTCACAAATCTCTGATTACTAGTTCCTATTCAATGTCTCAAAAAAATAAAATAAAATAAAATTCAATGAAATGCACAGTCTAGGCAAGTCTGAATCTCACCAACGGCTAAAGAGTCCCTCCTTCTCTCTCCTTTCATCTAAAGTGCAAACTGTTAATTGTTACAACTTGATAAGACTTTAGACTCACCTAATTAAAAAATTCAGTGGTTAGGTTTTAGAGTTTAAAAGCCCAATCGCAGGCAAACCAGACAGCACACTTTTCCCATGCCTGAAGTTTCTAATAAACAATTGCAGCTTTATCAAATAAATGAGCTTATCAAATTCTCACTCAACATGCATGTCAACCATCATGGTTAACACCAAGTTCATCCTAGGGGTAGGATGTAAGCCCACGTCTTAAATCAAGAAGTCTACAACTCAGTCCTGGTATACATACCAAACAAACACATTAAAAAAAAAATGTAAGCAACTGGGAATAACTGGTAAGCAACACAACGTATATTCAGGCACAAATTTCTCCTAAGAACAGCAAAGGAAATGTGACCAGAGATATTTTCTCCAGGTGGATTACACCTTATAGGAAGTAAAGGCTAAAAACCACAGATCCTTAGTCACTTCATAATAAAAATTTTAAAGTCAGCAGCAAAACTTCCTCTAGGATAATCATTTTTGTCCCTGCAATTTTACAAGCTGGGATGGGGTGCCCTTCTGGGCAAAAGTATCTTGGGAATGGTAATGGGAGCTTCCTACAGAACTTCTGACCACAGACTTAATTTGCTCAGTATCAGTCATCTGTCTAGTAAGTGTTCCCAAACCTGCAATTAGTACAAATATATAGTAGACACAACTCCGCAAACCGAGCGATGGAACGTGAATGGAACCGTTAAGAGACCTTCGGTGAAATTTCACATAAAAAAAAAAACAAAACAAAAACAAAAACAGAGGGCTAAAAAAGGCAACATCAAAAAACTGGTGGGAACACAGAAACAGCCCCCTCTTCCTTTCTCCCGACTGGCTCCTCTCTCAAACCTCTGCCTCAGTCAACTGTTGCAGAACAACAGAACGAGACCCAGTAGAACAAGACGAAATCTGGGTTTGCTGCCGCAGATGTGGGATTTTTGTGGAGGGCAGAGGTGATTTCTGCCGGCAGAAGATGGAGTTTAAACTCTTCTTTGCCGGATTGTTCTGGGCTGAGCCGCTGAGGAGGATCACGCAGCGGGCGATCAACCCACGTCCCTCCCTCTCGGTTCGGTTTCTCCCCTCCCCTCGTGTCCAGTAAGGGGGAAAAAAGCGTACGGCTTTCCAGCTCTCAGTTCCTTAAAAATGCCTTTCCAATGCCACCGCACACAATCCTCCCCCTGGCAGCAAAGAATTTTGCAGCGAAGGGCTCGCCGATCCGGAGCGGAGAAATAAAATCGGCGCCCAAGGGCAATTTTAATTGTCTAACCCGGCCCGATTTCCTAAGAGGCAGTGGCGCCGGGAGGGAGGAGGGAAGAGGGAGGAGGAAGGAAGGCAGCTCTGAGAGGCAACAGAGGGCAAGCGGAGGTAGAGAAAGGGGACCAAAGCGGCGAGATCCCAGCCTGGGCCCCTGAGGAGCTTCTGCAGAAAGGACTCGGGGGCTGTCCCCACCGTTCCCCGGGAGACGTTTGCAAATCATATATGCAGCCAAAATGGCGCTGAGAATAAAAATATAATTTAAAGGCAGGTCGCCATATTGTAAACAGAGAGGCAAGGAAGAGGCGGACTCGAGAGACACCCTCCATGATTTCTTCTACAGCCACAAGCGCCCGGTTGCCGGGGTCTGGACCACTGCAATTCAGGTGGCCGAGGGCTCTACGCACCCACCCCAAGGAGAGCCCGGCCGGGCAGGAGCCCCGAGGGCAGCGGGCGCGCGGGCAGGCAAGCGGCGCTGGGCCCGGAGCTCCTCCCCTTCCTCCCCCGCCACTGCCGGCTGTCCCCGGCCGGCTCTGTCCCGGCTCCCCAGCGACTTCCAATCCCATATGGGGTTCTCTTCACTCCTCCCAACCCCCACCTCGGGGTCCGGACCCACCGCTGCTCCTCCCCCCTAAACTGCCAGAACCCGGCGGACACCTGGGGGCGGGGAGGTGCTCGCCCGGGCAGCTGCAGAAAGTCAGCTAGCGGCTGCAAGCGCCCGTTATTTCGGCAGGCAGGGGCAGGCCGGGTGAAGGAATGCGCAGAGAAGGGTCCCCGGACCTTACCAGCACTGGAGGTGGAAGGCAGCCGGGCAGTGGTCGCAGCACAGGAGATCTCCACCTTCCTTGCAGCTATCACAGCTGTCGTGGTTGGTGGCCCTGCCGCTTCTCCGGGGCTCCTTCTCAGGCTTCCGACTCCGCTTTTCTGCCTCGTCCGTCTTGGGGGGGGCCAGCAGAGCTTGGATTTGCTGCACACACATACAAACGGCGTGTGTGCACACTCGGAGCTCCCGGGCGGTCCGTCGCCCCCCCGGCGCGGCTTCTCCGTCACCCACCCCTCTCCCCCCTTTTGTCCTTCTTCCTCCCATCCAGGCTGCTCCCAGAACCTCTCAGCCCCCGGAACCAGGGGGAGCCCACCCTAACCGCGTTCCTGCAGCACAAGAACGAGAACAGCTTCTTCCAAATGGGGAGGATCAAGGGTAGGGGGATGGGAAGAGGGTGCGCGGTTCCCTTCTTGGCCACTTCCTTGTATGGACAGTGGGGGACTCCAAAGCCTGGCTCTGGAGAGGCCCGAAGCCCGGTACCCGGACGTGCTGGGGGAAGCACAAAGGGGCCAACAAGAAGGGGGTGGGGAGGCCTGCCGGTGCAACGAGATGGAGTGGGCTGGCGCCTGGGGAGAGCGAATCGAGGGCGGCGGGTAGGTGAAACTGCTGCAAACGTCCTCGGAGGCTGAGCTCAGCCCCCTAAATTGCAAAGAGGGGAGGGAGAGGCTAAGTGAGGAAGAATCCCCCTCCCTCGGTTCTCTGGGCGCTTCGAGTTTAGGACCGGCTTTGTGGGGCGGAGGGCGGAGGTTCCCTCCCGGCGCTGGGGGAAGGGGATGAGGAGGGCCACTCTTACCTCCATCAGCCCCCCTGATGTGTCCAAGTCGTACACGATCGTCTTGGTCTCCATTTTCTCCCACATTCATCCACCTCCCGGGCTGGGTGCTCTCTGCTCCGGCCCCCCCAACCCCGGGGGGAGGGGGGAGGTGGGGGTAGGGGGCGCTCCTGACCCCGGTCCCGCTTCTTTTTTCCCAACACGGGTCCCGACTTCCTCGCCCTGGCTCCCCCCCACCCCCCGGCCCCCAGTCCCCGGGACGACAGCGTCCTCCCGACGGGCCGCGAGGGGGGAGCAGCCCCTCAGTCCCGGCCCGGCTGCTGGCTGCACAGTGGGTCCTGGCTCCAGGGGTCAGGCCTCGGCAGGGCCTAGTCCCACAGGCTAAAGCCGGCACTGGCGACCGCCGGTCCGGCCGGGAAGGCTGGCGGGCGCTGCCATCCCGGGGCTGGGGGTATCGGACGGGGGGGGGTAAGAGGTTAGGTGAGGTTGTGGTACGTGAGGTGACTGGGGGGAGGGTGATGGGGGGTGGTCCCCGGGCTCCGCCTCTCGCCGCCGCCGCCGTCTGCGTCCCGGCTGCCGCGCACTTGGCGCAAACTTACCGCGAGCGCCCGCAAAGCCACCCGCGCAGGCGCCCCGGGATCGGCGCTCGCCGCGCGCAACCGCAGTGACAGCCGGCGGCCTGGCTCCCGCGCAGCCGCGGTGAGGGAGTACCCCCCAGCGCGCAGCCGCGCTGGCATTCGTCTGGAGGACCGAAGCCCCACCTTTCTGCCGTGCGCCAGCGCACTGAGACAAAAGGGCGGGACCTGAGGGCTCGCGCAGGCGCTTGGGAAAGCTTGTAGGGGTCAAGGCGCAGCCGCAGGAAGCCAGGGACTCTTCATCCATTGGTGTTTGTGTGCAAACTAAGAAGACTCCGTCCTGCGCAGGCGTGTTGGGAGTGCTCCCCTCCCACTCCGTAACACAGAAGCCTCCCGCGCAGGCGTATTGTCTTCCGCAGGCCCTCACAAGAAGGCTGCTACTTTCGCCATTTTGGTAATGGGATATGGGCTATCATGCCCTTGGAGTCCTCAGGCATGAACAGAAAGGAACAAGGTGTGGTGTTGGATGGAGCTGGTCGCCTGTCGGTGACAGCAGTGTTCCTAGGGATGTTGTACTGGACTGTTCGGTTCTAGCATCAGGTGTGGCTGGACCAGGCCACCATATTGGTAAAGAGAAAAGCCATTTGCGACAGAAAATGACGCTTTTGGTGGCGTGTTGGATGACTGTGGTTCCTAATTCTCTCCCGTCCTGACAGTTAATTTTATCAGTTAATTGTATCCTGAGCATCCCTGCCTTGCGTGGTGGTGGCACTGTGGAGAGTTCCGCCTGCCCGTTACCACCCTCTCTTCACCACTGTCCCTGAGATCTGCTCTTCAAGAGGAAGCCTAAAGCGGAGAGTTTGTAATCCTGACAACGCCCAGCTACCTGCGTACCCCGGACTCCAACTCCCAGATTGCAATGCCAAAGGGTCTAAAGGGCGAACGGGGGGGGGGGGCGGTCCATTGCACCCTGGGAGCAAGAATCGCGATAGGGCTGATGGATTGTGGGAGCTGTAGTTCCATGTGCGTGCGATGCACTCTATGGTAGGATAGACCCAGGGAAGAGTCATTTGCCGGCCAGGAAGGGATACTTTTGAGAGCGTCAGTGCTGCATGCCGGGATTTGTAGTCTGAGGGCCCGCCTCACGTTCTGGGCGGGGATTCATGCTCCTTTTCAGGGCGCCAGCTCCTCCCCTTGGTATCGCCGTCAGAGATGGGCGGTTATTGCTGCCTGAGGGTGGATGAAGCAGTGGAGAAGAGAACTGCATCGTTGTGCTTGACACTAAGGGTTTAGTTGGAGTTGTTGCTTCGTAACTGTGCTCGGCCCACTTTTTAAAATTTTTATTATTTATTTATTTTTTTTTGAGACGGAGTCTCACTCTGTCGCCCAGGCTGGAGTGCAGTGGCCGGATCTCAGCTCACTGCAAGCTCCGCCTCCCGGGTTCACGCCATTCTCCTGCCTCAGCCTCCCGAGTAGCTGGGACTACAGGCGCCCACCACCTCGCCCGGCTAGTTTTTTGTATTTTTTAGTAGAGACGGGGTTTCACCGTGTTAGCCAGGATGGTCTCGATCTCCTGACCTCGTGATCCGCCCGTCTCGGCCTCCCAAAGTGCTGGGATTACAGGCTTGAGCCACCGCGCCCGGCCTACTCGGCCCACTTTTAATGTTAAGGGACCCTTAGCATTCTCAGAGTCGTAAAGCTAGAAAGGATTTAGAGACCATCTGATTTAATCCCCTCGTTTCTAGATGCACACGGAGGAGCAGTGATCTGCCTAGGTCACATAGTGCATTTATGGCAGACCTAAGAATTAGATTTCTTGATTCTCAAACCAGACACTGTCCATTACACCATGTCGACTGTGTGTAAGGAATTGCTGTGCTTTCTTTGGGTACAGTAAGGAGGATGAGTTAGGTAGAGTAGGGATGTCAGTGTACAGAGTCTTAGGTTTCTGTTTTCCTGACTTTTCGCTTTTCTGATGACCCTCTTGGTGCCTGGAAAGAATGATAAGGTCGTGGATGGTGGGGTGGAGAATGTCATGTGAATTGGCTGCTCTCTGCTTTCTACCAGCCTGAGCCAACAATAAACTTCAGTGGCTGTGGACCAGAGATGTGGCCCTCAGAGAGGGGAGGGCTGAGCTAGATTGTTTGTATGAAAGAGGCAAGATTTTCTATCTTCTACGGCTATACTTTATGCCACAGGCTCTCAGAGGTTAGAACCTCATGTGCCCTCTCTCTTTGGCTTTTTTTCCTACTGCTCAGGGCCCAGCTGTGCTGCTGTGTCAGCCTGAAGGCATTATGGAACAGATAAGTAAGCCATTGGTGTCCATCCACTGAACAAGGCTTTGCTTTGATCAACACCATCAGTTGCAGCTGATAATAGGAACTATGGGCTAATAGGGAAATAAGACTTGGCTCTGTTGACAAGAGCCAGGGAAACTTCACACACCTTCTTGGAACTTGGAGGATGAGGTTAGGCCAGTGGGGCCAAGGAATGGTGCCACCTTGGAGAGCTCCCGCTCTGACCGTTCAGGGGGGATTGAGGAGCGAGCAGGTGGGATACAGATGCCTTTGGAAGTGACCTCTTGTGGCTAATCTAGGCACTGCACTCTGCATTGACAAGAGCTTCTCATCCTTCAAGGTGGCTTGTGCTAGAGCCAGGGGTAGGCAGCATGAGTGGTCAAGACTTCCCTGTTGGAACACTGTAGAAGCAGAAGGCGCTGGTTGCTGCTATTATTTCTTTCGTGAATTTTTCTCTACTGGTTTCTGAACTCCCATATTTTCCTGTTGCCTGCCCCTTGCTGTTACTCTTGGAGAGCAGTGACGCAGGGCACACCTCTCAGCATGGAATGTGCATACTGGGGGGCGACGCTGGGCACTTTCCATCTTGGTAGGTACTGGGGCCCATAGGGAAGGGGCAAACTTAAGAAGATCCTCCCAGCCACCTTTTTCCAGAGGCCATGATTAGGGCCTTTGCCTAACTTAGGAGCCAAGCCCCTAAGCTGCATTACCACTGCTCCCGACAATCTGTTTTCTAACGCCAAGCCAGATTAGGGCTTCATGTTCTGGGGAATCAGTCTCTGTTTCCTATTCCAATTTCCCAAGCCTTGCTTACTTAGAAATAAGGGGAAGGAGAGCATCAGGCTTCCTGAGCCTAGTTAGCATTGAGAAGGGCATCAGTGGCATTGAGAAGGGATTTGGGAGTGTGCCAGCCTATAGTTCTGGACCTGGTAAGAAGGGGGAAATAAGGCATTGGGTGGATGTGCAGTGGGGTTCCTGGGCTCCCACATCCCTGCAACACCAGCCATTGGGGCCTCTGATTTTGCCTGCCATCTGTTGCACTGTCTCTTTTGCGACAGGGGACCCTGTTCAACTGCATGTAACAATTTGTTTTAAAATAAAATCTGAGCACTTTGGGTGGCTGAGGTGGGAGGACCACTTGAGCCCAGGAGTTGGAGACCAGCCTGGGCAACATAGTAAGACCCTGTCTCTACAATAATTTTTGTTTTTTAATTAGCCATGTGTAGTGGTCTGCACCTGTAGTCTTAACTATTCAAGAGGCTGAGGTGGATCACTTGAACCTTGGAGGTCAAGGCTGCAGTGAACTGTGAGCCAGCCACTGCACTCCACCCTGGATGACAGAGTGAGACCCTATCTCAAAAACAGTAGTAATAAAAATCTGAGGATGACTGGTTGGTGGGTCTAGCATGCCTTCTGGTCCTGAAGTCCATATCCCATTTATCTCTCACCTCCTGTCCCTCCAAGAAAGCATCATTCACCTGGCCATTGCTTTTTTTTTTTTTTTTTTTTTTTTTTTCCAAAAACACCATTTTAGTAAGGAAACAAGAGAAATAAAAGATTGTTCTCTGGCTGGAGCCCAGACCCCATATAATACATTACATGTACAAAGTGGTTTTCAGCTAGCTCCTGGGTGTCTCTCTGGGGCTCTCCTACCACCTGTTCCATGCCAAATTCCTGGGTCCTTGGACCTCTGCTCCTCTCCAGAATATGCCCACCCCCTCCCCTTATCCCGTAACACAGTGGCCAAGAGGAGAGCCTGACAAGTGGCTGGAATTGGAGGAGGGAGTATTGGGATGAAGATGTTTGTAACAGCCAAATAAACATTGGAGGAAAGTCTCCCTCTCCTCAGGGTATAGGGCGGTCATGGAGAATGGGGTGTCCTGCTTTGGTGTGGAGCATGAGTGCCCAGGGAAGCCCAACCTGAGGTGGGGGTATGGTCCCCCTGAACCCCTTAGGATCTCCTAGAATTACTGCCTCCACTGGGACAGGGCAGGAGGTGGAACTGTCCAGAACTTTAGAGAACTAGAGACCTCCCAAGAGGCTGATGTTGGCATGCCAGGACTACCCAGAGGTCACCATTGAGAGGAGTTTTGGCCATTGGTGATGGCCCTGTGAGGAGCACCCTGGTGCAGTTTCCACCATGGTCAAGTTGACCCTGCTGCAGGTTGCTATGCCAGGGCGGGATGGTGGTCATATGGAGAAAGGTACTCCTGATCTGCTTGTGTGTTCCAGGCTGGTCCAGGGCATGATGAGGCTCAGGATGCTGGCTGTTGATGCTTGTGCTCCAGCTGTGTTCTGTCCACAGGTAGATGCCCCCTGACATGGGCCCAAAGAAGGGCCCCTAGTGGGCAATGACACCAAGAAAATAGGCCATGGTGGGCATTGCAGGCAGGGAAGGGCACAACTTCTTGAGGGATTGGTGGCATCTCCTCCCAGGTGGTATGTACAGGAGGTGGAGGGACAGCAGGAAACAAGGAGCCTTGCTGCTGGACTGTGGTGCAGGTCTGAGTTGGCTTCCCTAGGCTGCCCCCACCTAGATGGAAACTTCATATTCTCTCGTCTCCTGCAAAGGAAAGAGACTGCTGGGAGTTGGAAACTTGTATTAGGTTTGCCAGGCCATAATTCACCTTCCCTAGGAAAAGGAAAAAAAGTGAGAGGGCTTGGCAGGACCCTCAGGGTTATCTGCCCAAAGAAGCAAAGAACTGGGTCTTGGATAAGGTGGCAAGGTTGGCATGGTTACTTACTCCAGTCTCGTAAGTTGGATTGTCAAATGCTGACTCTACGGTAATGCGGTTGTAGGGGCGGGGGCGTGTGCGGGGCAGCTGCAGGGAGCTTTTTCCCTGGAGCCTGTGGGGCAGAGAAGCCTGTGAGTCAGGAGCACTGGGTAGGAGTGAAGTATGCAGGTATGCAGAGCAGAAAGAGAAACCAGACTCACCTGGAGAAGTAGAAGTATACACCTCCTACCAACAACACCATCGCCACCAGTGGCAAGAAGATGGCAGCTGCAATGTGGGCAGCATCCAGGGTGCTGGAAGCAGCAGGCGCCTTGGCAACTGAAGACACAGAGGGTGGGACTGGGGCAGAGGTCTCTGTCACTTGGATCCCATATTCTCTCACCTGTGCCCAAGGGCATCTGGCTACCAGCTCCCTCTAGCTGACTGGGTGCAGGGAAACTTTTTACCCTGCTAGGCCCAAACCCCTCTCTTTCTCTGCCCTCCATCCTTGGGAAGCCCATGACCTGGGAGCCGTGAGAACCAGGACCAGGGAGACCACTTATGTGGCCCTCAAGGGTGGAGACTCACCATCCAGGCTGCGGCTGTTGTAGAACCCATCCAGAGAGGCTGGAACAAAAGGGGAGGGCCAAGGGCAGTGGGTGAGCCCAATGGCCCAAACCACTAAGGCAGGGAGCAGAGGTAATGGGATGATCATAGGAAGGATTTGTCCAAGGAGAGCCCACTCCAGCATTTGTCTTGGTGATGCCAGATCAGAAGGATCTGGCAGAGACTGGGGAGACCAAGGGTCTATTCTATTACTATGAAGGTGGCATGGGCAGGTGGTTCTGGTTCTCAACATTGGACATCTTTGCCAGAGCAGCTCTATGGGCCAGGGAGGGTTTTGAGGAATGACAGGGAACTCACCAGCCTTACAGATGGGTGGGGGGTCACTCCAATGTGAGGGGTGCCCAGGCACACACTTGATGCTGGCCTGGCCTTTCAGCACATAGCCAGGGGCACAAGAGAAGTGGATGGTGGCCCCTGCTGGATGTAGCCGCTTCTCAGGACTTCGGGCACCATTCTCAGGGGCACTGAGACCATGGCATGGCTTCAGCTGTTCCACTGCAAAGCAGGCAGAGCGCAGTGAGGGTGTCATGCCCTTGGCCTCCAAGGCAGCATCTTTTATCTCCAACTAGAGGTTTTCCTTCCTACTCAACTGACACTTACGGAGACATTTAGGGGCCCGGTCACTCCACTTGGGGCTGCCAGCCTGGCGATCATGGCAGGTGAGGATGGAGGTGCCCGTCAGCACAAAACCCTGGTCACAGATATATTGCACGGTGGCCCCCACAGGAAACTTGGGGCTGGATATGAGGCGTCGGCTGTGCTCCACATCTCCGGGATCATGGCAGGAAGTCACTATGGGTAGGGGATGATGGGGAGAAGTAGCCCAAGGAGAACTAAGCAGAGGCCAGTCCACCCTGGCTTTGTTCCAGGCCAGCTAACTTCTTCATGTCATATGGGTCTACCCCCTATGTGTCTGTCCCTACCATTGTGCTGGTGTGTCCCCGCCATTTGTCCCCTTTCCATCTATTAGGTTCGATAAACACTGATTGGCCATCTACCAGGAATGAAATACTTAGAGTACTTGGCTGATAACACCATGAAAAGGTATCATCCCCATTTCACAGATGAGGAAACTGAGGCTATAAGAGGTGAAGGAACTTTGAGGATACTAGCTAATAACAGCTACAGTCTGGTTCAGAATCCAGGAGAGAGGTGTGGAGGTTGCATTGGGAAGGGGAGCATGGGGAACAGATATACTCACCCCTCTGGCATGAGGGCAGGTCCTCACTCCAAGTCAGGTCCCATT
The DNA here is from genome assembly GCF_049350105.2 of Macaca mulatta. NCBI lineage: Eukaryota > Metazoa > Chordata > Mammalia > Primates > Cercopithecidae > Macaca > Macaca mulatta. The sequence goes on from NC_133421.1 coordinate 37,682,467, forward strand.
GGCACATGAGGACACTGGATCCCACCACCTGGTAGCCAGGGTAGCACTGGTAAGTGACCACAGTGCCGTGCACTAGATCAGGCTGCGATGGGCTCTTCCAGCCATTGGGAATCTCAGGCAGCTCCGGACATGTGTCATTGCGGGGCACCTCTGGGGGCACAGAGGCACAAGATGCAGGTCCTCGGCCAGCACCAAAGTGACTGTCCCCCTCATCTTCAGGGCACTCTGGCTCCTTCTAATTTGTCCTGGACCTAGACTGTCCTGAGCGGGCTCAGTTATCCATTCCTCTCTTCTCAAGGGCCCCTCCTTGACTGCCTCTGACATTGCTCTGTCTCCTAGATTCCAGGGTTAGCATTTAAGCTTTGGCCTTACTTCCAAAAGCACCTTGACTAGTTCCTTAGGCCTGAGAGATGGGGCCAGGCAGGGTGAGGGAAATTGTCACTTCTATGAAAGATTGTCAGAAAGAAGCCAGCACCTTTCCTTAGTTCCCCCATTTTTGTTTGAAAGTTGTTCTGGCCAGGTGCAGTGGCTCACACCTGTAATCTCAGCACTTTGGGAGGCTGAGGTGGGCAGATCACTTGAGGCTAGGAGTTTGAGACCAGCCTGGCCAACATGGCGAAACCCTGTCTCCATTGAAAATACAAAAATTAGCGAGGCATGGTGGCATGCACCTGTAATCCCAGCTACTCAGGAGGACGAGGCACGAGAATCACTTGAGCCCAGGAGGTGGAGGTTGCAATAAGCAGAGATTGCACCATGGCCTGGGTGACAGAGGGACACTGTCCCCCCCACCAAAAAAAAAGGAAGAAAAAGAAAGTTGTTCTGCTGCCTACCCAAACCCCTCTTGCCACTTCAGAATTCTGGCTCCCCCTCAGGGCAGATGGAGAACAGGACTAGCTTCCTCTGGGTGATCCCTGGTGCTTTTCCAGGTTCCTCTTGTCTGAGAGAGCATTCAGGCACCTCACTGCCCTGGCCTCTTTGACTTGCCATGGCTTGCTGTCTGCACTCTGAGTAGGGTAGGGACAAGCTCACCAAAGAAGTGGATGACGAAGCCCTGCTGGTAGCCCAGCACTGAGGTCCCGGGGTCCGACTGGAACTGAATGGTGACATCAGCCATGGAGGTAAAGAGCTTGAAGTGGCTATGGGGCCCTGAGTACTGGCCCAGGACCCGGGCTGTCAGGTCATCCCCATCATAGAAGGTAAGTACATCACCAGGGCCTATGCGCAGCCTGTGGAGGAGGAGCGTCAGGGCAGAGCTGGCTCGGGGGCCCGAGGATGGGCTGGACAAGGGATATCCCCAGACCTCAGGAGTTGGCTCAGCCTGACCCGGTAGGCACTCACACTCGGACGTCCAGCATGATGCGCTTGTCCTCTTCCACATGCACACCCCAGATGCAATCCTGTCCACGACCGTAGGGCTCTGGCCAGTTGGGAGAGAGCACCACACCAGCTGAGTCTGTGATCTCCCCGCTGCACACGGCTGGAAGGCAAGGGAGGTCCAGAAGGGTCTTTTCCAGCTTACCATGGTGGTGTTTACCATCTGCCCACAGGAGTGCCCACCAGTTGCTGGGACCCCCCACCTCCTCCTTGGAGGAAGCCTGAACCACGCATATCACAGGGCCTCTGTGGCCCCAGGCTCTGTGGCTATTCCCCTGATACCCACCCTGCTTTTTGCCTAGCAGGCCCATCCACTGGTGCCTACTGACCTCGGCAGGCTGGCTCTGTCTCATTCCACTGGGGGTCGTGGGGGTCAACACACTCGATGATGATGGAGCCCTGCTCCAGGGTGTAGCCAGGGTCGCAGCTGAACTCCACAGTCGTACCCACAGGGTAGGTGGGTGCGCTGCTGCTGAAGTTGCCATATTTGACAAAGGGCTCATAGCAATGGCCCTGCTGGAAGGCTGTAAACCACAGGGCCCAGCCTAGCTCAGCCTTGACTGGTATTAAACACAGTGGGCAAGAATCCCCCTACTTCCCTCCCCAGAGCCTTTCTTTTCCTGGGTACGAATGACAAATATATGTCCTGGGGTTGGAGCAGAAAGGTGATGGAGGAGGAACAGCCAAGAGCATCCATCCCTATTATGCTCAGGAGGCCATCTTGATCACCATGCTGTTCCCAGTGCCTGGTTTTGTGCTTAGTACACAGAAGGTACTCCGTACATGTTTTTTGAATGAATTAATCAATGCATACATGCATAAATGGTTCTAGAATGTCTCCTACAGCAATTCTTTCTTAAGGGTTGAGGCCTTTTTTGCTTTTCAGAATCTGGAGAATTTATTCCCTTGGACCACAGGGACTGGGTCCAGGCAGAGGTTTCCTGCAAAGCTGGGGTAGGGATCCTGGACCCAAAGAGAGGGGCAGGGAAAGGGGGCCTAAGTACCGAGTGAGCAGGGGCTGACTTGGAAGGAGTGACAGCATGGAGGCAGAGAGGGGTAGGGTGTGGGAGAAAGACCCTAGGCCCAAGCCCATTCCCCTGGACCCCCCACCCCCAGTGAGGCCCCAGCAGGCTCACCCTCATAGCGCAGGGCCATGCCTGCAGCTGCCCCGCTGCTGTCAGTACTGAGCTCGACAAAGAAGTGTTTGCCAGAGCTGAGCAGGCCCTCAATGGGCAGGTATTCCACCTCATAGGAATCATACACCGGTGGGGCCTCCACGTTGTCCCCATTGCGAATGATGAGCCTGAACCAGGAGAGTGGCAGCTATGTAGGCTGGTGGCTGACCCAGAGGGGGTGTGGCCCCAGGCTTGGGTAGCGTCCCTCCAGTAGGGTATTACCAGGCCAGGCACTCCCATTCCACTAGGACAGCCCCTCACCTGTCATCATCCTCTGCCAGGGAAACCTTCTCAAAGTGCAAGTGTAGCCGCTGGCCCTCAGGAGCCTCAAGCAGCCAGTGACAGGTGAGGTTGTTGCTGTAGTTGCCCGGGAAGCCTGGAGAGACGATGCGGCCGGTGGTAGCGTTGCGGATCACTCCGCCGCAGGCAGCTGTAAGACCAGGACAGGAGGTAGCCTAGGCCCCTGCCTGAACCCAGGCAGCCTAACATACCTTCCTCCCTTTCCCAGCTCTGCTTCCTCTGCTTGGAGCAGCGGGGACCTTGCCTCCCTGCCATCTTTGCTCTCATGGTCCTGAAGGTAACCTTTTAGCCCTGTGAACTTGCATCTCCAGGCATCTTGAGCTCCAGAATCCTGCCGCCTAACCTTTCACACCCTTGGGGCTCACCAGGGCATCTCTCTTGACTGTGGGTAGATGTGTCACTGCCTGCTTGTGTGCCCAGGTAAGTCACTTTCCCTCTCTGCTGACTTCTCTAGAAGGCCGACTCTTCCCCAGGTGGACTTTATTAAAGCCCTTACTGTGGGCTTCAACCTTCTTGGAGTTAAAGCTGAAAATAGCATTCAAGCCCTTTATGAATCCAACTCTCTCTAGACTCTGCTTCAGTCCCCTCTCCCTGCATACCCTCTCCTTCAGGCACACTTCACTGTGTCCTCACTATCTCATGCTATTTCATGCCTCCACACCTCTGCATATGCTGTTCCAGGAATCCACCCCACTTTCCCAAACTAATATTTCTGAAATCCTTTCATCCTGTCTCCTTGGGAAGCCTTGCTTATCTCCTCCCTCATCTTGGAGTAGCTTTCTGTCCCTGAGGCCCCTCCACCACTCTGCCTTTACTCCTATTGTAGCATCCTCTGCACTGAGCTGCTTGCTGGCCTCCCCGCTAGATCCTTGAGGGCTGAGAATGCGTCTGTGTTATTCATCTCTGGTTGTGCCTGGCACCCAAGAAGAATTTATAGAATGAAATAAGATTCATCGCTGGATTCAACAGTGGCTGAAGCCTGTAATCCCAGCACTTTGGGAAGCCGAGGCAAGTGGATCACCTGAGGTCAAGAGTTCGAGATCAGACTGGCCAACATGGTGAAACCCCATCTCTACTAAAAATACAAAAAAATTAGCTGGGTGTGGTGGCATACACTTGTAACCCCAGCTACTCTGGAGAGTGAGACAGGAGAATCACTTGAACCCGGGAGGCAGAGGTTGCAGTGAGCGGAGATCGTGCCACTGCACTCCAGCCTGGGTGACAAAGGGAGACTCCATCTAAAAAAAAAAAAAAATTCAAAAGCCTAAGCCCATACCCACTAAAAAGAAAAGCCCAAGTTGCCTTTCATACTGCAAATGAAATACTGCGTCTTCCTTTCTCCAACAAGCCCCCTTTCATTGGTGGCAATCCCAGACCTGATCACTCAGGACCAGACCCGGGAGTTCCCTTTCCCTTTCCCCAGTTCCCATCAGTTTCTGGAACTTCCCTCCTCTTCTTTCCCCAACTCACAATGTAAGTTCAAACTGTCTTGCCTGGCTGGCCTCCCAGCCATCTCCTGAGGCATTCTAAGCCCCTCCCTTCTCTCATAAGCTTCAACAGCTCCTCAGCCTGTATCTTGCCCCGACACTCAAGGCCCTCCCATTGCCCTTGCCACATTGTCTCAGACTTCAGCCAAACCTGGCTGTCTTCTGTGTCCCTAAACACCCTCACTTTCCTGCCTCTATGTCCCTGCCCACGTTGTTCCCTTCATCTAAATGTCAAACCTGCAGTGCCACCTCCCCTAGGAAGCCTCCTAAATGTCCAGCTAAGAATGATTGTGCCCTGGCCTCCCAGGTCACTTTATGTCTTTTCATTGGTGCTTTTTACTTCTTGCCCTGGAAATTGGTGACCTCTCTGCTTTCTCCTTTCCCCCTTTCCTGGAAATGTGGGTTCTTTGAGGGCATAGTCCCTGTTTAATTCAGCTCTGTATACCTGTGGTGCTTTCATCTAGTAGATGCTCAGTAAGTGCAGGTTGGATGAATGCCACTGAGGTGCGCGGCCATTTTCTGGCTTCCTTATGAGGAGCAAATTAAAGTGGCAGACAGCAATAGAGAGCAGGGGGGAGCCCCCACCTCACTTCTCTGATCGGCACTGAGCCCTTTCGCCTGGGGACACTCACCGATGCAGACGGGCTCCTTTGAATCCCAGAAGGGCTGGGTGGCATTGAGACAGGTGAGATGCCTGGCGCCCTTCAGCTGGTAGCCAGTGGCACAATGGAAGCGGGCACTACCCCCTGGGTGGAGGCTGGTGACAGTCACATCTCCATAAGCTGGACGATGGGGAAAGTGGCAGCTCAGGAGATAGGCTGCAAACAGAGAACGGGCGACACTGTACATGTGCAGGGTGGGGGCGGGAGCTAAGCCATTGGTGGGGGAAGGTCTGCCTCAGTCTGCCTGGAGGTGTCATTTGGGGCCAGAGGAAGCACTAGGAGTTCCAAAACGACTCCAATCTCCTCCCTAGAAGGTGTCAATGATATTTCCGGCAGCCTGGGCTGGTTAGTGGAGCAGACACAGAGCTGGAAATTAGAAGGGTTGGGTTCTGGCTCAAACTTTGTGACACTTTAGGCAGGTTATTTAATCTTTTTGTGTGTGTTTCCTCATTTGTTAAATGAGGTTTAAAATCCCAGCCCACCCACAGGGTTACTGTGAGAATAAATGGGATAGTATTTTATCTAGCTTGGTATCCCTGGTACCCAGCTGATAATATATCTTCAATATATGCTTATTGAATGACTCTAGACATGAAAGCACTCGAAATAGTGAAAAACCTATACTGATGTAAAGTGTTGATACTGTTTTTCCTTTAGGGAATAAATATGAATTGCAGCAGCAAAGACTGAAGTCAGACGGTAAAGGCTTTCCCAGTATTCACTGAGAAATGCTAAAAAGCTTGATGCCAATGGCTGTGGACTTCTTTTAAAACAGAATGGCGGCCGGGTCGGTGTCTCATGCCTGTAATCTCAGTACTTTGGGAGGCTGAGGCAGGTGAATCACCTGAGGACGGGAGTTCGAGACCAGCCTGACCAACATGGATAAACCCCGTCTCTACTGAAAATGCAAAATTAGCAGGACATGCTGGCACATGCCTGTAATCCCAGCTACTTGAGAGGCTGAGGCAGGAGAATCGCTTGAACCCGGAGGTGGAGGTTGTGGTGAGCCAAGATTGTGCCATTACATTCCAGCCTGGGCAACGAGAGCAAAACTCCATCTCAAAACAAACAAACAGCCGGGAGCGGTGGCTCAAGCCTGTAATCCCAGCACTTTGGGAGGCCGAGGCGGGCGAATCACCTGAGGTCAGGAGTTCGAGACCAGCCTGGCCAACATGAAGAAATCCCATCTGTACTAAAAATACAAAAATTAGCCGGGCGTGATGGCAGGCGTCTGTAATCCCAGCTACACGGGAGGCTGAGGCAGGAGAATCGCTTGAACCCTGTAGGCAGAGGTTGCAGTGAGCCGTGGTCATGACATTGCGCTCCAGCCCGGGGGACAAGGGCGAGACTTCGTCTCAAAAAAACAAACTTACAAACAAACAAAATCCAGAATGGTGGTAGGCTGGGGCAAGGTGGGAGGGTTGCTTAAGGCCAGGAGTTTGAGACCAGCCTGGGCAATATAGTGAGGTATCCCCATCTCTATAAAAATTTTTAAAAAAATAGCCAGGCATGGTGATGTGTACCTGTAGTCTTAGCTACTCAGGAGGCTGAAGTGGGATCGCTTGAGCCTAGGAGTTTAAGGCTGCAGTGAACTATGATTGCACCACTGAGCTCCAGCCTAGGTGACAGAGTGCATCCCTGTTTCAAAAAAACAACATCAAACAAGAAAAAGATGGGGACGACGGCAGGGAGGCAGTGCACTGCCTTCATGGAAGTTGCAGGAAGAACAAGTTGCCCTGGGAAACCTGGTCGCTTTGGAATTGTCATACCAAATTTGACCAAATGGTGGCAGCAAATCCTACAAAACTACCTGGCATATCCAGATCCTGGGGTCAAGCTGGGGTGGTAGCTAAAAGGCTCAACCGCATGCAGTGGCTCACTCCTGTAATCCCAGCACTTTGGGAGGCTGAGGCGGACGGATGGCCCGAGGTCAGGAGTTCAAGACCAGCGTGGCCAACATGGCAAAACCCCATCTCTACTAAAAAAAAAAACAAAAATATTAGCTGGGCACGGTGGCAGACGCCTCGGGAGGCTGAGGCAGGAGAATCGCTTGCACCTGGGAGGCGGAGGTTGCAGTGAGTCGATATCGTGCCACTGTACTCCAGCCTGGGCGACAGAGTGAGACTCCATGTCTCAAAAAATAAATAAAATAAAATAAAATAAAATAAAATAAAATAAAAGTGAAGATCCGGCCAGGCGCAGTGGCTCACGCCTGTAATCCCAACACTTTGGGAGGCTGAGGTGTGTAGATCACAAAGTCAGGAGTTCAAGACCAGCCTGGCCAACATGGTAAAACCCCATCTCTACTGAAAATACAAAAAAAATTGATCTGGGCGTGGTGGCACCCGCCTGTAGTCCCAGTTACTTGGGAGGCTGAGGCAGGAGAATTGCTTGAACCCAGGAGGCAGAGGTTGCAGTGAGTGGAGATTGTGCTATTGCACTCCAGCCTGGGTGACAGAGCGAGACTGTTTGTCAAAAAAAAAGTGAAGATCCTGGCTTGCCTCTGAGAGGTGAGAGCAGAGGCCTGGAGGGGTCAAGGAGAGGCAGGAGGCTTGTGCTACAGAGCCTGATAACCCCTGGGGTGGTCAGAAAAGTGAGGATTGTCTAGACTGAAGAACTTGGGTCTTGGGGTAGGGGGCAGCCCCACTGATAGTATCAGGTAAATGGGAGGAGAGGTCCATGCAAGGTCTCTGTTCCTGGGTGCCTTTGTGTGAATAGAAAAATGGGCCCTCTTTCCTCCCCCCATTAAAAAGAAAAAGAAAAAGGGGCTGTCTCTGTGCAGAGCAGGGTCCATAAATTTGAGTTTTATGACTTTCACCTGTCCTGTTACTATATCTGTGAAAGTGGGAGGAGAATTCGTCCTCTTCTGTCTCTCACGGGGCTCTGGAAAGAATGGTCAGTAAGTGGCTAGTTGTGCTTGGCAGGCAGTACAGGGCAGTGCTCAGCAGGTGGACTGTGGGTCAGACTGCCTGGGTTTGAATGCAGGCTTCTTCCCTACGTGCTGTGCCACCGCGGACAAGTTACCTAAATTCTCTCTGCCTCAGTTGCCTCATTTATCCACCCATTTTCAGTATTACATCCAAGGTTGTGAGGTTAAGTGAGAAGACATATGTGCAGTTCCTGAACAAATGCCTAAGACATCAGCCTGCTGTTATTGTTTGTAATCTTGATTAATAATAGCACCTCACATCTGCATGTACCTTCCAGATTCTAAAATGCCTCCACACTCTTCTTTCTTGATGTCTACAATATGCTTGGGAGGAAGGCAGGCAAGGTAGGGGCTATTAGCCCATTTTCAGATGAGAACAGGTTCAGAGAGACCCTGTGCCCTCATCACATAGCAAGGAAGCGCTAGACCAGGAACTTGAAGCTCCTGGGCTCTGGAGCCTTCTTGCTTTCCACCACCACCCCACCTGCATCCCCATTTGAAGTAGAAACTTGGGTTCAGGAGTCAGAGAAATCTGAGAGTAACAGACAAGCCTGCTCTGGGTTGTTGTCCAGGGCAGCCACTCACAGTGACCTGGGGAGAGATCCCAGGCCAGGATGGGATGGGGAAAGGGGTGGGGGGCACCACGCCCAGAGTGGCGGAGGTTAAGAGGTTAACTGATGCCTAGTGGGGTCTAGACCAGGCCAGATTCAGGCCCAGCATTTCCCCCTACATCTTCCCCTTTGAGTTCTTATCACAACTCTAGTAAGGGAGGGCCCTCATTTCACAGATGAGGAAACTGGCCTGGAATAGGGTGAGGGTAGGAGGCTGGGGGCAGACAATGAAGACCCCAGACTCCATAGTAGTTAAAGTACCACTTCCCAGGATGAGCTTCCTCCTGTTGCCATGACAACCGTTCCCGGGGAGCCTGCACCACTGCAATCTGTTGAGTTATTTTCTCACTGGAGTCTGTTTCTGGAGCCAAGTCCAGTGCCAGGAATGCTGGGGATGGAGGAGGGGAATGTCTGTCAGGGCCGTCTGCCTCCCCACCCTGCCTGAGGCTGTAGGAAGGGAGTTGGAACTTGGTCCTGCGATGAGGCCCTTGTGAGGGCTCATCCTTGGGACCTCCAACATCAGCTTGGACAGCTCCAGCACAGGTGTGGGTACTAGGCCCCTCACCCCCTCTTATGGCACCCTCTTTCTCTAGCCCACAGAGATTGGCGTGTGAGCACATGCTCCTCCTGTTCCCATCTCTGGGATCAGGGCTAATTACAGCCTATAATTAGGGGAATTACACTCATTAAGGCAAGAGCTGATCATTGACAAAAACTGGGCTGACGAGGGAGGGCTTCTGGGAGCTGAGAAGGAGGCAGGACCAGGCCAGCTCTCCCAATCCTTCCTTGGAGGTTGCTCCCCCTTGCTGGGCCTCCAGCTCACTGCCATTCAGCCACCTTTGTCTGGCCCGACAGAGAGGAGGTCCAGAGTTTTGTGCAAAGGAATTTGCAGCAAGAGAGAAGGTTACCATGGCGTGAAATTATGCCTGCTGCCAGGGAGGATTGATGAGCCATTAGGGAGGCTAGCTGGGCCGCCTAGACGTTTCACCCTTGCCTCAGCTGGCCCCTTGCCTCTGCCAAGCCACTCTACAGCCCCATCCACTTCCAGGCTCCCTGCTGCTATGCCAGACTGCTCCCTTAGTTTGGGTGGAGGGCTGAAGGTGGGGTGAGTGCTCCTTAGGTGGGGTTCCAAACAGCCCCATCTCCAGAGTGCTGGCTCTTCTGCCCAGCTGTGGTCCCCCGCAGGGCCACAGAAGTGGTCCATGACAATGCAAGACAATCCCGTGACTGTTCACACCAATTATTTCCCTATTAGTTCTCCCTAGTCTCAACTAGTTAACCCATGCAAAGGATCAAGCTGACTTTGTGCTCAGAGAGGGGGATGGGTAGGAGGGACACAACTGAGAGAGCTTCGAAGTCCTGAGCCCCTTTTCCTCCCTTTCCCATCCTGCCGGTCATGTAATACTGGTTTCCTTAATGGAGCATGTGCTAAGCACTTGACGTGTACCATTTTGCTTAATCCTAACCATGACTTTGTGGGGTAGGTGTTTTGGTTTCATATTACAGCAGAAGGGTCAGAGAGGTCAAATGACCTGTCCAAGGTCAATAGCCAGTGAGGAGATTCAAACACAGATCTGCCCATTGCCTGAGTCTGTGATTTTTTTCATCGCATCATGCTGCTCCCTTATTTCCAGAGGTGTTCTGAGCTGATTGGGGCATGGGCCAGGTCAAGGTGGGTGAGGCAGTTCAGGAAGGGCAGTCTGGCAGCTAAGACCTCCAGATGGTCATTGTCAAATCCCTTTGACCTTCACCCTCTTGCATAGGGGGAGGGCTTCTATTGTTATTGCCTGTTTAAGTGTCTGCCTCCTCCTGAGAAAGAACTCCTTGAGGACAAGGACGTTTTGGTGCATCCTGACATTGCCAGTGTCCAGCACAAGCCTGGCAAAGAGCAGGTGCCTAGGAAAAGTTTGCTGAATGGATGAATGAGGGACAATGGGCACACCTGGAGGCTGCCTGATCCTGAGTCAAGACCAGCTCTCTGCAGGGTGGTGGGTGGAAGAGAGAAGATCCTGGAGGTTTCAGATGTGCGATACTTACCTCCAATTGTCCAGAGCTTCACTGGACACTTGTGCTATGTGTCACTAGCCCCTCCCTGCTTCTTCCCTCTAGGATGTAATTGCACAGAGACCCGTCTCTCCCGCAAGGAGGGCAGTGAGTCTGGGCTGGTTCCGCCTTCAGCTACCCAGGCCTTACCTTGGTAATGGAAATGGAAGGTGCCAGGGCCAGCCGGTGGTGGGAGGCTCTGGAACCTCAGGGCCGCTTGGTGGGTGGGGCTGCGGATGACTTGACCCCGTAGCAAGAAAGACTGGTTGGCCAGGGGCAGTGGGTCAGGCCCCCCCAGGCCCTCCACAGTCACTGTCTCCCCTTCCCGGAGGCTGATATTCTGGACCTGCCGGTGGAGTAGAGAGAGGAAAGCAAAGCAGTCAGGCTTCTTCCTGCTGCCTGGATCCTGCAGGCCCCGGACAGATCAATCCTCAATGCCCCTTGAGCATCGGAGCCCCCAGCCCCTAAGCCGGGCACTTCAGCAGTGTAGGAGGAGCTCATCACAGTGTGAGACAGGACCAAAAGTTCAGAGACATTAATTATCCAAGGTCCCATAGAGATTCTTAGAAGAACTGGGATTTGTAAACACATCTTTCTGTCTCCACAGATTTTCAGATACACCAGCTGCTTCCTGTCCTTCCCCTCCCTGGGCTCTGTTTTCTCATCTGTAAAGTAGGGATGGGGGAGGTGTGTTGAACCAGATGGAGTCCGACGCCCTGGTCAGCAGTATGAGGTCTTACGTGTCGGATCCACGTGCCCAGCTTCCCCTGGACATCCCTGTTGGATGCCTCACACCCAGCCTGCCTCATGCTAGGTGACTGTCTTCCCCCAGCCAGCAGTTCACCTGGGAATGATCTTGCTAGCTCCCTCCGTGTCCAAATCAGAAAATGGTATCTTGCCTCCTCCCTCATACCCAATCAGTCATTCAGTCCTGTCAACTGGATCTCAAATCTATTCATTACTCTTCATCCCCACTGCCACTTCCCCAGCTCATCGCCATTACTGTGCACTACATCACTGCAGCAGCCTCCTGGCCAGCCTTCCTGCCTGTAGGGCTTAATCCACTCCTCCCTCTACAGCAGTATTTTCTGAGTTAACAGTCTTAGATCAGTATTTTCAGCAGTTAACAGTCTTAGATCTGTTGCTGATCATGGTGCTTCCTTGTCTAAGTCCTCCAGTGGCTCCCTATTGAGTCCATGAAGCCCATAATATGTAGTCCAAACTCCTTGCTTAGCCCTCAAGGCCCTGCCCAACTTGGCCCCTGCTGACTGTCAGCCGGGCCTTACACCACGCCCCTCCACGTGTCAGTCGTGATTCTCTGTCTCTTTTATCTGAGCCTCTTTCTCCGATCCTTTCCCCTGGCTGTCACAGGCTCCTCTGCTACCATGCTGATCTTCAGGCCCTCAGTCCCTTGAGCATCTTTCTGGGCTCCATGCCTCCATTCAGGCAAACAAGGATTGGACAAGGACAGACTCTGCCCAAAGGGAAATTAGCAGCATGGCTTGATAGAAGGAACACTGGATTGATTGGGAGCCCAGAGATGTGGGACCTCATCCTAACCATGTGATCTTGGACAAAAAAGCTGCTATTTGAACTTCAGTTTCCTCATTTTATAAAACGAACTAGTGGAGTTCTCTGCTACTTAAAACGTGGTTCCTGGACCAGCAGCATCAGCCTCACCTGGGAACTTGTAAGAAATGCAGAATCTTGGCTGGGCGCTGTGGCCCCGCCTGTAATCCCAGCACTTTGGGAGGGCGAGGCGGGCAGCTCACCTGAGGTTGGGATTTCAAGACCAGCCTGACCAACGTGGAGAAACCCTATCTCTACTAAAAATATAAAAATTAGCCGGGCGTGGTGGCGCATGCCTGTAATCCCAGCTACTCGAGCAGCTGAGGCAGAATTGCTTGAACCTGGGAGGCGGAGGTTGTAGTGAGCTGAGATCACGCCATTGCACTCCAGCCTGGATAACAAAAGCGAAATTCCATTTCCAAAAAAGAAAAAGAAAAAGAAAAAGAAATGCAGAATCTCAGACTCCACCTCAGACCCACTAAAGCATGCTCTGCATTTTAACAGGATCCTCGGGCAACTCAAAAGCTCTGATCTACATGGGCTCAAGTTTTCTACCATGTTGCTCTGAAGCAGGGTCTTCAAGGGTTCACCACCTGGTTAAGTGGCATCAGTGAGTCACCAAATCCTTCCCAATCTTATTTCCCAAATACTCCAATGGGTTCCTCTTCTCTATCCTTTTGTTAATGTCCTGGCCCTAATGACCTCCTGCCCATTATTTTTCACTTGAGAATGGCTTTCTGTCTGTCTCACACTTCCCATCCCCAACTCATCTCCTGCTGATTTCAGATTGCCCAGAGGACACGGTTCAAACTGCCCAGCTCACATTTGGTGCCAGTGTCTCTGCAGCCCTCATTAATGTGCACTGCAGCCACAGACCACCCCTCACTTCCGCACCCTGGGCATCCACATATGGGACTCTGTGGGGGGCAGTGCCTTCCCTTCTTCCTCTCCTGATGAAGCTGGTCATCTTTTCAGATCTCAGGGCCACATCCTCTGCCTCCCAGCCTAGGCCAGGCAGTCCTTCTGTTTCAGACTCTCCCCACTGGCCCCTGCCCATCTTGCTGTTAAAGCCCAGGGTGGCATGTTGGGTCACAATGCCCTCTTCGCTGGCCAGTCTCAACAAAGATGTGTGGAGAGAGTAAATGTGTGGGCTGCTGGAGGAACATTCCCCATCAGATACCTGTGAGCTGAGAAACATAGAGGATGCTGAGCCCAGCCAGGTCCAAGGAGATGGCTGCTGCGAGGCTCAGGGCCCCTCAGACTGGGTGCTGAGAAGAGATGTGCCCTGGGGACTTCAGAAGGGGCAGCTGGGCAGGGAGAGGTCCCTACCCCTGCCTGAGAGGAAAGACCTGGTGGGTCTTTGGGCTGAAGAGAAGGCTCAAGGCAGGGTGCTGGAGGCCGAGGCATCTCCTCTCTGTGAGAAACTCCCCACCCAGGCACGTTTGGGCGGAGGCTGCCTGACCATCTGCTGGGGACATTCCTCAGGGAATTCCTGCAGCAGGCGGAGGCTGGATGAGGTCCCTTCAAACTTGGAGATTCTGTGATTCTAGAGTTGGGAAAACAAGACTCACACACGTGGAATCTGTAATTATCGAGAGATGCCAGGCAGCATATAATTCCGCCTTAAGTGGCACCGAATGCAGGCAGCAGGAATCCTCGGGGGGAAGAGCGAAGGGCTTAGAGGCTCAGGGAAAGCGCCTGAAGCAGGTGGGTCTCAGAGCGCCTTGAAGAGAGGAGCACTGGGAGAAGGAGGAAGGGAGGATGCTCACTACAGGGAAATTACCACGAAAGCAAAGGCAGAGAAGTATTACTAGAAATTAATTTGGATTTTCTTCCTAGTTCCCCGTATACCTCTGGCTTGACCTCTAGCTTCTTGCTCCTCATCTTGCTGCTTTGGGGGACCAGAGAGAAGCTGTAGTGACAGAGTAACAACAATTGCCATCATAGAGTGTGTCAAACCTTGTAGTAGGTGCTTTTCGTCCTCACCACAGTTCTATAAGATAGGTGGTAAAATACCCACAAGTAAACAGAAGCACAGAGAGGCTAAGGAACTTGCAAAAGATCACATAGGGGTTAAGCAGTCTTGCCTTGCTGAGACAAGGCAGCTCTCTATCCTCCCAACTTCATGGGGGCATCTTCTGTAGAAATAGACATCTAGACATCTTTTTTTTTTTTTTTTTTTTGAGATGGAGGCTCGCTCTGTCGCCCAGGCTGGAGTGCAGTGGCCGGATCTCAGCTCACTGCAAGCTCCACCTCCCGGGTTTACGCCATTCTCCTGCCTCAGCCTCCTAAGTAGCTGGGACTACAAGCGCCCGCCACCTCGCCCGGCTAGTTTTTTGTATTCTTTAGTAGAGACGGGCTTTCACCGTGTTAGCCAGGATGGTCTCGATCTCCTGACCTCGTGATCCGCCCATCTCGGCCTCCCAAAGTGCTGGGATTACAGGCTTGAGCCACTGCGCCTGGCCTGACATCTAGACGTCTTTATTCCCAAGCTCCAGCCCCGCCAGGTTTAGCAAGGAGATGGGTCTTGGCTTGGCCTGGCTTTTTTTAAGATGTTGGGATTTGAGTTCCCAGCAGCCACCCTTGCTCCTAGCAGTCTGTAAAGCTGGGAAGACTGAGACTGAGACCTCTGGCCCCTTCTGGTCTGGGGGAGGCATGGCCCTTTCAAGCTGGCCTGGCTCCCAGCCCAGCTTGGTGGTGAGGGTTGGGATGAGAGTGTGGAATGAAGTGGCTCCTATCCAGAAGGCTCCCTGTTCTCAGTCAGAGGCTGTCTGTGCAGCTCTGGTCCCCTGGGTTTCAAGCACCCTCTTGCGGGTCTGCTGCAGTGGCTGGAATGTAATTTGTCACTTGTTTGAGGGCCAGGCTGACAGGGGCCAGACAGGGCTGGGTGTCAGACAGGAGGGGTGATGAAGTCTTGATGCAATTTGCAGGCATCCGTAGAGCTTGGGAGACAGATTGAAATGTCAGCTGTGTTCATGAGGGCTGTCTTCCATATCCATAGCCAGTGATAGGAGGGGACCTGGGGGCCAGGCAGGGAGAAGACAGAAGCAGGGGGAGCTGAGGACAATTCCTACAGGACCCTGGGCTGTCTAACACTGCCCTGCTTCCAGCAGACCATGGGGTCAGCTCAAGGAAGAAATATAGCCACTTTGAGAGGCTGGCCCTTTCCAGGATGGGAGGTGGGAAGGATTCAGGTTGTCTTCTGCCAACCCCTAGATCAACAGCCTCATCTGGCCTGTCTGTCCCCATAGAAGCTGTCAGTCAGGCCTCCAGCACATGCCCTAATGGCGTAACCCACAGGTGAGATGGCGCTACGGTTTTTGTACACATTTGCACCAGTACAACCCAGCATAGGCAGATGAGCTCTAAGATGACTCTTGTGTGCGATCCCCACCCCCAGATGCTGGCTACAGGTCTCCTAGTCTCTCTTGGTCACCATCACCTGTGTGTACTCGGACACAGACCCACTTACAAGCACACAGCCCCTCAAACGTGTCCTAGTATGTGCAGGCCCTCACACACCTGTGCTCCCTCCCAGCAACCATAGGATGATCACAATTTTCCCATAAGAACCTTCGCAATTTTCACATCCATTATGTCTTCAGCTCTCACAAAGCCTCAATAAGGAAGACAGGGCAGGCTGTTTTCCTGCACTTTATAGATAAGGGAACCTTGAAATCAGAGAATTTGAGAGATCCTCTTTGGTCACACCGCGAGTCCAAGACAAAGCCAGGACTCTAGGCCAGGACTCCTGATTCCTGGTCCAGTGCCCTGTCTTGTGTGCTTGGCAATCCCAGGCCCTCCCCAGAACTGGGAGAATTCCAAGTGGGTGTCCCCCAGAATCAGGCAGGGCTGACTTGGAAAGGGCATCTGGGGCAGATCCTGACAGGTGCCCGTCTCCACCTGGGCCTCCCACTTTGAATTTGCCTTGTGCCACAGACAGGCCTATCTCCTGGGTCAAGGGAAGAACAAGGGCTTTTGAGTCTTGGATTGAATCCTGGCTCCATCAATGACCAGTTGAGGGGCCTTAGGCAAGTCATATGACCTCTCCGAGCCCCAGTTTTGCCTGTGAAATGGGGATAGTTCACCTACTTCATGGGTTTGTAAGGAGTTGGTTAGATCCTGCCAGGAAGGGTTTTAGCACAGAGGGGCACAGTGGTAGTAGTCATCTTCCCATTTAATGGGGAGATGTAGGCCACACCCTGGTAAAACCTTGGCATTTGCAGCAGAAATGATAGCTGGCTATGAACTTACTTTACCCTCAGGTCTGCCAGGGCTCTGCCTGGGAGGCACTGTACCTTGGAGCCACCCTTTCCCTGGCCCAGGCTCTGCAGCTGCCAGGAAGCAAGCAGCAGAGCCAAGAACCTGAGGTGCCCCTGCTCAGTCAGGCCTATGAGGGAGCTTGCTGACCCCAGAGAAGGAGCTACACTCAAAGGAACTGGCTAGGAGGAGCCAGGTGCATCATCTGATTCAATCTCCTTTTGTAGAGAGGTAAACTGAGGCCCAGAGAAGGCCAGGGATTTAGCTCACAGAGAGGTGGGCCGCAGAGCCAACACTGAAACCCCAGTCTTTTTTTTTTTTTTTTTTTTGAGACGGAGTCTCGCTCTGTCGCCCAGGCTGGAGTGCAGTGGCCAGATCTCTGCTCACTGCAAGCTCCGCCTCCCGGGTTCCCGCCATTCTCCTGCCTCAGCCTCCCGAGTAGCTGGGACCACAGGCGCTGCCACCTCGCCCGGCTAATTTTTTGTGTTTTTAGTAGAGACGGGGTTTCGCCGTGTTAGCCAGGATGGTCTCGATCTCCTGACCTTGTGATCCGCCCATCTCGGCCTCCCAAAGTGCTGGGATTACAGGCTTGAGCCACCGCGCCCGGCCTGAAACCCCAGTCTTACAAGACAGAGTCTGTGCCCTTCTGAATTGGCATTTATCCAGAAAACCTTATGGCGTAATGTCTGTTTTAGGGATGAGGAGAGTGGCCAAAATCCATGGGGCTAGACCTGCCTGCACCCTATCATCCCTCTTGGATGAGCCTGCCTAGAGCCAGGAAATACAAAGTTGCCCAGAAATTTCACCCAACTGACCCCCTACCCGATGCCCACATCAGGCCTGGTCCTGACCTGGCTTAGAAAGGCAGAGTATTCTGCTATCAAACTATCAGTTGGCCTGGCATGGGTGAGCTGTGTGCCAACAGAGCCACCTGGGGCATGAGGGCAGGGACTGTGGGCAGCTGTGCCCAGGCTCCAGATGGTACAGAAAGCAGCCAAGCCAAGATGGAGGCTGGCAGTGGGAAGGCTCTTGGAATTCGAAGTGTAGACAGAGGCAGGCGCCAGGCCCGGAAAGGCCTGGAGCCCTCAGGGGGACACTGACTGCCTGGGGAGGGGCTGGGACCCACATGGGCCATGAGGCTCATGCCCACCCATCCTGAAGGAGCTTCTCTGGACCTTTCAAGAAAGAGCCTAGCCCAGTGCCTGATCCCCAGATGAAGCAGGCAAGCCTCCTTGGATCACAGAGGGCCTGACCTGGCCTCCTCCCTATGGACAGACCTTGGGCCTTAGAGGGCATCAATAACTGCAGCACCATCAGAGGAGGTAGGAGGCAGGAGATGAAGCAGGTTATGAGAGGCTGTGGTCCAAGCCATAGAGAGTAGGGCTTTTAGGGATTCTGGTACCCCGAGGCTGGTACTCCAAAAAAAAAGGGAATTGAGAAGGTCTTGCTCAAGGCCCCAGACTTTAGGCAAGGGCTGTGGTCTCATGCTAGGGGCCCAGTATGGTGTCTGGCGGCTTTGCTCAGGGGTGTGATTTGTGGGTCCCCAAGACAGTCCTCTCCTCCATGGCTCCTGTCACTCTCCTTGCCCAGACTTTGTCCCATCTACCTGCCCTCAGTGATCCCAGTGAATTCATAGCATGGCGGGTAGGGAATTCTCCATGATGGAGGGAAGCCACAGGCAGTCCCTTCTCCCCAAGCCTGAGAAGCCATGGGGAGCTCTGTAGGCCTTCCAGCTGCCCACCCATCCCGCCCCCAGTGTCCAGCATGGCCTGACCCAACTGTCAGCCTGGGCAGAAGGACGCTGCTCTTGGGCTGAGCCTCTGGCAGGAGTGTGATCCGGAAGCCCTTACGCTTACCCTCTGCCCCTACACAACAAAGCCACCTTTCCAAAACAGCCAGGGCAGCCTTCAAGAGCCAGGCCTGCTGCACCTGCTGCTGCCCAGGCCAGATTTGGCTGCTGGCTTCTCATCCTACAGGTCTCAGGCCAGGTGTCATCACCTCCAGGAAGTCTTCTCTGACCCCCAGGCTGGTGGAGTGTGCCTGTCCTGTGCTTCCCATCCCCATTCCCGCCAGCACTGGGCATTCCATGGTCATTGTTCTTTCTTCCCTACTAATCGTGAAGGTCTGTGTCCCCAGTGCCCAGCGCAGAGCGTGGCACGGAGCAAATTCTCAATGTATACTTGTAGAGCAAATCCACTCAACAAAACTCATTAGTTAGTGATTAACTGACCGACTTTTGGCAAATCCCTTTTCTTGCCTGGGCCTCAGTTTTTCCAACTCTCCAGTGGGTATTGGTGTGTAGTGTAGAAATTCTTCAGGTCCCAAGTGGCCTGGGTGGGGGTAGAGGTTGCCAGAACTAGCCCTGGAAGAAGAACCTTAAATCCTGCTTAGTTCTGGCTGATTCTGTCTCTTGCTCCTTCCCCAAATTGGGTGCTGACCCAGCTCTGGCCACCCTGTGCCCGCCTCCCCTCCATGGCTTCAGACTATCTCAGGCCATCTGGGCCGACAGTGTCCCCAAGGACCTTGCCTCCATGGTACCGAGGTGGAGGGTGGGGCCAGCATCTGCCACATTTCCTGACAACAATCCAGGGCTGTGGCAGGTCTTCGTCTCAAGGTTGCCTGGTAACGGCTTTTGCATTCTGATAAAAGAAAAAAAATGTGGCAGCACCAGACAACAGACACAGGGTTTGTGTGAGGGGGTGGGCATCCAGCGTGGGGCTTGTGCCTGGGCCAGAGCGGGGGGCAGGCAGAGCCAGCATCTTGCCCCATTGTGGAGAGTACCAGGGCTGGGTTCAGCCTTGTCCAGTGGGCTTCAGTAGGGGTGGTAGTCCTTGAGGGGCAGATAGAGCCTCCCAGGCCTTCAGGGTGGCACTCAGCCTGGCACCTGCCCCCTCCACCCCCTTTCCCACACCTGCAGCTGGTGCCTTCCACCCAGTGAGCCACAGCCGGTGTCACCTCTCATTAGGTGATGATTTTACATTAATTACCTTAATTAAGCAGTGCTGAGTGCTAATGGCTTGAGAGGCGGGGTGGCTGTTCCTAATTACCCTCCCAGTCAGCCCAGAGTGAGGGGCACAGGGCTTGGCAGAGTAGGAGGAAACGGTTGTAGGAAGAAGGGGAGGGGCCCAACAGGGGTAGGAGAGGGTCCCCCTGACAGGGTCTGATTCAGAGACCTGGACCTGACATCCCGAGAGGGGAGGACTGGAGGCACTGCCCCAGGACAAGTCTAGACGGCTCCAGGCCCCAATCCAGGGACATGCAGGAATTGGAATGGGTGGGAAGCAGAACAGAAGGCAGGGAGCAGGGAGCAGGACACACTTCTCAGCGCCCTGCCAGATTCCCTCAACCGGGCTAAATGCCTTTCTTGCCCACCCCTGGTCAGTCTCCAAGATTCAAGTCAAATGTCACCACATCCCTTCCTTCCTCGTTCCTTTGTCCAGTCATTCAGTCAGTGCATGGAGTGCCCACTGTGGGCTCTTCACTACAAGGCACCCCTCAAGGAGCTCACAGTAGCTGGGGAGGTGGATGGCTGTAAATAGATGGATGGAAGGCAGACTGCTGCTAAGAACTAAGATGGGGGATGCCCCAGGCTTTGGGGATCTGAGGGAATTCCCAGAGAGGGTGATGCCAGGGTCGAGTCCTAAGGGAGGGCATCGTGGGATGACTCTTCCAGGCAGAGGGACCAGCATGTGCAGTTGGGACTTGGGAAAGAAGGTTTGCCCCATTCAGTTAGCTGCAAGCTATTTAGTGCAAAGTAGGGGTAAAGAACAAGGGAAGGAGTGGCTAGGGGTGGACCCAGAGATTTAGGCATCCTTAGAGAGGTGTAGGGGCACGATTGATTTGAGAAAAATGACTGCAGTGGAGGTGGAGATGGGTAGAGTAGGGAGCAAGTGTGGGCGGGGGGACCAGTGAGGCAGCTACTGCATCATCAAGGGAGGGATGGTGAGGACTAAACCACGTGTGGTTGCAGGGACGGAGGGAGAGAAGCAGACAGATTTAGAGGGGAGTGTCATGGTGACAGAATTTTGGGATGAACTGATGGGACTGGGGGAAGAGGGACAGGGAAGGGCCAAGGTGACCCCATGTTGCATATCCAGGGACACCATCCACATTGCACTGTGGTGGTTCTGCTCCAGGTTTCTGACCTGGACAGGAGTGGCTCTGGGGGAACAAAAGGAAGATTTGGGTTTGTGGAGGTTGAGAAGCCTGTGGGACATCTGTGAGGACCTGCAGCCTCAGGCCTTGGGATTAAGAGAAAGTCTTAATTCTAATAGAGGGATGAGATAGCCCAGGGAGGCTGGGGACAGGAGGCTGGGCTATAGATCTGACTTTCTTATCAGCTGATCACCTCTCTAGTGGTGTGGTCAGGTCTGTCTTCCCCCACCTCTGCATCCCAGAAGCCAGCACAGGACCTGACCCAGAGGAACTGCTCAGAGAGCATTTGCTAAATGAATGAATGAATGAGGCTCCATGACTCTCTCAGGCCCAATGTGGCAGCCCTGTGTTCTCTGCTTAGCCCATAGATTCAGATGTAGGGTTTATACTCACCCAATCCCCTGCCCATCCAAGGCTAGAGCCCCCTCCCACAGCCCCTCTAGGCCTAGGCCATTGCCAAGCACACGGGACAGAATCCAACCATGTTTTAGGCCCATCTCCCAGCCCTGGCCTTAGGCAGCCCCCGACAATTGATGCTCCTAAGCATCCCCACATCCTCTCATAGCATGTGCCTCTCTGAAGAAAGAGAATACAACAGGCCCAGCTTTGCCCTTGCCAGATCCAGATCACTCACCTTGATTTCCACACCATAGCCAGGGTAGACAGAGATGTAGAAGAAGCAGTCCAGGCCAACATCAGGGGGTGAGCTGAGGTCTGTAGGGGAGTCCAGAGAGCCCTCTGGGCCTGAGAAATTCCAGCTACAGGGGCCTGGGAGGCAGGAGGAGACACAAAGCTAGTGCCATCTCTCGTGAAGTGGTCCAACTAAGGTTGAACCGTGTGTGTGTGTGTGTGTGTGTGTGTGTGTGTGAAGTGAACACCACCTCTTGTGATGTCTAGTCTCCTGTTGAAGGAAGGGGAACACCTTTTATTGGGCACCTACCATGTGCAATCTTATCTCAGTTCTCACAGTGACTCAATGAGGTTTGTTTTTGTTTTCTTTTTTTTTTTTTTTTGAGATGGAGTTTCATTCTTGTTGCCCAGACTGGAGTGTAATGGCATGATCTCAGCTCACTGCAACCTTTGCCTCCTGGGTTCAAGCTATTCTCCTGCTCAGGTTCCCGAGTAGCTAGGATTACAGGCATACGCCACCAGGCCTGGCTAATTTTTTGTATTTTTTTTTTTTTTTTTTTGAGACAGAGTCTCGCTCTGTCGCCCAGGCTGGAGTGCAGTGACGCAATCTCGGCTCACTGCAAGCTCCGCCTTCTGGGTTCACACCATTCTCCTGCCTCAGCCTCCCGAAAGCTGGGACTACAGGCGCCTGCCACCACACCCTGCTAATTTTTTGTATTTTTTAGTAAAGACAGGGTTTCACTGTGTTAGCCAGGATGGTCTCGATCTCCTGACTTCATGATCCACCCACCTCAGCCTCCTGAAGCGCTGGGATTACAGGCGTGAGCCACCGTGCCTGGCCGAGGTTTGTTTTCTTATTGCCATTTTACAGATGAGGCTCAGAGATGAGATGTTAAATAGAATTCCTAGGGTCATGTTATAGGTGGAAGAATCAAGATTTTTTCTTTTTTGAGACAGAGTCTTGCACTGTTGCCCAGGCTGGAATGCAATGGTGCAATCTCGGCTCACTGCAACCTTTGCCTCCCAGGTTTGAGTGATTCTCCTGCCTCAGTCTCCTGAGTAGCTGGGATTACAGGTGCTTGCCACCGTGCCCGGCTAATTTTTGTATTTTTAGTAAAGATGGGATTTTGCCATGTTGGCCAGGATGGTCTTGAACTCCAGACCTCAGATGATTCACTGACCTTAGCCCCCCAAAGTGCTGGGATTACAAGCATGAGCCACTGCACCTGGCCAAAGAAACAGGATTTGAGCTCAGGACTATCTGGGTCCAAACCACATGCCTCCTGTAGGCTGGCCCTTGGTGCCAAAGGACAGGGTAGGCTGGCACAGTGTCAGAGACAGGCTTTTAGGGGCCCCGCAGCCTCCCTCATCCCCATTTCCACATCTGTAAGCCAGCAGGGAGCTGACCTGGTGTCTGGACTGTGGTGATGGTGGTGGTGATGATGGTGGTGGTGGTGGTGGTGGTGGTCTCCTCATCGTCTCCTGAAGCTGTGGAGGAGGCGATGGTCCCCTGGATCCCAATCCCTGCGCCCTGGGACACAACCTCTGGAACCCATGGCCTTCCCATGTCTCCAGGACCCTCTTGGGTTGGTGTCCAGGCTCTGCTAGGGGGTGTAGTGCTGGGTCTGTCCCCTGGGCCTAGGGTGGGCACTGCCATGCTGGGCCCTGGAGGTAGGGGAGCTGTGATTCGAAGCACAGGGGGCTCTGACTCCAGACTCCAGGGCCCCTCCTTGGACTGGGGCTGGGTGGGTACCGCAGCCGTGGCTGGAGTGGGGCTGGTAAAGACAGGGCGGCTGTCCTGGTTGGCTAGGCGGGGAAGGGGACTCGGGGTGAAGGGTGTAGGTGGGTCAGGCTGGAAGGGCAGCGCTGGTCTCAGCTCCTCATCTCCCTTCTCCAGCCCCTCTTGTAGGAATTCCTCAAGCAGCGGGTGGTGGTTGAGCAGCTTCAAGGTGGGGGCTGTGGTGACAAAGTGGACGCCTCGTTCTGGCTGCTCAGGTGTGGGGGCTGCTGTCAGCTCGCCATCTGTCTCCTCGATGCCTGGGGCTTGTCCTTTCCCCATGGTTGGGGCCTCTGAAGAGAGTCCTGGAATAATAAGGGATGGTCAGAGGTTCTCCCCCTGCTCCAGAGAGCAGCATCACGCCCAGCTCGAGTAGTTGTGGGGGGGCAGCTCTCTTTGGACAGAGAGCCCTGAGGAGCGTGCTCACTGCTGAGAATCACGGAACTACAGAACTGATGAGCTGGAAGTGAGGTGCTATTACATACTTCAAGGGTGGCACGTGAGACACTCTTTTTTTTTTTTTTTTGAGATGGAGTCTCACTCTGTCGCCCAGGCTGGAGTGCAGTGGCGCGATCTCGGCTCACTGCAAGCTCTGCCTCCCGGGTTCATGCCATTCTCCTGCCTCAGCCTCCCGAGTAGCTGGGACTACAGGCGCCCACAACCGCGCCCGGCTAATTTTTTGTATTTTTAGTAGAGACGGGGTTTCACCGTGGTCTCGATCTCCTGACCTTGTGATCCGCCCGCCTCGGCCTCCCAAAGTGCTGGGATTACAGGCGTGAGCCACCGCGCCCGGCCAAGACACTCTTTCTCCAGCACCAGAGGCAGACATTTCTAGCCCATCTATGTACCATTTCCTACTGTTCTCAGGTTCAGCCTCAAAATCCTCCTCAACACAGCACTCCACCAGGTCACACCTGACACCTCAGACTGATGTGACAAATATTTGCCATCCCTAATGAAAAGTAGAGACCTTATTTTACTAATGAGGAAATAGGCCAGAGAGAGGAAGTGACTTGCTCAAAGTCACACGACCAGTTGAATTGAGATGAAAACCTTAAGCGAGCGTAAGTGTGTCTCCCACCACAGTGTCTTTCCTGCCTGAGATGATAGGGCATTCAAGTTCATTTCCCGTTCTCAGTGAACCTGCTAGTCATTAGCCTCAGGAAATGCGTCACATATTTGGGATTTTATTTTAGATTTCCTCATGGTTGCATGACTTCTTTTTTTATTTGTTCGTTTTGAGATAGGGTCTTGCTCTGTGGGCCGGGCTGCAATGCAGTGGCGCAATCATGGCTCCACTGCAGCCTCAACCTCCCATGTTCAAGTGATCCTCCCACCTCAGCCACACTCCCCACACTCCCACTTCTAGTAGCTGGGACTACAGGTGCTTGCCACCATGCCTGGCTAATTTTTAGAATTTTTGTAGAGATGGGGATCTCACTATGTTGTCTGGGCTGGTCTCAAACTCCTAGGCTCAAGCAATCCTCCCACCTCAGCCTCCTAGGGATTACAGGCATAAGCCACTGCACCCGGCCATGGGTGCATGACTTCTTTGTTAGGGGCCCAGTAGTTTCTCTCAGTTCTCAGGAAATCATTTCTTTTGTACTCTTTTCTGTTTTTATGGTCCATAAAGCATGGTCCATAAGCTACTGCTCTTTATGGTCCATAAAGAGCAGTAATATGAGTAGAGTGGGAAGAGCCAAGTTCTGGAGCTAGGCAGACATAACTTCAAATCCCAGATCCACTACTCTAGGGCTGTGTGCCCTCAGGCAAATCACCCAAACTCTCTGAACCTTAGTTTTCGCATCTGTAAAATTGGATTTCCTTTTTAGGATTGACTGAGATAATATTACGTCCCTTCTCTATTTGATAGATAGTTCCCTTAATCTTTCTGGTGACAATAGTCAGGTTCCATCTAGGGCAGGGTCAAAAACAGGTGTAGAATGGAAATCTAGCATGCTATGCACCCACCCCCTAATCCATGGCAGGCATTGCTGATCAATTTTGGTTATTTCTTGCTAAGGCCCATGTGGGAGCAGCTTCCTTCTCACAATGTTATCCAGGCAGCCACTACCAATCAATGAGATTGGCTCTGGGGGATGAAACTTATTTGCTATCTCTGGTCTGAGGTACAGATTGCTCTGCTATTGATTATGTTGACTTATTCAACCACATAGCTGGAGAGATGATGCGTATTCTGCTTGTGGCCCACTCGGATCCCCAGATCCTTAACTGCCAAGAAAGGTCAATGAATGCTGGCTCCAGATTCAGCTCACACAGAATTTTGCCAGCTCTGAGAAGCCTGGGAGGATATTTCTGATCCTTACAGCTCTCAAAATGGCTGCATGAGGACTTGAAGGGAAACACAGCCGGGGTGAGATCACAGAGTTTGCAAGGAGAAGGTCGCTTCCTCCGCACGTCTGATGGTGGGGCTGTCATTCCACAGGCTCACACCCACTCCATGGATTGGCAGGCGTGAGGAAGCAGCAGATGGCCTACGTTCTGTTCAGGAGACCATAGCAGCTCTGATGTGTCAGACAAATGGGAGGAGGGAGGAAATTGGGTGGGGGAGGTGGGTACAGGTTGGAGGGCTCTCCATTCTTCTGGGGCAGAGGAGCTTGGGCACCCCCAGCCCTGAGAAACCAGGACCAACTGCTATTTCCTGAGATGCCCACTAAGGCAGCCCATCTGTGTCTTGGCATTGTATGCCAGCCACTGACAACGCTGTCCAATCTAGATGTCCAGCCAGGCCCATACCCCCCAGAGCAGATGGTCCACCAGTGCCTGTCTTTCATCTGAATCAGTTATGGAAGGTCCAGGCAGTGCCTGTGACATGCCAGAACAGGGCTCCTCTTTTTGCCCACCCCCCAGATGTCACACAGGCTTTGCCAGGTAAGCTGAGACTGATTCTAGCATGGCACAAGGAAGGGGTGCTTTTCTAATCACATAGATTGGAGCCCCCTAGAGCCAGGCATTGTTTATGTGGCCCCTTTCCACAGTACCCAACAAGAGATGGGGCCCTTGGCTCTCAAAGTAGGTAGCTGTGGGACTCTTCCCTGGGAGAGGGAGTGCACAGAGATCCTCTAATTCAGGAAGTGACCAAGGCAGGCACAGCTCTTCCTGCTGGCTGCCAGGTGGGTGCTGAGCAATGGAGCAGCACTAATGGGCACCTCCCGTCATTGTCGATTGCACTGGTTGTGCTATCTGGGATCGAGATAGCATATCAAACAAGCAAATTGATTCCAAAATCAGCTGCCATTTGGTCCCAGCGGGTGCCACCCGCTGTCAGAGATGGTAAGATAACCTCTGGGAGACAACCATTTCTGGGGAGAGGGCATCTCCAGACCCCCTGGTTGACTCTGTTGGAGGCCTGAGGTCCTGTGACCTGTCTCCTAGTTTCCCAGGATTGTGGCCAGGGGATAGGGGCTTCTCTCTGCCTGGGTTGACTGAATTCAGAGGTGCAGGGACTGACAAAGGGAGAGTATGATACAGGGGACAGCAGAAGAAGGTGTCAGGGGCTCCGATGCCCAGTCTCATCAGGCACTACTGTGTCAGGCCCTTCCCAGACTTTGTATCATTTAATAGATGCTGCGCCTCTGGGAGATGGGAATTTTATTTCCACTTTACAAAGACCTGAAGCCTAGAGAGGTGAGACAAAGACTCACCTGAAGTCTCGCAGTGATGCAGCTGGGATTTAAACCTACGTTGATCTGGCTTCAAAGCCCTAGGTCTTTCCACGCACCCACCTGCCTCATGGGAGGGAGAGACTGGAGCTACACAGCAGAGAACACTCCAGCCAGTTGAAGAAACTAAGTCCAGGGAGAGGTAAGGACTTGTCAAAGATCTCACGCCATTTAGAAGTCTGGGGCCAGAACTTCTGGCATTGGGACTTGGGTTGGGCCCTGGTTGAGCAGGCCCTCCGGAAGCCTTCTGGCTGGGACCCAGGGAAGTCCCCACCCCATGCCTGAAGCACATCTGAGCCACGAACCCAAACTGGAGACCCAACAACACTGCTGTGCCAGGGCACAGAGCCACACAGACCTGGGTTCAAGTGTCAGTTCTGCCACTTAAAAGTCATGTGAGCCTGGCAAGTTGCCTCTCAGAGCCTTCACCTCCTCAGCTATAAAATGGGTACTTTGCAAGGGTTTTGTGGGAATCTGCATGCCCTGAATAGCAGAGTTCTGAAGGCTGAGGGAGAAGGCCACAGTCAGAAGTTGGGCAGCCCCTGTCAAGGGAACACTGAGGCAGGCTTCTAGGGTAGGAAGCGGCTGGCCCCTGGCAGGTAGGGGTCCCTCCTCTCTGGGGGACTACCCATGTTCCATGTTGGGTGGCAGCATGTGTGACCCTGAGGATGTCAAAGACCTCATCCATAAAACAAAGATAATACTGCACCATGCAAAGGGCAGCCACCTTCAAGGCCCTGCATGTCCGTGGGTGGCAGCAAGATTGTCCCCGGTGATCCCCACTTGCCAGGCCCACCTGGTGTGAGAACACAGGATGCACTCCCTGTTGCTCGGTCCTCCCCTCCCGCAGGGCCTGGGGCTGTATTCTCCAAGTGGGCTGGGTCCGGGAAACACCCCTCCCCTCCCCGCACGCCATCCCGGGTGGAGACAGCCCAGGAACTTCCCGGGGCCTGCAGCCCCCAGCCCTGGCACGGCCCCGCCGCCGCCTGGGCCCTCCCCCCGCATTAGCTCTTAAGCTATGCAAATAGACATCGGAGGGAGCCCTGTTTAAAGTATTTAGACGAAATGAAAAAAGGCTTTCATCGGCACTAATGAGCCATTCAGGATGCCTCCCCGGTGGATTCTCTCCCGCTCCCGCCTCCCTGCCCGCACCGCCCCGCTACGGCCCCTCTTGGGATTGGAGGCCCCTTCCCCCCAACCCCAGCCTGAGACTCCCTGAGAGGACCGCTTACTCCGCCCCAATTCCCAGGGCCCAGCTGGGTGAGGGTGGAGCAGAGGCCCCATGCGCTCCAGATCTGGATCCGGATGGGGGGGTGGGGCCCAGCCTGTGTTTAGGGGAAGCCTTAAGGACTGGGGTCTCTTCTAGCGTCCAGCTAGGTAGATGTTATGGCCTCTGTCTTATAGATGGGGAAACCGAGGCTCAGTGAGGCCCAGAAGCTTGCCCAGGTTCACAGTGATGGTGTGCGGTGGAGCTGGAGTCATTACACAGTGCCCCAGCCTGGAGGAACCACCGTACCAGGCAGTGGTGCCACCTCAGGGCCAGCTGGCCTGCCCCTTCAGCGCTGCTGTTTCTGCAGATCTTTCTGTACCAGTCAGCCAGAAAACCTTGGGTTCCAATCCCAAATCGATGCAACACTAGCTGTGTGACCCGGGCGGGGGCTGCCCACTCAAGCCTCTGTCTGCTCATCTGTAGAGTGAAGACATACTGGGTTTGGGGAGGGCTCATCTGTGGACAGACATATAATGTCACCCACTGTAGCCTCTGGAAGGGCAGGCGGCGCTGCCTGTCACTCTGGCAGCCCCTGAAGAGGTGCCATGTATTCCCCAAGCCTCTGGCCCCTCCGAGGTGGGCAGGCACAGGAGCCAAAGTTCTGGGACAAGTTCAGGCCTGATCCCCGCCTTGTGGCAGCACCAACTGTCAGCTTCGGGGGAGGGCATGACAGCGTGTGGGTGCAAGGGGGAGCCTGAGGGACAGGGCGGGCAGGGGGCCCACTCCTCTGGGTTCCAGAGGTTAAGCTGGCCCGGCACGGGGAGAATGAGAATTTAATGGGATTCATTTATTATCCCATAAAAGTTAATGAGTTTATTCTGGAGGTTCCCTGGCCCCTTTCAAGTTTTAATAGGGGATTAGTGAGGGCCTGGTCCCTGCAGACCCCTATTATCCGAGAACCTGACGGAGCTGAGAGTGTTTGGGCCCCCCAGAGCCAGAGTCCATCCTTACAGTACAGTTCTATGGGCCCAGCCCTGCCCTCTGTTCTGTGAGGCCCCAGCTAGAGGCTGGCAGGGCTGTATAGGGCTGCTGGGATCTGCGGCCTATTCTAGAGGCTTCCAATTCCATGTGCTGCTGAAATAATTACCCCCACAGTGTCCAGCACCTGAGGCAGGTTTGCTGCTGTCTATCTGCCTATATTGACAGGGAAAGCAATATAACCCCCACGAGACAGATGAGGAAACTAAGGCCCTGAGCAGGGGTGTGGCTCCTCCAAGGTCACCCAGAAGCTATGGCCGAGCCAGAATGGACACATTCTGTCTCCTGTGGTCTGTAGCCAGGAAACTGGGGCTGGCAAGAGCTGCCGTTCACTTACTCTGTGCCCACTGTGTGCTGACCGTGCACTCAGTGCCCTCATACCTAATTTCTCTTTCTCCCCTTGCTCCAGGAGGTTTGAGACATTATTCCAAGAGATGAAGACACTGGGGCCCGGAATGGTTATGTAACTTGTCCAAGGTCACGCAGCTAATGATGGCAGAGCCTGGGACTGGAACCCAAAGCTGGACAGCTCCATAGCTCAGCTGTCTACTGCTCTTGCTGGCTTTCAGCTGTAGCACCTGGGGCCTCCTATCTCCCCACCAAGCTGGACACCACTATCCTAGGGTACTCATGCCAGGAGCCCTGCAGCTTGGATGATGGGGAAGGGTGTTTTGGTCGTGTCCTGGAGGGGCAGTTGTTGGGCTGGACACAGATACACTCAAAAGGACCTTCTCATTTCCAGAATAGGTGCCTTCCCCGTTTTGGCTCCATTTGCTCACGCGATTCTGTCTCCTTGCCATGGCTTCTCTACTCCTTTGCCTCTGCAAATCCTCCCCATCCTTCACAGGTCAGTTCCTATCCTTCTCTGGAGAGCCATCCTTGCCTGGCCCTTCTCTTGACCTCCTGGGGGCACTTCCTGGTGGGCTCCTAACACATGAACAGCTTGTGTCCTCTGGGCAAGGATCCAGCAGTGGGTATCTCTCTTCCTGTTTCTCTCCCTGGTGCTAGGCATAGTGAAAACTGGGCTCAGGGCACACTGTTTCCAAGCCCTGATTCTGCCTCTCTGCATACTCAGAAGGCACCCTGCTCCCCAAAGTGCCTAGCCCTTGGCCAGCAGGGTGGGCAGGAGCAGGTCCTGCAGGGAGAAGATGGGCAGCCAGCCCTTGGCAGTGCCCTATCACAGCCCCAACTGGCAGTTGATGGGGAGTGTCTGCTGGCACAAGCTGGTGGGTCCCCATTGCCCCAGACTACCCTCTCTTCCCCTGCCACTGATCATCCCCATCACAGCCTCTCACCACCCTCTCTTTCTTGGTCAACCCCTGCAGTCCAGTCAAATTTGGATTGCAAATGAGAATGGGGGCACCTCCTCTTGGCCAGGCTCCAGGCGAGGCAGTGGCTGGTTCCCAGAAGCTGAGCCCTTGTAGCCTTTGTGAGCATCTCATCCCTCCCTCACTTACCCAAGAGGAAACCAAGTCCAGAGGGTTTTCCCAGGTCACACAGCAAACTTGGGGCAGGGTTGGGACTCAGGTTGGGGCTGGGACATCTAGCCCAACTACTGGGAAGAGTGAATCCTCCAATCTGGAGCTGTCTATTACCTGTGGGCTGGCCTCCAGGGACAGAGAGCCCACTACCTCCTGAGCCGTCCTGGTTGGGGACAGGAGTAACTGTGGGCTTTGGCATCTCCAGAGTTGGGGTCTCATTGTCACATGGAGGGAGCATGGGTGGAGGTAATGGGCACCAGCTAGGAGTCAGGCCATGCTATCCTCATCCCACCCCTGACAGGCCAGGTCCCCACAACACAAGTCACTTCCACAACCTGAGTTTCCATATTTTCATCAGTAAAATGGGTCCCTGCCAGTTCTCACATTCCAGGATCTAGTGAACCACGAAGGGCTCTATGAATAAAAATATTGAATGCTGCTGTTTACTGAGTATACATTTACCACATGCCCAGCAACACTCTAAGTACTTTACCAGAATTAATCCCCATAATAACTTTATGAGACGGGAACTTTTATTATCCCATTTTATAGATGAGGACACTGAGACCCAGGGAAATGCATTAGCAGTTTGGATGTGTCTGATTCAAACCTGAGTTGTCTAGCCCTAGAGCAGCACTGTCCAATAGAACTTTGTGATGATGGAAATATTTTTATTTATTTTCTTATTTTTAGAGATGAGGGTCTTGCTATGTTGCCCAGACTGGGCTTGAAACCACCTTTGCCAAAATTATAATGGTGAGAAAATTGTGACAGTGAAATTTAGATGTGATCTAACAAACTCATCTTACCATTAACCTCCAGACTGCCCTTGGTCATTCCTGGGTATGGGCCAAGCTAACTTTGGGATAAATTTAGTTTACAGTTTAAATGATAATAGCCTTTCCCAAAACTAAACCACCTTTTAAAAACTAATGAAAGAGGCCGGGTGCGATGGCTCATGCCTGTAACTCCAGCACTTTGAGAAGCCGAAGTGGGTGGATTACCTGAGGTCAGGAGTTCGAGACCAGCCTGGCCAACATGGTGAAACCCCATTTCTACTAAAAATACAAAAGTTAGCTGAGAGTGGTGGTGCACACTTGTAATCCCAGCTACTCAGGAGGCTGAGGCAGGAGAATCACTTGAATCTGGGAGGCGGAGGTTGCAGTGAGCTGAGATAGCACCATTGCACTCCATCTTGGTTGACAAGAGTGAAACTCCATCTGCCACCCACAAAAAAAAAAAAAAAAAAAAAAAGAATGAAAGACCACCAGGTTAGAGGATGAGAGGGACCTGAATTCTGCTGAGATGTAGGCTTAGTCAAACAATTAGCAGCCATTATTCTGGAAGTCACAAGAT
The DNA here is from genome assembly GCF_049350105.2 of Macaca mulatta. Classification (NCBI taxonomy): domain Eukaryota; kingdom Metazoa; phylum Chordata; class Mammalia; order Primates; family Cercopithecidae; genus Macaca; species Macaca mulatta. Next base: position 37,714,210 of record NC_133421.1, read on the forward strand.
TTGCAACTTTCCCCATTACTCCTATAAATGACATCACTATTGTAGAACCTACGATTGGTTTGTTGGATGTCTTTTCAGACTTTTGCATTTCTTTTTTTCTTTACTCTGTCACCCAGGCTGGAGTGCAGTGGCATGGTCTTGGCTTGCTGCAGCCTTGACCTCCCAGGCTCAGGTGATTCTCCCACCTCAGCCTCCCAAGTAGCTGGGATTACAGGCGTGTGCCACCACACCTGACCAGTTTTTGTATTTTTAATAGAAATGGAGTTTCACCATGTTGCCCAGGCTGGTCTAGAACTCCTGAACTGAAGCAGTCTGCCCACCTCAGCTTCCCAAAGTGCTGGGATTACAGGTGTGAGCCACCGTGACTGGCAAGACTTTTGCATTTCTGTTGACAAGATGGCTCCACCTGGCTTAAGACTCATGACTCCTGGGTCCTGCGGCCCCCACCCAGAAGTGGACTCAGTGTAGGAGGACCATTTTCCAGACCCCTATGATTTCATCCCCAACCAGTCAGCAGCACCCATTCCCCGACCACCGGCTATAAAAAAGCCTAGCTTCCTTCAGGCTTGAAAGATGACTTCCAAATAATAATAATAATAATAATAGTAAAAAACCAAAAAACCACCAAGACCCTAGTCTCCAAATATCCAGGGAGGCTGAATTGAGTAGTAATACAACTCTGGTCTCCCATTTATTTATTTGTTTATTAAAAAAACTTTTTTTTTTTTTGAGACAATCTCACTCTGTCGCTCAGGCTAGAGTGCAGTGGCATGATCTCATCTCACTGCAACCTCTGCCTCCTGGGTTCAAGCAATTTTTCTGCCTCAGCCTCCCAAGTAGCTGGGGCTACAGGCATGTGCCACCATGGCCAACTAATTTTTGTATTTTTAGTAGGGATGAGGTTTCACCATGTTGGCCAGGCTGATCTCAAACTCCTGACCTCAGGTGATCTGCCTGCCTTGGCTTCCCAAAACGCTGGGATTACAGGCGAGAGCCACTGCTCCTGGCCTTTATTAATTAATTAATTAATTAATTAATTTATTGAGACAGAATCTTGCTCTGTCATCCAGGCTAGAATGCAGTGGCACAATCTTGGCTCACTGCAACCTCTGCCTCTCAGGTTCATGTGATTCTCCTGCCTCAGCCTCCTGAGTAGCTGGGATTACAGCTGTGCACCACCAAGCCTGGCTAATTTTTGTATTTTTAGTAGAGATGGGGTTTTATCATGTTGGTCAGGCTGGTCTCAAACTCCTGACCTCGTGATCTGCCTGCCTCAGCCTCCCAAAGTGTTGGGATTACAGGTGTGAGCCACTGTGCCCAGCCCTTGGTCTCTCATTTAGCTGGCCTTGTGTATTAAATAATTTTTCTATTGCAATTCTCCTATTTTGATAAATAGGTTCTATTTGGGCAGTGGGCAAAAAGGAACCCATTGGGCAGTTACAGACTGGAACTTCTGGGCTCAAACAATCCTCCTGCCTTAGTCTCCTGAGTAGCTGGGACTGCAGATGCATGCCACCATGTCCAGCTTGGGAATGTTTTGTATACATGTGTCTAGTATGGCAGCCAGTAGCCGCATGTGACTATTGAGCACTCAAAATGTGGCCACTGAGAATGAGAAACTAAATTTTAAGTTTTATTTCATGTCAATGAGTTTACTTTTTTTTTTTTCTTAGAGAGAGTTTCTTTCTTATTGCCCAGGCTAGAGTGCAATGACGCGATCTCAGCTCACTGCAACCTCCGGCTCCTTGGGTTCAAGTGGTTCTCCTGCCTCAGCCTCCTGAGTAGCTGGGATTACAGGCGCCTGCCACCACGCCTGGCTAATTTTTGGTGTGTGTAGTAGAGACAGGGTTTCACCATGTTGGCCAAGCTGGTCTTGAACTCCTGACCTCAGGTGATTGGCCCACCTAGGCCTCCCAAAGTGCTGGGATTACAGGTGTTAGCCACAGCGCCTGGCCAGTTTATATTTAAATAGCCACATGTGGTCAGTGGCTACCATAATGGAAAGTGCATATTCCTACCTGTCTTCTCCGCCTTACAGTATTCACCACCTCTCAGTGAGGAAGAACCCAGGGTGGGACTCCTGGAAAAGAGTTAAGATGGGGTGTCTGGCCGGGCGCGGTGGCTCAAGCCTATAATCCCAGCACTTTGGGAGGCCGAGACGGGCGGATCATGAGGTCAGGAGATCGAGACCATCCTGGCTAACACGGTGAAACCCCATCTCTACTAAAAAAAAAAAAAACACACAAAAAACTAGCCGGGCGAGGTGGCGGGCGCCCGTAGTCCCAGCTACTTGGGAGGCTGAGGCAGGAGAATGGCGTAAACCCGGGAGGCGGAGCTTGCAGTGAGCTGAGATCTAGCCACTGCACTCCAGCCCGGGCGACAGAGCAAGACTCCAGACTCCGTCTCAAAAAAAAAAAAAAAAAAAAGATGGGGTGTCTGCTCCCCTTCTTTTGGGTCCAGGAAAACTGCAACTTGGGATTGGCAGGGAGAGGTGACAAGGAGCCCTGGACTTCTTTGGGTTTTTTGGAAAGGCCTCGGGGAGCTGGGTGTAGCAGCCACTCATTCCTCAGGGAGGATTCTTGTCATCCACCGATGAGGTTTGCTTTCTTGGCCGCGCACTGGTGCTCTGAGGGTTGGATGTATGATGGGCAATTCTGGAAGCTCAGGCAGAGCCAGTTTAGGAGGATTTTATGGGTGGAGGACAGCCAGGAACACTTAGCCTCGTGCTTTGCCCTCACATGTGTGTTCCAGGGGAACGTTTGCTGCGCTCTATTGGCTTGCCCCTGCCTCACTGCCCAGCCGGCAGCACGGAGGGCAGAGTATCTGGCCTGGCTACTACCCCAGAGCAGCTGCCTGGCCTCGGGCACAGGATAGGCACTCGCATTTACTGAGCACCCACTATGGGCCAGCCATGCACTTCACAAAGAGCTGTCTTCCACCTAGAGTGGCAGCCCTTTGTGCTTGGAATCAATAGTTTATGCTTGGCCTATGAAGAAACTGAGGCTGAGAGGCAAAGTGAATCCTCCTAGTTCACACAGAGGAAAGTGGCAAATAAAGAGTTTGAACTGAAGTCTGCCTATTCCATAGCCTGGGATGAAAATGTCTACTGCCTTGACTACTGCTTTGTATGAGCATGTGTGCACGAGCCCTGGAGTGTGTGTGTGTGTGTGTTCAAATGCATGTGCATGTGAAGGTCCAAATACATGCCTGTGCCACAAATCACTACCAAGTGTCCCTGCCCAAGGATGCCACACCCTGGGACCTGGCTTCAAGCAGTCCCCAAGCCCAGAAAGTCCCTACCCCCCAAAAGAAGGGATATATTTCTCTCCAAGGTGGCTGTTGTGCCCCCTCCTTTTCACTCTGCCCTCTCCTTGGGCCCTGACCTGACCCACCCCAGGGCCGTCTGTCCTGAACAGCGTCTCAGACTCTGGGTAGGTTGGGGAGGGACAGACTAGCCGGAGCTGCGGCTGGGCCAGTCCTCTTTGCTCCAGTGTCCCCTCCCTCCCATGAGGCTGTGACCAGGGGCCCAGAGGAGAGGGAGCTCCCAGCTAACTGCCACGTTCTCTGCTTTCCAATTTACAATCTAATATGGTCTTGCCACTGCAGAGTTGGGGGCTGGAGAGGTGAGGAATGAGGCCTCTGCTCCTGTGTCACCTGCTGCACTCTACACCTTCCCCTGCAGCCCTGTGCTCCGCTCTCCTGTCTGCCTGCTGGCCCTGGGGACCCCAGCCCTGCCTGCCCACAGTTCCTCAGACTGGGCAGGTGGCACCAGAGCTGGGGGCCTGGAGTGGGGGTTAGTTGAGAGGGAGGGACTGACCTTGAGGTAGGGGCAGGAGTTGACCCCGGCCCCTGGGGTAGGATGGAAGGAATTGTCTTGGCATCACCCCCTCACCAGTCTGATAAATAACCAATCTGCTGTACCTCACCCTGCTTATGCCAGCTCCCAGGAGTGTGGCCAGGGCAGAGTCCTAGGTAGGGCTGGAGCTGGGAACTGGGCTTCATTCTCTCCCTGGAGGGGTTTCTGTCCATCAGCTCCTCCTGTCCATCTGCTAGCCCCAGGCCCCTTCTCCTACCTGCTACGTTAGCAGGCAGAGAATGAGGAGCTACCCACTGGCCCCAAGGTGGGGGCGTGGAGCAAGTGGGCAGAGGTATGTGGCCCTGAGCTGGGTGCTCGGCTCACAGCCCTCCCCCTGTGCCAGACACTTCTACCACCACCATATGAGCAGCAGAGGCCATATTTCTCTGAGTGGAAAATCTTCGAAGTGTCAGCTGGGACAAGGAAGGATGTGGAGGCAGGAACTGCATTCTCCCTGGAGCCAGTATCAGGGTCTGTCCAGTGCAGTGGTAAAGTTGGGGGACAAGGGTTGATCTAGGGAGGAATAGCATCCCCTCCATCCTTTGCCCTGCTGCCTGGCTCCACATACCCACCAAAGACAGTCCTGCCTAGCCATAGAGCCCATCAAGACAGGGCAATGAGATGCCAGGGCTGGAGAGCAGGTTCCTTCTGGCCAGCATCTGTGGACTACTGCCCCCTCCCAGCCTCTGTCCTGAGGTTCAAAAGGCAACACCACTGAGGCTGTTCCAGCACATGTGTCCACTTCTGAGCTGAATCACCAGCCTGGCAGCCCCAAGCCTCTGTGGCCTTTGGGTCAGATGAAGGGGCTTGTTTTGTGCACCAGGACCAAAGTTACCTCCCTGACTTCGTGACCTTTGCCCTGTGGTTACTTTTGTCTGCTGCTTCTGGGAGGAGATGAAGTTGGAGAGCTTGGCTGTAAATGAAGGGGCTGTGAGCCCAGACCCCTGGGCTACCCTGATGCTGAGGTGAGTTCTGGCCACTCACTACCCTGGAGGTCCCTAGCGTGTCTATTCTTAGCTATGGAAGCTGAGGAGCCTGGTGAGGCCTTATTAGAAGGCCTTGAGCATGGAGGGAGCTCTGCCACTGACAGGCTATGCGACCTTGGGGTTGCCCGGCCTCTCTGGGCCTGGCCAGTTTTTCATACAGTACTTGGTTACTGACTTTTGTTTTTTGTTTTGTTGTTGTTGTTTTTTCCTTTTTTGAGACGGAGTCTCACTCTGTCTCCCAGGCTGGAGTGCAGTGGCATAATCTTGGCTCACTGCAACCTCTGCCGCCCGGGTTCAAGCGATTCTCTTGCCTCAGCCTCCCGAGTAGCTGGGATTATAGGTGCCTGCCATCGCGCCTGGCTAATTTTTGTATTTTTATTAGAGACGGGATTTCACCGTGTTAGCCAGGATGGTCTCGATTTCGTGACCTCATGATCCACCCGCCTCAGCCTCCCAAAGTTCTGGGACTACAGGCATCCGCCACTGAGCCTGGCTAATTTTTGTATTTTTTAGTAGAGGCAGGGTTTCACCGTGTTAGCCAGGATGGTCTCGATCTCCTGACCTTGTGATCCGCTCGCCTCGGCCTCCCAAAGTGCTGGGATTACACGCGTGAGCCACGGCGCCCAGCCAACTTGCCACTTTTCTTTTTGTGTGCGCTGGAGCCTGTCTCCTCATCTCCTTCTGCTGAGCATCTGGAGGGCTAGGCTGTGTGTATGTGTTTGTGTGTCTGTGTGTGTGCACATGTGTAAGTATGTAGATGTGTGAACATATTTGTGTGTGTGTCTCTGTGTGTGTGCGTGTATGTGGTGGCAGGGGTGCATGAGGTGAGGAATAGGAGTAGGGGATGGAAGTGTGAGAAGAGGGCCTGGAGAGAGCACTAAGGTTTCTGGGCAGCTGCTGTGTGCTAGACTCCATGCTGCCCTATCATCTACACCATCTGATTAATCCTCCCCATCCCACTGGTGGAGAAACAGGGTCTGAGAGCTGACGTGACCTGTGGGAGGTGGTCTAGCTGGGCCTGGGAGGCAGACCCTGGGGCATCCTTGTCCTGCTAAGCTCAAGAGACAGACAGAAGGACAGATGCAGGAACAAAAGACTTTGAAAGCAAAGATGGCCTGCGACCAGAGGACTCCCTCCTTGGTCTCTCAGTTCAGACCCCTTGAACTGCCCTACCGTACCTTCTCCCAGCTGGTGCGAGTTTCCAGAGCAGCTGTAGCAGTGGTGGTGGTGGGACCTAGGGTGAAGGCTCAAGGGTGTGGAAGGCAATGAGCTCTAATGGTGGTCTTTTGGCAGAGTTGAGCTGTAGTAGGGGCCTGAAGCCCCGCTGGGGAGTGCAAGGGCAGTACTGGAGCCACCTCCTCCAGGCGTGCCTCCCTCCTCTCCACATCCTGACACTATGAGCTCCTTTCTGCCTCTCCCAGCCTCTGTGTGGGAGACGCAGAAGCTCCAGCCTTATTTCCAAACGGCCTAGGGAGGAGTCACTGGAGGCCTGGGCTCTGCCCTTAGGGATTTGGAGAGGTTGTCAGGGCAGAGGGAGGGCAACCTGGGACCTCTTCCAGCCCCAGGCAGGTGGGATGAGCTTCACCTGCCCCAGCGTGTGGGCCCTGCACCTGTGGGGTATCCCAGGCACCTTTTGTTCTCCAAGGCCTTGTGGGCCTGAGGGGAAGGGGCCCCGCCTGCCCAGCACTCCAGCCCATGAGGCTGGCCCGGCCCTTCACTTCCCCAGCAAACCTGAGTGGGGGAGGGGAGGGGTGCAGAGCTGCTAAAAATAGCAGCAGCAGCTCCAGTTATGAGTCTCCTTGAGGGGTCAGTGGAGCCTAAGATTGGGGAGGAAGAGACTGGAATGGGCTGCAGGGAGGGAGTGAGACCAGCCTGAGCTGGGGCCTGCTGTACCTTATACTCAGGCCACAGTCCTAGGATGCAGGGACAGAGGGCACAGACATGCAGGGATATATGGACACAGACACTCAAGGACAGGTGAACAAGCCAGGCAGAAATGCACGTAGACATGGCTACCAGCACATCTGGGGCTTCCTCTCCCCAGAACCTCAGGAACACCAGATGATCCCAGCTGCACGGCCCCCAGCCACTCAGGCCTGTCCCTTGCCTCCACCTTGTTTTGACCTCCAAGGACCCTGCAGAGCTGGGTGTGTGGACACTTTGAGTTGAGAAGGCTAAGCCCACCTCCCTTGTCTCTTTCAGTCTCCTGTGTGTGCGGCTCTGTGTAGGAAAGGACCAGGGGTCACCAGAGGCAGCATCAGAGATAGAATTACAGCACAGACCAGAATTAGGACACCAAGTGGCTGTCGCCTCAGGGGCATCACTCGACCTGAGCAACAGGCTCTTTCTAGCCTGGCTGGCAGGCAGAGGGAGGCATGGGAAAGAAGTGATTGGACCCAGTAGGGCAGGACTGGGGCTCTGCCAGGAGATGGGTGGGAAGTGAGGGAAGGGGGTCAAGGGGATCTAGAGAAGTAAATGCATGGACGACCGCTCTCATACATGCCTTGTTTGATCCCACCTTCACACCTTTGCCCAGAGATGCCCCTTTTGCCAGGGGCTCTTTGGTCCACAAAATTGACTCCATCTCTTACCTTTCCTCTAACCAGCCAGAAAATAGGGCTTCATGACAGGAGGGGCCTGCCAGCTGCTGGACCAGAGGTTTCAAATCACCAGCATATCTCTCTGCTAGCGGTAAACAATGTCTAAGACAATGTCCATCAGAGCAGCAAGCCAGGGCGAAGGCCTCAGAAGCACCCTGACCTTGGTCCCTCTGCATTGCTAGTCCCACCTTTTTGGACAGACCCGAACCAACTGGTGCTCACCCCCACCCCTGCCTCAGCGGTCCAGCCCTGGACTCCTGGGTTGTATGATTTAGGCCCTGCAGGGATGCCTGACAAATCAGCCTCTCCTGGTGATGGACATCTCTGGCTGTTTGAGGGGCCTCCTCTCAAGAGTTCTTGTGGTTTCTTCCCAGTAATCATCCCCCCACCCTGATTTCCTTTGATCTTGAGGCTGCTCCACAAAAGAGGTGGGGCAAGGACAGGCATCATGAATTCTCAAGGAAACTGAGGCATAGGGGTGTGACACAACTTGCCCAAGGTCACCCAGCCAGCAAAACCCAGCACTGGGTGTAAACCCTGCAGTCCTGACTCCCTGACCAGGCTTCTTCCTCTTATGTTCTTCTTTTAAGACTCCTCCCTCCTCCTTGAGCAGAACTTGGCTCCCCACACTGCCTGATGCCACCCTGCCCCCAACCCCAGGCTCTGGGACTCCTTAGGCACCTGCTGGCTGGTGGGACCCAGGCCAGACACTCAGCAGGTGGCTGCCTGGGGGACAAAGGAGTTGGGACTCAGCTGCTGAGCTGGGAGGAAGGGAGGGAGGGAAGGAGGGAGGGAGGGAGAAGCTATGGGGAGGGAGGAGGGATGGGGTTGGAAGTGGGGAGGAGAAGTGTCCGCTTTGGTGTCTTTAACAAGGAGCCACGAGCAAAGAGGGGGTAAAACACATGCCCATGAGCATAGGGGGCACTCAGTGGTTTAGGCATTTTTCCACTGTGACCCCAAGTTCTGTCCTACCAGACTCTCGACCAGTTAGAGGGAGGGGCTTGAGGGTAGAGAGAAGAGCGTGTTGGGAGGGGGGATGGAGAGACTGAGAGAGATGCCAAAGTTGATGCCACAGTGTCAACGTTCTGGCTGGCCCGGGGGACCCAGGGATAGGGAGGGAGGGCATGGGAAGGAGGGCATGGTGAGGAGAGATTCTGCAGCACATGCGATTTGGTGCTGCAGAATCCAAGTAGCGGGTGTCCCCCTTCTTTCCCCACCACAAATTCATGATGCTTGTCCTTGTTCCAGCTCTTTAATGGAACGGCATCAGGATCAAAGGAAATCAGGGGGCTGGTGACTGGGAAGAAACCAGAAGTCCCCCCACCCCTTGAGAGGAGGGTCGTCCAACAGCCAGAGCTGTCCAGTGGCAGGAGAAGCCCTGTACCTGCTCTTCAGGGGCACATCTGACCCGCCAGAGATAGGAAGGGTTTTGATGAAGGGCACCCATCATGGATTGGCCCAGGGACCCCAGAGACAAACTCTTTTGCTACAAATGAGAAACTGAGGCCTTGAGCAGTTCCTGGCCAGGAGTCTCCTGTCCTTCTGGAGGCCAGAGTAGTTGGATCATATAGATGCTGTTTGTCATTTCATCTGTATCTCATTCTATTAAAATCAGAGGGTTGCTAGTCTAACTGGAAAGAGAGTCACAACTGAGCTCATTAAAAAGGCAGCTCCACTCTAAACTGAGTTCCTTAAGGGGAGGGATTATGTTGTATTCCTGCCTATCAAAGCACCTGGTAGGTGTTGAATAGAGGGTTGTTGAATGGAGACTGGATGGATGGATGGATGGAGGATGGACAAGCTAAGTTCTGTTGGTGTTTGGGAAACAGAGAGAGCCGTCCGGGCTGGGTGATCAGGAAAAGAGGGGGTGGGAGAATTGAAATAAGCAGAAGAACCCAGGATGGCATTCCAGGTATGAAAAAATGGCTGAGCAAAACTGTAGGGGATGAGTGAAACAAGGCACGCACAGGGTCTAGGATTCACCCTAGCATCCTCACGGCATCTCCCCACTGACCCCTTCATTCAGTCCCTGCTCATCTCCTGGCAGAGCCCCTTGTTCCAGATGGGCCCAGCCAGGACTTCCCACCCCACCCCCTCCCTCCTGCCAGACTGCCTGCCAGCAAGGCTGCAGGCTCTGCAGCCTGAGACCCAGAGACCCGGATTGTTGTTGGAGAATCGGCAGGTTTGTGGATTGTTGTTGGAAAAGCCGCAGGTTTGTTTGCTCTGGAACCCGCGGAGAAATCCCAACAATCAATGGCCAACAACACTCTGCCTGCGGCTGCAGCATCGATCCTCCCCTCCCACTTCTGGCAGTTTGGGCAGCAGGTAGCCAGGTAGAAGGAAGCTGGGGCAGGGTTGGGCCTTCTCACCTAGGGGCTGGGCCTCAGCGGAGGCTGAAGGGGAGAGGTAGGGAAGCCCAGGATGCCAGGACAGGAGTGACTGGTCCTCTCATTCACAAAGCCCTCAAAGGATTGGAGAGTAAGAGCCACCCCAAATCACTCTGCTCTGGCCCAGCAGTTCAGCGACCATAGTTAACCTGACTCCCAGCGCCTTGCTCTTTCCTGGCCTCCAAATGTTGGAAAGGATGTTTTATTCCTTTGCCACTAAGGACTGAGAAGCATCTATCATCATCAGAAATGTGCTAGAAGAAAGTGAGGAGCTGTTTATGTCTTGGGTTTATCTGACAACATGGGTTTCAACTTGATTAATAAAAGACAGATAATAACTTCTATCTCATAGAGATGATAAGGGAACTAAATGAGCTAATGTATACAAAGCAATTTGTATGGTGCCTGGCACGTAGTTGGTACCAAATAAATGTTTGCTATTATTGTTGCTATTATTATTATTTGGATAGTGATACTCTGCTGGGTTCCCATCTGCCTGTAGTGAAACTCTCCCCTATACCAGGAAAGTGGACACAGTGCTAGCTGAAGCCAGGTTTTGTGAAATGGGCAGACACTTTGGAGTAGCTTTACTACTTATTGGCTGTGCAGCCTCAGGGTAAGTAACTTAATCTCTTCAAAACTCAGTTTTTCCATGTGTAAAATGGGAACAACTAATCTCTTACTGTCAGTACTAAATAGAAAAGTCATGTGAAAGGCTTGACCAGTGAAGGCTAGGCCCCTAGGGATTCTGGGCAGGCCTCGCACCTCAGTATATGTCTATGGAATGAATGAATGATGGATGGATGGATGGACGGGTAGATATACTCCAGGGACTGCTCTTTTAGGAGCTGTGGATCTTAATTATTATGGTTCTGGATGATTCTTAGGGCTCCACCTCTCCATTAAAGGGCATGCAGGCTCATAGCTGCTCCCAAAGATTCATGTTGGTCCCTGTAAGCTATGTGAGAGTGTCTGAAGCTGGGAGATGGATGAGGGGGCTGTGGAGCCAGATGACATAGATTCATCCTTCCCTTACCTCTCAGTGCCAGCCAAGTCCATATGCGGCATCCCTCTCAGCAATTAGGGGTAGTGGGTGGGTGCTTAGGGTGGCTGTTATGGGAGGGGGTCAGGAAGCCTGGGCTTTACCTCTGCCAGTATCCACCTGTGCAACTCTCATTAATTTATTCAACATGCATTTAATGTCTGCCATGTGCTAGACTCTGTGCCACTGGGGACACAAGGAGTGGTGGCACTAAGGGGTGACTGGGGAGAGGCTTCAGCCCATGCAGAATGGCCGTCAGCACACTTCCCCGGAGCCACCTCAGGCTGATGGCGTGACAGCTTAATTTGCAGAAGGAAAAAACGAAGTAAAGGCTATAATTTACAGTTGGGATAATTGGCCAACGTTAGGAAAGGAAAAAATTCTAACATACAATCTATGTAAAAATAGCGTGCTTGCTACGCAAACTCAGCTTCAAGATTCGGTCGCAGCTGCCATAGGCCCGCCTTGCCTTTCTAACCAAGCAACTGACCCTAAACTTCTCCGGAACAGGATTTCTAGAGCTTCCCCAAGACATAGCGGGTGAACAAAACAGACTTGGGATCATCTTTGCTGAGTTTAGTTTTGCTGCTGGAGCATCAAGCAATCAGGGACTTGTGACCCAGCAAGACGGAGACCTGGATGGGGGAAGCCAAGGAATGGTGAGAGCACAGAGGAGTCCTCTGACCCAGGCTGGAGGACGGGCGAGGCTCCCCTGAGGAACCATATAGTAGACGCCCCTTAAATATGTACTGAAGAATTACAGGAAGTGCCAGCTAAGCTAATACTTGAAGCATGAGGTACAGTGAGCCAGACTGGCCCAGGAGGGGAAAGGAATTTCAGGCAGAAAGGCTGATAAGAGCCCAGAAGCTGTTGAGAACTTGGTTCATTTGACTTGGCTAATTTGGAAAACTGAAGCTAAAACTCCTTTGGCCTGGCTGGGTGGGTTGGCTTCCCAGAATTGCTGCTTCCTGTTGGAATTGGTCTTGGAGACCCCCTAGTGCCTGCTTCCCACCACCCAGCTGCAGACCAGTGCTGGCAGCATAGTCTCCTCCGGAAGCCTCTTCCATATAGAACCCGGCTCCTCCTCCCTGAGAATAAGCCAGTAAGCTGGGGACCCAGAAATCTGCATGACTTGACAAGAACTTTGAGGCTCTCCTGTGCTATAAGGCATGGCAATCTTACATTGAAGGCTCCAGAGAGTGGAGAGCCAGAGAGGGCAGGGGTATACGTGAGATCACATGGGAGCCTGGGCTCTTAACTACCTGGACTGAGAAGTCCCTTCACTAGTGTAACCCTTGCCTAATAGGCCTTTTTCTGTACTCTCTTTCTTCTTTTTTTTTTTGATGGGGGTAGGGGTGGGGTTGGTAGAATACTGAGCCCTGACAGCTCTGCCCAAGTGGGGGCACAGCATTCCTGAGCTGATCCCAGTCTGGCAGATGGGGCTTGATAGGGCTAAGATAGGTGGGGACAAGGAGCAGAGGAAGCTGGAGGGCCTGGAACTGGATGGATGGAGGGGCTAAGGAGGCAGGCTTTCTGATATGCCCCCCATATTTAGGCAGGTGTGGTAGTACTGGTGGGGAATGGAAGCTCAGTTTCTAATTAAGCCCAGCCCTTGTGTCTCCTTGCTCTCCATTAGTGCCCCACAGTGTCCCCAAGGCATTTTAAGCTGCCACCCTGCTGAGGAGGCCGGGAAGGCTGCCAGGGCCTGCCAAGCTTAGACCTATGAGGAGCAAAAAGCCAGCTCAGGCTTCTCCTGTCCACGGCAGTCTCTGGGTCCTCCAGCCTCCTCAGAAGCCTGGGGCCAGTGGGCAGGGGTGTGCTGCTGCCTGCCATGTCAACCTCTGGGGTTCTGAACAGAATCTGGACTGTTCAGATCTCCCATGGGGCCTTGTCCTCAGTACCACTTCCTGATCCTGAAGTGCCAGGCTGAGGACAAGGAGCAGGACCTAGTATTGGTTTCAGCCGCAGCCCCCAGACTCAGGGATGTGCTGTTAGAATCCAGCACCTACCAAGGAGTCTGCAGGAAGCAGCAATTACCATTTTAGGTTAAGGCAGCCCTGGTTTGTTAACCCTTGCAGCACTGGAGCTCCTGGAAGCCGAGTCGTCCTTCCTCTCTTTTCTCCTCCGGATCTTCCCTCCCAGACATCATCCCTCAGTTCTTGGCAGAGTGAGCAACCCAGATTTGCCATCCCCAGGCTCCCTCTATCACCACATTCTCAAGTGGAGCCCAGAGAGGTGGAGCAGCAGGTCCAAGGTCACACAGCCATGGAGGCAGCCTCCATTCCCGAGACCCAACATTACCCCAGTCTCAGTGGCTTCCACCTTCACAATCTCTCTAGGCCACATTCACACATGCAGAGTTTAATTAACTTTATTGATATTCAGAAATTAGGAGAATGACTAAAGGTAATTGCTCATTAAAAATCATTAAACTGACACAGCAGGCTCGGCATACGCAGCCCCTTCCACACTGCCTTCTTCCTTCACTGTGGCTGGATCGCCCAGGCACCCCACACAGCTTGGGAAGATATCCCGTGACCCAAGGCGCCCCTGGTGCCTGACGCCAATTGAGCCTTGGAGGCTGCAGAAGGGAATAGGGGACTGAGCATGTGAGGTTGGGCCAGGCCCAGCACGATCTCACCCTACCTCCGTAGCCTCAGCACACCAGGCCTCCTGAGGCATCTGGGCCGTGCCTGGTTACATCCTGCAGCCTGCATCCCGCCTATGAGCAAAGCTCTGAGGGCCTCATCAGAGAGGTGGCAGGGCCGAAAGGCTGAGGGATGCACTCCTCTGGCCGAAAAGGCTCATAGCCCAAGGCCTTTGCTCCTTTAGGCTTGCCTTCACAAAGCTAAAGTGCCCAGGGACCCTGGGATGGCCAAATGTGCTGCTCCTCAGTGAGATGACTCACTATCCCAATGTCTGGGAACTCCAGCCCAGCTGAGGAGAGAGGAGCCTCTGGTCACCCAACTCTGACATCCCAGCCCTCTCACCCTCAGGCTTGGCACTTCAGGGCTGCTGCTGCTTCTCCCTTGGGGAGTGAAAATAAAGGTCTTTCCCAACAGCCAGACTCCTACCCCACATATCTCATGGGCACTGGAGATCCTGATAGTCGGGAAGGGACACTGCCCAGGGACACACAGACTTGAGGCCACAGAGTGAGCAGGCTCCTCCTAATACCCACACCCACATCCCAATCAGGGCTGGTCGGATCCCTGGTCACACCAGCCTTCCTTCTGGATTCCCATAGTCTCGCTCTAGCCCTTCAGGGAGCTCTCTGGCTGAGGCTGCACCCACACACTAGTGGCCTCACACGGTCCTCACACCTGTTCACTGCTGACCCCTCACCCAAGGTTTGGACCACCTGAAGTGCAGACACACTGGGACTGGCTCCTCTAGGCATGCAGGGCCCTGATTACTCTCACATTCAGACTCACAGACTCACACACAAGGCCTTGACTACTTGCCAGGGGACAGGGCCCTGTGCCCCAGGGGAGCTGTCCAGCGCCAGGACCCATCAGGACCCAAGATAGGTTCGGAATTCCTAGGGACATTCTCAGGCAGCTGGGCAGGGATTCATGCTTCTCCTTCCTGGTTTCCGTCCCTGGCGTGGGGCTTGCAGGACTCTCCCTCTCCCCAAAAGTGAGCACACGGTTTCAAGTTCTGGGCACTGCCGGAGACCCAGCGTGGGCAGACGGGTGGTGGGGCGAGGACACTGGGCTGTGTGCAAGTGGAGTTACAGGCTCAGAAAAAGGCTTCTGCGTCTCTGGGGCCGCAGTTTTTCTTCCTGGATGAAGAAAACTGCCATCCAGCGGCCCAGCCTGTCCCTGGCCGCGCTGCCCTGACCTCCGCAGCGGCCTGAAAAGATCGAGCAGGAAAACTCCCACCCTCACACTTCTCCACATCAGACGCTTCAAACCATATGGCAAGGGACGGCAGGTCTCAACTCCAAGTGAGGTTCTGCCGACGACCCTACCAGCCGACTGGCTGCAGCGGGAGAAGGACGTGGGTGCCAGTAGCTTCTATGAGAGCTTGTTTGAGCCGGGACGGCAGGTCCAGACAAGACTCTTCCCAGAGGCACGGAACCCCTATCCTCTCCCCAGCACTCCCTTGCCACTCACACCATTGCCAAGCTTCCCTTTACTCCAGACCGATGAAGTTGGGGACCAGACTCCTAGAGGGGGCGCGGGGATTCTCAGGGTGTGGGGAACAGGTCCTCCAGAGACAAATCTGCCGCGCAGGTGGGGAGTGGATCGGGGCCAGGCAGGAAGGCAGAGCTCGGGGCAGTGGTGTGTGTATGCGTGTGTGTGTCTGTGTGTGTGTCTGTGTGTGTACAAGGAAAAGACTTTGGGGAGGACAGAGTCTCTATCCCAGGATCTCCGCTGCTGCAGCCCAGGGCAGAGCTAGGAGCTAGATAGGGGGCCCAGGCCCTCGGAGTTTCTCTCTAGAATTGTGCTCTAGGTCCCGACTCTGGCGTGGCAGCGCCAAGGCATGGGGAGGTAAGGGAGGTCCCAACCCCGGGTCCGGCCGCCATCCGGCCCAGTCTCCCCGCAATAAGAACACGAGAGGCCCCGGAACCGGCGGCAAAGTCGAGCGAAGTTTGGCGGGCGGCAGGGGAAGCGGGACCGCGGGTCGCCAGCTGGACCGTCCCGACTCACTGACCTGCGCCCCCCGGCACGCGCCCCGGCGCCCTGAGACGCCTAGAGTGTGGCGAGGTAGCGCGCGGGTGAGCGCGTGTATGCGGGGAGTGGGTGGCGTGATGAATTGCAGCAGAGAAATCCCATTAGATCTGGGGAGATGATTAAAGGCGAGGTCTCGGCTGGGCGCGAATGGCGGGAGCCGCGGCAGCTTCCCGCCCGCGAAGCCCGCGAAGCCCGCGCCCCGCCCGGCTTGGCCGGCGCCGGGGGCAGCGCAGCCGGCGGGGCGCGGTGCTTGGACTGGGCAGCCAGATGCCCAAAGCTGGGCACCGGGTCTCCCTTCCCACCTCTGGGGCCCCGCTCCCGCCCCCGTCCTGCCGCCGAACGCCGGAGTCCCTTACCGTGAGCTAGGAGCGCCAGCAGCGAGGGCAGAAGCAGCAGGGCTGCCGGGCGCATGGTGCTGGTTGCGGCCGCGCCCCGGGCTGGGACCGCGGCGGGAGGGCGGGGGGCTTGGTGGGGCTTGGGTGCGTGGGTAGAGCCAGGTCCGGCCGGGGAGAGGGAGCGGGGCCGCCGCCGTCACCGCCACTGCCGCCGCCAGCGCCTGACAGAATCAGCACCACGGCCAGCGCCTGGCGTCGGCGCCGGGGATCGCCGCGCCGGGCTGGGGGCGGGGGCGCGGGAGGAGCTGCTTACCGTAAAGTCTCAAGCAAAGGCGCAGAGACCCAGGGGCAGGAACCCAGGCTCCCGAGCCACCGAGACTGCCCTACTCATGTGGGCACACGGCCCCTGTCCTTCTGCGCTGCCCACACCCAGTCAAGCATGCCACTCTCTCTACCGTTAACAACCTGCCAAGGAGGTGGATTGTCTTCTGATTCTCCATGAGAAAGAGCAACACCTTCCCCACCCCTCTCCACCCAATCCTGGTACCTGAGGGCATCAAGGGTGACCTGGGAAGACATCCGAGAGTGAGGCAGCTGGTGAGGCTCGTGTGCCCTTGTGGCAGTTTCGTCTTGGGCCGATAATGAAGATGGCTTTTGAGCTTACAAAGGACAATAAATTATTACTTTGTGCTCAATAAATGCCAGGGCTCCAGGCAGCTGCATCAGCAGCAAACTGTGCTCACAGAAAAGCTTAATTATCCTGATATTACAGTTAAAAGCCAGTGGCATTCGCGTCTTGGGGAGATATTCTTCACTTGGCAGGAGGCAACCCGGGCCAAGCTGTGGGCAGCTGAAGGTAGTATCCTGGGTCCCCACGTAGCCCTGGATCTCCAGGACTCTGCCTTGGCCCCTGTGCAGGACGAGAGAAGCCACAATGACAGTCAGTACAGACCCTTCCCATGCCATCTCTGTCCAGGTTTCTGGAACTGGTGGAGAAAATGGGATAGGCATGAGACAGGGTTTCCTAGAGCTGTTTTATTTTATTTTATTGTTTTTAGAGACAGGGTCTCTGTTGCTTAGGCTGGAAATGCAGTGGCACAATTATATTAATAGCTCACGGTAACCTCAAACTCCTGGGCTCAAGAGGTCCTCCCACTTCAGCCTTTCGAGTAGCTAGGACTACAGGCATGCGCCACGAAGCCCGGCTAATTTTTAAATTTTTTGTAGATATAAGGTCTCACTATGTTGCCCAGAATGGTCTTGAACTCCTGGCCTCAAGTGATCCTCTTGTCTTGGCCTCCCAAAGTGCTGGGATTAAAGGCGTGAGCCACTGTGCCCTACGGCTGTTTTAGATAGAGACTTGAAGGAGGCCCAGGGGAGTAGGCTGTACTATTAAAGGCATGGAAAAATAACTTTCCAGGGCCCTGCTTGGGCTGAGGAGCCCCAGTGAGTCACAGGACAGCAAGGGGGAAGTCACAACTGTGCCATCCTGAGGCTCCTCTTTAAAGGCAGGGGCTCATGAATGGGCTCACTTGAAGAGCTTTAATGGGTACAATGGGACAGGATCCTATGGCTGATATTATTATTCCCTGTAGAGAAATAGGAGGGCTGAACTCCCTATTGTCCCTGGGAGAAGGGCAGTTTTTTGTTTAGTTCTTTTCTTTTCTTACTTTTTTTTTTTTTGAGACGGAGTCTGCACTGTCGCCTAGGCTGGAGTGCAGTGCCGTGATCTCGGCTCATTGCAAGCTCCGCCTCTTGGGTTCACGCCATTCTCCTGCCTCAGCCTCCCGAGTAGCTGCGACTACAGGCGCCTGCCACCATGCCCGGCTATTTTTTTTTTTTTGTATTTTTAGTAGAGACGGGGTTTCACCGTGTTAGCCAGGATGGTCTTGATCTCCTAACCTCGTGATCCGCCTGCCTCAGCCTCCCAAAGTGCTGGGATTACAGGCGTGAGCCACCGCACCTGGCCTTGTTTAGTTCTTTTCATATGAATTTGGCTCCTCTCCAAAGCTTCCAGACTCCAGTCATTGTCCAATGCCCTTCCTGACCTCATCCTGGAAGCAGGTGGTGAAATTTCTGCTCAGGTTCCTTAGTGTTTTGGTCCTCTTGGCCAGAGTCTCCCAACTCTGCTGGTTGGATTCTCTCCAGACCCTCTTCTTGTGGGCTCTGGGGAGCTGTGATGACTGCTGTAAAGAATCCCAGGCAGCAGGCAGATGGCATGTGGAATTAGCAATACGCTGGGATTTCTGGACAGTTGTTTTGAGAAGCTAAGGAAAAGGAGGGCAGTAGCAGAAGGATGGCAGGAAGAACGAGGAGTCAATGAAAGAATCAGGGGTGACGAGAGGAAACCAGGAAAGAAGGTGCAAGACGGGAGGCAGAAAGAGAGTTGCCAACAGAGGAAGGGAAGAGGCACAGAGGTAGAAGAAGAGGTGGCTGAGGGAAGTTTAGGGAAATGCTGGCAAATGTCATGAGATTCCTCCTTTCCTCCTTGAAAGTATTCCTGGGCTCCTCTAGTATTCCTGGTCCCTCATGACTAGGCAGCTTGGGCAAGGGGAGTGAGTCATGACCTAGCGATGAACCTTGTATGCCAGGATGATCATGGGGAGTTGGTGGCAGGCTTGTCTGACTCTTTTAGCAACAGGGCTCCTTAATGCGCTGGGCACTATGCATATAAAGAAGGAGAAGAGAAGACATCCTGGAACTTGCCATATCACCTTCCCTATGGCCTGAACTAACCTAGAGGGTCTAATAGAGACTACAAGTCCCAGAATACAGCACTGCACCTTGAGCTCAGAAGATGGGCTTGTACTGCATGATGGGCATGACAATGCACCAGGGCTGTCCCTCCCTCCTAAAGGCAGTCAACATAGCCTTTGTGCAGTGGGTTCCTAGGCAGGTTGAGGCAGAGCCTAGGCCAAACTGGGAAACAGCAGAGCTTTTGTCAGGTGCCCTCTGTCATGCCCTCCAAGGGACTTGTCCTAACCCGACCTTGATATTACCTACAAATTGAGAACAATAAAATGCCCAAGGGGACAATCAGCTGTATACAGGGCTGGCAGGCTTATAGTCTACTCAGTTCATAGGCACCTTAGAAAGTGGCATTCTGGGTGGATTTTCAAGGCTCCCCTCACTGCTCTCACTTTTCCTGTTCTCTGCGTCCCCCACCTGGCTTTTTGCTCCCAGAGAACCCTGGGCTTCCCCTGTCTGTGTAATTGCTTGCTTAATTGTCTGTCTTCTCTACTAGTTGTTGACTTTGCGAAGGCACAGACCACCTCTGTCTCATCTACCCACAATCTAGCTCAGTGGCTGGCACATAGTAGATGTTCAATAAATATTTGTGACTAAGCGACGGGGATGAGGAGTGTCTAAAGCCCAAGGCCGGTCATTGGTGCCAAATGAGTGCTGTGAGATAATGAAGAAGAGGACAATTGTTTCTTTTGGGGATGAGGCAAGGTCAGCGATATCTTCACACAATGAATGGGTGAAACCAAGTTGAATATGTTTTTAAAAATTAATTAATTAATTTTTGAGACAGGGTCTCACTGTGTTTTCCAGGCTGGGATACAGTGGTGTGATCAGGGCTCACTGCAGCCTCGACCTCCTGGGCTGAAGTGATTCTCCCATCTCAGCCTCCTGAATAACTGGGACCACAGGTGTGCACTAACATGCCCGGCTAATTTTTTACTTTTTTGTAGAGATGAGGTCTCCCTATGTTGTCCAGGCTAGTCTCGAACTCCTGGGCTCAAGTGATCCTCTCTCTTTGGCCTCCCAAAGGACTGGGATTACAGGCATGAACCACTGCCCCTGGCCCAAATACGTTTTATGATTCAGTGGAGAGGGAGAGGGAAGACATTCAAAGTTGGGGAGTGTGGTTTATGCAGAGGCACAGTGGTGGAAAACGCAAGCTAGTCTGGAGTCAGTGAGAAGCCTGGTTCTGCTCGAGCAGAGTCCCTGCTGGGACGTAGGAGAAAGGGCTGGAGTAGGCTGGGGCCTGGTTGTGAGAGGCTTTGTGGTCACCTGAGCTGAAGGACATCCTTGGTGGCGACACTGAAGGGATTACCCCATCACAAAGATATTTGCACTGAAACAGAGCAGTCTGGCATCATTAAGGTATGTTTTCAAGCACTATGGCAAGTGGTAGGAACTGTGGGGTTCACTGCTGACTCAGAAGCCAGGGGGTGGGGTGTGTGTCTGAGCTACAGTGACTGAATTAGGATTGAGAGCCCAGAGAGAAGGAAGAAGGGGCTCTTCAATCCCAGAGACCCCAAGCCCTGTCCAGACAAAGTCAGACATACTTACAGCCCCTATCCTTGGAGAAGCCAGTTTCACTTCCCCAGTTCCTGTAGGATCACAAGCACATTGGTGACTTATTTTGAAGTCTCCGCTGAGATGACACTTGCTTTCTGTGCAAGAGGAGGAGAAAATTACTCTCTTCTAAGACAGCTTTCAAACCAGAGCTATATCTTTTGCGGAGCCAAAGGGGTTTTGGGGTTTCAGGGAGGCAAGGGCAGGGGCTGCCACCTCACTCCAGAGGCTCCCAGGGGTACAGAGCTGCCTGCTTACCTCAACTCACTTCGTGGAGCAGGCTTCCAGACTTTGCAGTGCCTGGAACAGTCAGGGATGCTAGTGCTCCAGCCAGTGCTGCCTGCATTACCCAAAGTCAACCCACTGAATTTAGGGGCAGAATGAGGGCCCTGCTCTGATAAATGGAGAGCCCTGGCTCTGGGCATTTGCTTCTGCTCCAGGAGCTGGACCAGATTGGCTGTAGGAAGAGCCCAGAGTAGATGGAGACAGCAGCAGAAAGTGGTTTGATGTGAGCTACTTTCCATCTCCAAACAGAGGCCTCCAGCCTGCCCACCACCCCCAGCTGAGGCCTTTGATCCTCCACAGCTCCATAAATGTTTAATGCCACCGGCTGGGCAGAAATGAGGCAGGTGCTGAAACAGGGAGACAGGGGATAGGACTTAAGATGTACAATGTTGGCTAGATTATTTTCACATTGGAACTCTGGGATGGATGAGAGGAGGCTTTTCCCCATCATGTGGCAGGAGAAGTCCCAGGATTCAAATTTGTGGCACTAATAAAGAAACTCTTTGAAAACCACCAAGGGGCTGAAAATAAAATGAATAATCAATTGCAAAAGCCCAATCTCTGGTTTGATTGAAGGAGAAAGATGGAAAGTTAAATGACAATCAAATGCAAATACAGCTCAACAAACACCACAGCAATTACCAGGCGCAGGAACCACATGGTGCTTGCAGGCAGCGGGGGTTGGCAATTTGGAAGCCTGAGCCTGTGCAGAGGTGATGGGCAAGGGGCCATTTTAATGGACAGTTAAATAGATGCAGAAAACCCTGCATCTACTTTGCATACACTGCTGATGGGTGGGGAGCCGGAATTCTGGCATCCAGAGGGAGGTTGTGCTACCTTCCGTGGCTGCCTCTGTATCATTTTAGGAGGCCCTGAGTGCCTGCAGTGGGGTAAGGCCAGAGTGAGCACCAGATCAGATGATCAGGGAGAAGGCTGTACCAGTCTCATTGGATTCTTCACACCAGCTGGTGCTGATGGTTCAGGGGTTGAAGCTGAAAGAAGCCCGTGGGGTCCTTCACAAAGGACTCAAGGTGCTGGCCTTCCAACAGCCACTGTAAGAGTGGCTTTCTCCTCTAGATTTGCATAATGCTTTGCATCTCATTTGAATGCTATTAATTTGGTGTCAGTCTAGGTTGGCATGGTGTAGGAAAGAGAACAGCTGGCCTTCTCCATCTCCTCTGTACCCCAGAGCTTATTCTAAGCATAGCCTTCTGCAACTGGGGGGCATGAGGTCTCCACTTTCACCATCCCCTTCATGTTCCCTGACACTTAGAGAGTCTCTTAGTGAAGCCAGTTCCTAAAAGCCAAGGTTGCCTGGCATTGTGGCCACGAGCAGGGTTATGTGGAAGGAAAAAGAAAGGGTTCCCCAAGGTCACTCTCACCAGACCCAGAGACACCATGGGAGGATGCTGGGGGCCTTTGTCATTCCAAGCAATCAAGGCAGCTTGGCTTGGAAAGGGTCCAAAGATAATAACCAAGAGAGAGAAGGAACAAAGACAGGCAATAATCCCGGAGAAATATAGAGGGCTCTAGAAATAAAATCCTCTGAACTCAATATTTCTAGTGCTTGAACTTACATAAAATACATCTGTCCAGAGGCATTGGGTTTATGGTGCTGCTCTGGGGTTGGGAACCTGGTGCCAGGATGATGGTCATGTGATGAGAAAGTGGGTCACCAGGTGGGGTGAATTTCTGAGAAAGAGGGAAGAGGCCGCGGGTGCATCTTGTGGGTTGCCCCTGGCAGGTGGGCACCGGGAAGCTACAACGAGATGTTGATGATTTATTTGATTGAAGAGGAAGAGAAGTGCATTCCATGCAGAGGGAACAGCATGTATATGGGTAGGCATGACTAAGAAATGGTTAGTGGCACTGGATGGCAGCAAACAAGAATTGTGGTGTGGGATGTAGCTAGAGAGCTGGGGTGTAGCAAAGCTTAGTGGTTGGTACGAAATATCTAGGAGCCCTACCTGCCCACCCATCTGTCCATTTATTCATTCATTCTTCACCCTACTACCTCTCAATTCATTCATCACCCACTCATTCATTTACTGAATGAGTGAGCACTTATTGAGCACTGTGTGTATGCCAGGACCTGAACTAGCTACTGGAGAGGGAGAGCCCTCAAGGAGCGCTCAGATCAGGGAGGGGAAACAGCCCCAACACCCTGTAACACAGCATGTTTATCTCCACGAGTTACTTAAACAAGGCTCTGGAAGCCCTAGGGGCCAAGTCTCCCACTCTTCAAGCTTCCCAAGGCAAGGGTCCTTCATTACCTCCAGGGAGATCTTCCAGTCACACAGATCCTCCTGGCATCTAATACTATTCCTTCCTGCTACAAAAGCAGCCCACTTCTTATAGCCCCAGAATGGTGGGGAGTGTTTCTGATGTTCCTTCTCATTAACCCTTTATTTGGGGCTTAGAGGCATCACAGTCTCAGGAGAACCCAGGGGAAGTGATATGAGAGCATGGTCAAGTTTCCCTTAGACATCATAACCCAGACTTGGATACACTTCTAGCCACTTCCTTTCTTGGGCATGAAAATAGGACAGAAATTCCCAATGTCCCTTAATTCTAGCATATTCCCTCCCCCACTCCTCCTTGAACTACTTGTCCT
Source organism: Macaca mulatta (assembly GCF_049350105.2). Lineage (NCBI taxonomy): Eukaryota > Metazoa > Chordata > Mammalia > Primates > Cercopithecidae > Macaca > Macaca mulatta. Next base: position 37,737,299 of record NC_133421.1, read on the forward strand.
CTATTTGTGACATCACAATGGTCTCTATGGCAACTGATTGTGAGGTCACCAGTCCTTAAAGCAACAGAATCTGTGGGTCCAGACAATGGCCTGCAAGAGAAAGGAAGAATACAAAATGGAAGCCTGGGATAGAGATCATCTCTTGGGAAAAGGGGAGGCCACCCAAGGCCTATCGGCGGGAGGGCTTCACTTCTCAACCCATCTGCACTAGGGCTGCATTCGGAGTAGGCAAGAGCAAGGCCTGCTAGAAAGGGACTGCTCATCAAGAAACTGAGGGAGGCTGGGTGCGGTGGCTCATGCCTGTAATTCCAGCACTTTGGAAACCAGAGGCGGGTAGATCACCTGAGGTCAGGAGTTTGAGACCAGTCTGGCCAACATGGCAAAACCCCGTCTCTACTAAAAATACAAAAATTAGCCGGGTGTGGTAGTGCACACCTGTAGTCTCAGCTACTCAGGAGGCTGAGGCAGGATAATCGCTTGAACCTGAGAGGCGGAGGCTGTGGTGAGCCAAGATCATGCCACTGCACTCCAGCCTGGGCAAAAGAGCAAGACACTTTCAAAAAAAAAAAAAAAAAAGAAAAAGAAAGAAAGAAAAAGAAAAAAGAAAAAAAGAAGCTGAGGGCTGAGGGTCATCCTGAGCATTGGCTAGACTTCAGAGGCAGGCCTGAGTTCAAATCATCCCAGCCTAATGTTTGCCTTGGGCAAGTTTCGGAATCTCCATTTCTTTACCTATGAAAGGAAAATGATGCTGCTTGCCTTTCAGAAAAGTATTCAGTGAGATAACCTGTTGGAGAGCTTGGCACATAGTAGATGCTTGTTTCTATCTACTTGTACTTGTTTCTGTTTCTTTTTCTATCCCCTCAGCCCTTAAGACTAGGGTCTTGCATATTATATGTGCCTTATTAATGTCTGCGATTGTAAGTGCACTGTAAGTGCAGGGTGAGGGCTAGAGGGCAATGTTTAGAGCAGGGGAAGTCAATGGACCTGGATTCAAATCCTCACTCTGCTACTCGCTAGCTGTAAGTCTTTGAGCAAATCACTTTTCTGTTCCTTGGTTTCCTAACTGTAAAATGGGAGATAGCAATATTGTTGTCTTCGTAGGGTTGATTAGGACTAAATGAGAGCCTGCAAATAAATAGCAGAGCTTGGCGCACACGAGTTGCACAATACTTAAACTTGAGTGAGGCTGTTTCTGCACGCGCTGCACAGTTTCTCTTCACCATCAGTTTTCAGGAAATGTGAGTTAATCTGTGGGGTGTCCAGAACTGGAGAGTGGATGAACCTCAAGAGAGGGCCATAGGACGGCAGTCTCTTCCCGAAGGGGGTGACCGCTCACTTTCTGGATTCCCCCTAGGTGGACACCCAGCTCATACCAGTCACAGGGGCTGGGTGCTCCTTGAAGTCAGAGTGAGCTGTGTCTCCCTCATCTATAAAGCCCAGACCAGGGCCTGACACATGGCACAGGTTCAGCAACAGTTAAGGTGAACTGAGTTAGAGGATGCCTTAATAATATACTGGCTAACATATATTCTGTGCATATTCTGTGCCAGGCTCTGTTCTAAGCATTTTACATTTTGATCCTCACAACAACCTATGAGCTAGATATTATCCCTTTTTAAAATGCAGAAACAGGCTAAGTAACTTGCCCAAAGTCACACAGCTAGTAAACAATGACGGAGCTGGGATTTGAACAGAGGCTACCTGGCTCTAGAACCTATGTTCCTTTTTTTTTTTTTTTTTTTTTTTTAAAGACAGAATCTCGCTCTGTGGCCCAGGCTGGAGTGCAGTGGCGCAGTGGCGCAGTGGCGCGATCTCGGCTCACTGCAAGCTCCGCCTCCCGGGTTCACGCCATTCTCCTGCCTCAGCCTCCGAGTAGCTGGGACTACAGGCACCGGCCACCACGCCCGGCTAAGTTTTTGTATTTTTAGTAGAGACGGGGTTTCACCGTGTTAGTCAGGATGGTCTCAATCTCCTAGCTTCGTGATCCACCCGCCTAGGCCTCCCAAAGTGCTGGGATTACAGGCGTGAACCACTGCGCCCGGCCGGAACCTGTGTTCTTAACTCCCACATTACCCGCAGCCCCGTGGGCTGGGTCCATCCATTTTGCCATATCTGCCACCACGAATTTCCTCCCCCAGCTCTCCCACTTGCCCCTATCTTCTCCCAGCTGAGCCCAGGCCCAGTGCAGCTCAAAGAATGGAAATTCTCTTCCACCCGCCTCAGCAATCTGCCTCCCCCTTTTCTGAAATAAAGCCACCGCCACACCGAAGCCACCGCCGGATCTCTTGCTTATTTCAAGTCCTCCTAAAGCTTGTTGAGTTCTTAACTTATTAAAGATAAGCACATGGAAATAGGGAGCAAATCTCTTTATTTATGACATAATCTCCAGCCCAGAAAAGCGGCAGGAACAGTGTTGCCTATATTAGGGAACCAATAGGAAAAAAATCAATTAGATCCGCCAGAGCGTTTCGCTATTAACTTTCTTCTGATGTTTCTCTTAAGGCTGATCATGGGGGTCTCCACTAGCAGCCGAGGTGGAGAAGAGAGGAGAGCTTTGTAGGAACAGAGGAAAGAATGTCACAAGGAAGACAGCCGACCAGGCTTCCAGACAGACAGGGGAATCTCTTCATCATGGTCTCCATTTAACCTCCATGTCTCTTGCTGCAGTTTCAGTTGGTGTCTTTAAGGGCAGGGGAGTCAATTGATCACTGTTGGCTTCTTGCAGACTTGAACCCCAAGTCTGACCACATTTTTGCAAGACCCATCGAGGGAAGGATCCTCCCTTTCTGAAAGAACTATATCTGGAGGGGCTCTTCTTGGCTGATATTTAGTAGGGTCTTCTGCCTCAAACAGCCCCATGCGGCTACCGCATGAGGTCTTCACATCCGGCTACCTGCCTCCAGGAGCACTTTCTATGCTATCTCCCAGAGATAGGGCTCACCCTTATTCCTGAGAGCCTCCGGTGAGGGGGGTGCTCTCGCTCCCATAGTAACCCCAGAATTCATCTCCTTAAAGGCTGGGGATCGTGGCTTGTTCAGTAGTTTTTCTTCAGGTTCAGGCATGTAGCAGGGGCTCAATAAATATTCACAGAATCAATAATTATTATAAAAGCCCCATTGATGGAATTCTCGCTCTGTACCAAGGCTGAGAAGGGTGATTTGTCACCCGAAGTAAGATCCCTTTGTTGCTCCCTGAACCGACAACCCAGAAAAGCCTGCCAGTTTTGTTGTTTTGTTTTTCCTTGTCTTGCTATTTGGCCAGGAGCAGCAGTAGCAGCAACTCCAAGAAGTAAGTATTACTATTATCATTATTTTTTGAGACAGGGTCTCACTCTGTTACCCAGGCTGGAGTATAGTGGCACAATCATGGCTCACTGTAGCCTCAACCTCCCCAGGCTCAGGTGATCCTCTCACCTCAGCTTCCCAAGTAGCTGGGACTATAGGCATGCACCACCACCCCTAGCTGATATTTGTACTTTTTGTAGAGATGGGGTTTCACCATGGTGGCCAGGCAGAGGAGGAAGCTGAGTCAAGGAGGAGAAGTAACTTGTCCAGGCTAATAAGTGAATTAGATATTCTATGTCCATCCACTGTTGGTCATTAGGAAGTTCTTCTTGAGGTCTAACCTAAACCTTTTCTGTTTCAGCAGCACTGGCTCCTTCTTAGTCCCATGGAAGCACAGATCAGCAACATTGCCCCTGCAAACTTCTCTCAGCTTAGGAGAGTCCACTTGCTCTTTGCACATTGTTGACTTGAAATGAATATTAAACACCAAACCTCATAGAGGCCAGCCCTGCTGGGCGGGCAATGAACCAACCCTCTTTATGCCTGTTCATTATTATAATTAATATTGAGCTGAGGTTGGTGACGACCTCGCCCTCGCCAGGTATTTGGGCTATTTTAGCAGCTTATTCAGATCAATGACAGACAGCTCTGAATAGATAAACTCCCCGCCATCCAGACGAATCAATTGCAACACTGCCGTCACAACAAGCCCAAGAAATCAATCTGATTTCAGGCGACATGGTAACTCAGTGCTGGGCAAGCTGATTTTAATTTCCGCGTGGCTGAGACCCAGCTTCCTCTGCTCACTGGAGCACCCCTCTTTCCCAGTTGATGCTCTGTGCACACAGGTGCCCAGGGCCCTCAGAGGACTCAGGCCAGGGGGGCAGCTACATGGAGGACAGGGTAACCAGGAAGCTGTGTTACTTTGAGGAAGACTCCTGAACCCCCAGACCCAGAAGGAGCTGACTCAAATCCACTGCTGGGATCCTTGTTTTGCTGGCTTCAGCTTCGATTTTCCGCTGCCCTTTGCAAAAAACCAAGCCTGGAGGCCTTTCTGGGCTGCCTCCCAAATCAGGCAGCTGCAGAGGTAGGCTGCCTATCTCAGGCACCAGGACAACTGCCCTTCTTGGTCTGGGAGATTGAGTTTGTCTGGTAGGGCAACAAAAAACTCATCAGGACAGATGCAGTCATGTATTGGGTGCCTACTTTATGCCCAGGCACCATGCTAAGTAGTTTATACACATCATCTTCCTAACCTTTGTGACAGCCCAAAGAGATCAGTAGCGATGATCCACATTTTGCAGGGAAGGAAAACAAAGCTCAGAGAGGTTAAGTAACTTGTCCTGAGTCACACAGTTTCTAAGTGGTAGAGCCTGGATTTGAACCCATGTGTATTAGACTTCTGTGCCTAAGCTTCAGCCACCACACTCTCCTAAAGATGACATCAGAGGTGCCCATACTCTCCCCCTGTCTAGATATTGCCTGGTTAAGTAATTCCTACTTGAGAGAGGAGGAAGCAGATTCTGAGAGGACAAGCCAGCGCATTTCCTCCAAGCTCCCAGGGAAGGGGAGCCTTTCTCATGAATTCTTACAATCAGCAATTGTTCCTTGAACTTTCATCTCAATGCTTCAGGTACTAAGTAGAGGATGTTGAGGAATGGGAGGGTCAAGAGGCTGAGCTGGCCTCCTTCCCACACCCCAGCTCTGTACCACCCCACTTCCACCCCATCCCATTAATAGGTCTAGATGGTGAGGTGAGGGGCTGGGACAGGCAGCAGTGTGTTAGGAGATGTGGCTTTGAAGTCAGCAGATCTGGGTCCAAATTCTAGCCCAACTACAACTTATTTGTTGAATACACCTGGGCAAATCTCTTAACCCCTTGGAACTTCCCTCATCCTGTCCATACAGTGGGGATAATATTACTCAAACCACAGGTTTGAGGATTAAGAGGGAAAATTGCATGGGAAGTGCCTGGTATAAAGTGGGTCCTCAATAGGCGTTGGGTTCTTTCCCCCTCTTGTCCCTGCTCTTTCTGAAACCCCATGCCTTGGGTGCCCAGTTCTGAATGGCGGAGGTCAGGGCATTTCAAATATGTTTTAGCCAAGAAACTCTTTTTTTTTTTTTTGAGACAGAGTCTCGCCTGTCACCCAGGTTGGAGTTTAGTGGGCGATCTCACTGCAACCTCCACCTCCCAGGGTCAAGCGATTCTCCTGCCTTAGCCTCCTGAGTAGCTGGGACTACAGGCATGCGCCACCACGCCCAGCTCATTTTTGTATTTTTAGTAGAGATGGGGTTTCACCATGCTGGCCAGGCTGGTCTTGAACTCCTGACTTCATGATCCGCCTGCCTCGGCCTCCCAAAGTGGTGGGATTACAGGCATGAGCCACTGCGCCTGGCCAGCTAAGAAACTCTTTAATCAAAAGACACTTTATGAGGATGGCAAGGATACAAAATAGATAAAGGGGGAGTTGGTCAGATGGTGATAGGGGGCTGGGAGTTCTCCTGGTTTGAGCCCCTCTCTCACCCCGGGCCCCATAGCAGCCGCTCAAGTGCTTTCCTCAAGCTCTGGGCCAGTGTGTAAAGGGCTGCCTCACTCTTAGGTATCTCAGGTCACGGGCTTCTCAGGAGCTCAGAAGTGATCACATCTGGTGATTTCTGGCTCCAACACTATCTCTCAGCCACCAGCTACCTTGAACCTGTTCTGGATTCAGGGCATGACAATTTAGGTGCCAAATAGGCAAAGCTGCTTCTGGCCATAGGGAGGCTGTATCTGGCTGCTCCAGGTGGGAGGTGGGGTTGGGCATCACAGCTGGGAGAGGCATAGATCTGGGGAGGGGTGGGCAGATGACCCAGGATTGTGCAGGGGGTCTCCATCCGTCTTGGGCAGCAATGGACTTGCAGGCTTCCATGGGAAGGAGATGCCTGTTCACCAGGCTCAGCACTTAATATCCTCCCCGAGGGAGGCGGGGACCACAGGAAGCGGAAGCGCAGTGGGGAGAGTGACATACAACACCATACAGTGAGCAAGTGACAGAAGTGAATTCAAACCCAGGCCTGTGGGCTCCAGAGGGCTGGGGCTGCCCTTCACTCTCTCCTGTCCATATAGTGGTTGTCCTCTACCCCCAGCTCTCTGCAGAGAATTATCTATCAGCCCTTTCACCCACCAAACACAGAACATGAAGAGAGAAACTAAAATTATAGCAGGAGGGAATAGGATTAGCTACTGGGAAGGACTTCCTGACTCATTAGCTGGTCTCTAGAATAGGTTATTAGAGAGGCAGTGCGCGCTCTCTCTCTGGAGGGATTTCAGATGGGGCTTCAGTTCAGCTGGGTCCCTGTGGCTTCCACTTCCTGAAAGCTACTGAGAGACAAGCTGACCCCTGATGTGTATGGCTTTGTTTTTCGTAACGTTTATATTTTGAATAGGTAATACCTGTACATGGTTCAAATAATAAGGGTATAAAAGGTTGTTCACTGAACTCTCCCTCCAGCCCCCATCTCCAGGTTCCCCTCCCCAGAGGCAAGCAAAGTTACCTGCTTCCTGTCTAGACATATACAAGCAAACACGGACACATATTTTCTTTCTTGAGTCCTATTTTTAATACACAAGACATAACATCCCCTGCAAGCTCTTCTGTGCCTCGCTTTTGTCACCTGACAATATATCTTGGAGATTACTCCGAATCAGTACATAAAGAGCTGCCTCACTCTTAGGTGTCTTTTTATGGTCACGGACTTCTCAGGAGCTCAGAAGTAATCACATCTGGTTTGATTAGCTTCACATTTCCATTTACAACCTCCTCGCCCAGAGAGGGCAAGAAACCTCTCCAAGGTCACGCAGCAAGGACTAGGGACGCGCAGGGCTTCTCCCCCTCCTCCTCTTCCGTTCCCAGCTCCTGTCTCCCACTACCTCAAGGCTGAGCGCCGCCCAGGCGACCAGAAGGGAGGGGGGAGGTCTCTAACTGAAATGCCCTCCGTGCTGCCCATTTGCGATCGGCACCTGGAGGGGCGCGCGGTTCGCAATGCGGGCGGGACCGTGGGGCTCCGGGTGCGGGCGGCGGCTGAGTGCCCACGTGGGTGCAGGCGAGGCCGGGCTGATTCCTCCAGAACCCCGCGCCTCGTGCTTCCCTGTAATGAGCTCCCAGGGCCCGAGGTGAGCTTCCTCGGCTGCTCACACGGCAGCCGCCTGGCAACAAAGAACACGGGGACTTTTTTCTTCCGTGCCTGACAGCTCATTAGAAGAATTAATTTACTCTAGCGTTTGCAGTTTAAAGGACATTATTTACTGGTTAATTGTTGTTATTACAAAATGTTAAATATCATTATTTATTTCCCAGGCCCTGACAACTTTCTGACAGGAATTTATTAGGTGAGACTATATCACCAATAGGCACCCCTGTGCGGGGCAGTCTAAGGGTGGGGGGTTTGCCCCTAGGCCTAGCTCTATAGGCAAGGCTGACACTCCGAGGGGCAGAACAGGAGGGGCTGCACCCTGGCCCACCCCAGGACAAAGGATCATTGTCTCCTCCTCATCCCCCATTTCTGCCCCCTGATGTGTGTGTGTGTCAGCGGGGCCGCGGGGAGCTGGCAGACAGGGGATATGCCTTGCATAAACCTGCAGTTTAGGGGTCAGGCTGGCAGTTACCGGAGGCCCAGCAGCCAGAATGAGGTCCAGACTTTGGGTCTTTCCTTTAAACAGTTATTTCCAAGAATGTTCCCCTCTCCTGAACACACAGAATTGAAGAGCTGGAATGAAGCCAGGTGGTCCGCTGGTGCTCAGAGCACAAACCAGTGGCCTCCAGGCTGTAAATGGCCTATGGACTTGAGTTTGACCTACTCAAGAGACTTCACATAAAAATCCACTTTGCTGGCTTCCTTTGAAAGATCAGACAATCTTGCCACAAGACTTGACCCACAGTCTTGCGTCAATTGGCGATGATCAGCTGGCACTGAAGGGCAGTGCTGTGCAAGGAGCATGCCTGCTCTCCAACAAAGGGAGGGTGCCACCTTCCCCCTTTGTTGCTTTTCTACATTATTTTCCTGGCCTCCGTGGGCATTCAAGTTTTCAAACCCAATCTACTCTAATGATCACATATAGATGTAGAAACTGAGCCCAGACAGGTTAAGTCTCTGATGGCCAGGACCACAGCCCCAGTCTACTTTTCTTTTCTTTCTTTCTTTTTTTTTTTTTTTTTTTTTTTTAGGATGGAGCAATCCTTTATTTTTATACACTTTGACAAGGAGGTTTTCCATAAACAACCTTTATAGTGGAGAACAGAGAACAGGAAAATCAACCTCCAGACATCAGCAGCTGCTCTGCTCAGGGCCGAGGCTCTTCCTTGCCAATGTGGTGAGACGGAGGGGTGTCCTTACCTTCCTTTATCAGCATATCCTGCTGTTTCCTGATGGTACCCATCATTTTCTGCCAAAGCAAACACTCTACGAAATCATCATATTCTATCTTGCACTCTTTCTCTGCCTGGATAACACTGATTCCATGGGCACATTCTATCCATTCTTTTTCAAAAGCACGGCATCGAGCAACAATCTTGTAGGGCTGTTCAGCACTCTGGATTGTCCACCATTGACCTATGTTAAGGCTGAACCTTTGCTGGATGTCTAAGAAAGGCACAGCGATCCGATACTCGTGTCCTTGTCTTTCTCTGGCCACCGCTTCAGAAAGACCCCCAGTCTACTTTTCACCACACTGTGCTGCCCCCTGAATTTCTCTGCTCCCACCTCCTCTGGGTCCAGTTTAGAGTGAGTTCAGACAGAGAGCACAGGTCTTCAGCAGCTTCAGAGGCAGGAACAAGAAGCAACCTAGTGAGAATTTACGAGGATCATGGCCTTATAAATAGCATCTACTTATTCATTCAGCAAACAGTGTCTGGGAATCTACTACGAGACGTATTAAAATGGTTAGGACCCAAATTGTGTTGTCAAGGATATTAGTCTGGGGACACTGTTCATGAAGCAAGTTACACAGTGACAATACAAGGAGATGTCCGAGTAGTAGAGGCATAGGAAGATGGGATTGGTGGGGCTGGAGAGAATTCATCCCTCATGCAGTGTTTTCTAGGCTGGGTGGACGGCCTGCATCCTCAAAGACAGCACATGTGTCTTATTTAATTCTCACAACATGGTGGATTGAAAATATTTGTCATCAGCTGATAAATAACGGCTATACCAGGCTTCAGACTCGCTGTCTAGATTCTTCCCCCAGGGTGGACGCTTGCAAGCCACTGCAGCCCTGGGGACCTTCTGTTCTAGCGGGTGGCACCCTTGCCAGTCTGTTGACTGGCAACCACATCTCACAACCAGGCTGATTACCCTCATTTTACAAGTGAGGAACCTGAGGCTCAGAGACAGACGAGAGAAGCTGGGTGTTGACGGGTAAAATGGGCCCTGGGAAGGAGAGAGAATTGTTGTTTGAGACCAACACCCAGCCTCGGGAAATGTGGGTCTTGCTGCAGACTTCAAACAATGACCCTTTAGACAAGGTCTTGGGTACCATCCTTTCCTCCCCGGGAACCTGACAGCAGTGGGTAGCCTCAAGAAAAATGTGGAGAACCAAAGGGAGATGAAAAGTTCTTTGAAAAAGTATGAAAACGGGTTCAATGGAGCCATTATTGCTGCTGTACTGTATACTATTATAAAGCTATTTCTGCCTGGCAGCCTGGTTTATGTTAGACCCTACCTCACTGCGTCCAGGTTACAGGCCCTAATTCCTCGTCTGGTGAGACAGAAAGAGACCAGCACTATTGGAGTGAATCCTGAGCTGATTCAGAAAGCGTACAGCTTGAGGAATTTTACAGATTCTCAGAATATCAGGGCTTGCTGTCCTTTGGAGGTCTTCACCACCCCCCTCATTTCATTTTATTGCCATATTAAATTTTTAAAAATTTAATTCACTTTTGGAATAGGTGATACGTGCCCAAGGTGCAAAATTCAAAAGGCGTAAAAGAGTATACGGTGAACGGGCTCTCCCACTGCTCAGAGGCAGCCAGTGCCAGCAATTGTTTCTGTTTCACTGTATTCAAAAATAGCATTGTTTCTCTTTTCTGTTCATGTAGAAAATACAGTAATTCCTGCAGAAGAAAGTAAAAAATCATATGTAATCCACTATTTGGAGTTGAACATTGAGTATTGTTCACATTTTTGGTGTTCACATTTCAGCCAGCCGTTTCTCTTTGCATAGATGCATGCATCTGTAGTCACAAACTTGCATAACCTGGTTTTATTACTTGTTTACATTAAATGTGATTCTTCAAAAATACAGATCAGAGAGGATACAAACTAAACTGATAACAATGAGTACCTTGGGGAAGAATAATGAGGTTGGGTAAGGATTGAAGGGACATTTTTTAGAATGAAAATATATTGGCCGGGCGCGGTGGCTCAAGCCTGTAATCCCAGCACTTTGGGAGGCCGAGACGGGCGGATCACGAGGTCAGGAGATGGAGACCATCCTGGCTAACACAATGAAACCCCGTCTCCACTAAAAATACAAAAAAAAAAAAAAATTAGCCGGGCGTGGTGGTGGCGCCTGTAGTCCCAGCTACTCGGGAGGCTGAGGCAGGAGAATGGCGGGAACCTGGGAAGCGGAGCTTGCAGTGAGCCGAGATCGCGCCACTGCACTCCAGCCTGGGCGACAGAGCGAGACTCCGCCTCAAAAAAAAAAAAAAAAAGAAAAGAAAAAAAAAAAAAAGAAAATATATTGATATAGTACTTCCTCCTGTTATTCCTCTGGAATCTGATTTTAAATGACTAGATCAGAGGCTGCTATTTAATCAATCCTTTATTATTGTGGTTTTAAGATGTTTGCAAGTCTTGCTATTATAGATAAAGCTGAGATGGACGTTTTTGTATCTTTTTGTAGGTTGGAGCAAAAGTAATTGCTGTTCTTGCCATTGAAAGTAATGGCAAACCCAATATATCTGTGCACACTTATCCAGTTTTCCTTCGGGGTGCTTTAAGAAATGGAACTGCTGGGTCAAAGGTGGTGTATACTTTACGGCTTTTTGATCCATCACGTCAAATTTCCTTCCCTCTGGGCTGTCCCAATCTCCTGTTCCATCAGCAGAACCTGCCCCCTACTCGCACATCAGATTTGTTCAACACAGCACACATGTAAGGTCTGTGAGATAGTGAGGCAAACTCATGGTAGGCTGGGACAGCTTCTTCTCGGGGTGAAGAACCCTAGGATGCTGGCAGCAGCCCAGAGGGACCTCAGTGGCCAAAGGGAAAAGTAGGAGGAGCAAGGAATGGGTGTAGAACCCCCAGGCAGGTGGGGCAGGGTCCTCCACCAGTCCAAATCACAAGGCCAAAAGTTGCACAGCAATAACCCAAGGCTGGACCTGGATCCCCACCAGGGACCTAAGTGCCACCTTCTGCAGTGGCACCGCAGAGCTAAAAACACAGCCGAGATGGTTCCTCTTGGAGTTCTTCTAGCTCATGAGAGTTACATGGCCTCAAGATCATGTGGACATGGAGGACCTTCTAGGACTGGCTCCAACTCCTGTCTTCTCTAAGTGTCTCAGATTTGATTCCAGGTCTCCTCTTTGCTTCCAGGTGCTTGTCACTGCCCAATACTTGTGGGTGTCACCCACAGCCTTTGTACTCTTAGATTCTCTGGCAAGTTGACCCCATTTCATTTGGAAAACTTCAGAAGAAATGGGGCAGACACAAGATGGACTTGCTGATTTAATTGAAAAGATGGTATTCTGAAAGCACCCCCTCCCCTCTGGAACCCAGCATCTTCACAGTAGCTGAGGTTTCCTCTTGATGGGGCGAAAAGAGAAAGCCCAAGATTGCATCTCATTGGTGAGATGAATAATACATTTGAAGCATCTCACAAACTGTGTTTGATCCGCCTAAAGCTTCAACCGTTAACGTATTTCTCTTTATCCCCAGCAAGGGAGGGCTGGGAACTGTCAACATTTTCCTTTCTGCCTAATTTGTGCCTTCTCCATAAAGAGAAAAGCAGGGGCTGGGGGAGGGAAGGAGACAAGAAAGGGAAGGGTGACACACACTCCCTGGAACAATGCAGTGAGTCACAGGACTGGGTGGTGTTCCCAGGGCCTGGGAACACTGGGGGTCATCAGGACACAGCAAGGGGTGGTTGACTCTGGGGAGAGGGGCTGTGCTATGTGTGCTGGGACCTGTCTGCAGGACTGTATGCCCCTAAGAAATCAGTCCCTCGGAGGGTTCGTCTCCTGTGTTTCTGGTGGGAAATCAGAGGTGGGAAATTGAGCCTTGCCAGTTGCCAAGCACCAAAGATGCTTCCTTCATCTCATGGGAAGCAGAGGGTAATGGTGTTAAAAACTGCCCCTGACTGAGCTCAGGAACAGCACTGTGCCTGTGTTTTTACTAACATGCTTCCAGTCACTCTGTGTCTCTCTGCAGGCCGACCTTAGTGTTAAGGATCCTATCCAAGGTCACGCTGAAGGTAAGAGTCAGTCTACCTGGTCCAGAAGTTCACATTCTTAAGTGCAGTGCCATTCTCCCCCTCCCCGAGTCTCCATGACTTTGCCTACCTAGGCTCCTATTCTGGAGTAGGGTGGTTACGAGCAGACTCTGGAGGAATGGGGGTGTGTTCTGAATCCTCTCACCAAGCCTCACTGTCCTCGTGTGTAAAACGGAGGTGTTAACAATAGTACCGACTCCATAGGATTGTGGTGAGATTAAATAAGTAAATATCCTCCGGTTCTCAGAGCAGTTCCTGGAGCATGGGACACACTGTGTGTATTAGCTCGTTTGTATTTTTCCCACTTCAATGAGCTGGTCTACGTGTGTATGAGCTCTTATTCCCAGCCTATTCTATTCCACAGTCTGGGAGCAGCCACTCCTCCCAGCTGGCCTTGAACCTATTTCATCTCCCCTATTGGGACGATCATCTCTGTTTCAATTCACATTATTTCCTAGCCCTCTTCCTCCCCTACCCAGCCTGGTTTGGGGCCCCACCGTCAGACCCTACCACATAACCCTCATTCCTAGAAGCTTCCCTGAGATCCCCCCAGAGTACCGTTGATGCATATTTCACCAGGTCTTTTGCGTGAGTTCTTCTTTTTTCTAAATTAAAAAAATTATTGGTTGGTTTGTTTGCTTTTTAAGAGATGCGGTCTTGCTGCATTGCTTAGGCTAGATTCGAACTCCTGGGATCAAGTGATCTTCCCTCCTCAGCCCCTGAGGAGTTGGGACTACAGGCATGTGCCACCATGCCTAGATTAAAATTTTATTTTTAATTGACAAATAATAATTGTATATATATTTATGGGGCACACTGTGATGCTTTTGTTTTATTTTTATTTTAGAGACAGGGTCCCACCGTCACCCAGGCTGGAGTGCAGTGGTGCGATTATAGTTCCCAGCAGTCTCGAACTCCTAGCAGTCCTCCCGCCTCAGCCTCTTGAGTAGCTGGGACCACAGGCGTGCAGCACCATGCCTGGCTAATTTTATTTTGTTTTATTTTTGGTAGAGATGGGGGGTCTTGCTTTGTTGCTCAGACTGGTCTCAAACTCCTGGCCTCAAGTGATCCTCTCTTCTCAGCCTCCCAAAGTGTTGGGATTACAGACATGAGCCACTGCGCCCGGCCTGATGTTTCAGTATATGTTTACAATGTAGAATGATTAAGTCAGGCTAATTAACAAATCCATCACATGATCTCACTTAAATGTGAAATCCAAAAAAGTTAAAGTCATGGAAGTAGAGAGTGGAATAATGGTAGCTGGGCACGGTGGCTCAAGCCTGTAATCTCAGCACTCTGGGAGGCTGAGGCAGGTGGATCACCTGAAGTCAGGAGTTTGAGACCAGCCTGACCAACATGGAGAAACCCCATCTCTACTAAAAAATACAAAAAATTAGCCGGGTATGGTGGCGGGCGCCTGTAATCCCAGCTATTCAGGAGACTGAGACAGGAGAATTGCTTGAACCCAGAAGGCTGAGGTTGCAGTGAGCCAAGATCGCACCACTGTACTCCAGCCTGGGCAACAAGAGCAAAACTCAAAAAAAAAAAAAAAAAAGAATGATGGTTACCACAGGCCCAGGGAGGGGGTTGGATAGGGAAAGAGGAACTGTTAATCAAAGGGTACAGAGTGCGTGATTTCTAATAGGTCCTCTCATTCCCATGGACTTTGCTGATTTGGGTGGCTCTTTTATCTCCTGTAATGGCCAGTACAGAAGGCGTCCATTCCCTTGGTAACCAGCCGCACACTTCCGCATGTGGGAAAGCACCAAGAGAGATGACATCTCTGGGAGGGAAACAGAGCAGATAGTCCCCACTGGGGAAGGAACAAGGGACCGAGGAGAGAGAGAGATGCTCCTAATAACTAGCAGTGCGTCTCCATCCTAAGCCACTCATCCCTGTACTTCAGTTTCCCAGCCTCCTTCCTCTGCCGATCCCCTGTGGGGAAGCTGCTCATTGTGTCCACCCTTAGTCCCCCAAGCTGCAGCTGTGAACTGGGCCTTATGCGCAGCAGCCAAGAGGCACCTCAGAATTCCCAAGTTCGGAACAGAAGGAAGGAGTCTGCCAAAGCAGGCGGTGAAACTAGATTTTGGGGAGGACTTCAAGTGTGGTTGGTGAGAGGGTGGTCCTGGGGAAGGGAGACCTCTCTCTTCAGGGCAAGGCAGGCCTGGGGTCCCAGTAGCCTGGCCTGCATGCCTGCCCAGTGCCCCAGAGCCCTTCTGTTCAGGCCTGGCATCCCACAGAGGTGGCATTCTGCTCAGGAGCTCAGAGCGCAGACAAAGAGGCGTGCATTGCCGGGAATTGATTTGCGGGAGCAGCGGGGGCTTTCTCTTCCTCCTTACTTCCCTGGTCTTTGATCTCCTGTCCTCCATAGTCCATTTCTCCCCCTCCTTCCCTTGATTTCTTCCTCTTTCTCTTTCTTTAGCTGAATCATAGCCGCTCCCTAGAAGGCAAAGGCTGGGGGAGGCAGTTCTTTGTCCTCTTTTTCCCTTAACTAGGTGGGTCCTCGCTGTCCAGATTTCAGCCTTCTACCCAAGTCATGAGGCAGGATTTGGCCCATGGGGAAAGGATACACACACACACACACACACATTTCCAAGGCAAGAGCTGAAACAGAGGCAGAAAAATCAAGGAAAAGGGGAGAGGCAAAGAGAGAAAGGGTTCAACCGTCAGAAAGACAGTAAAAGACAGAGATGAGGAGAGTCAGAGACAACGAAAAAAGAAAATTGAGCAAATTAAAAATTTTACAACCATCCAGCAAGTCTGCAAAAATGATCTTCCCCGCGGTCTTTCATTTATCTCATTATCTGACTCCTAATGTGCTTTTTCCCCCCTTTCTTTTCTCGCCACACTTGGTGCAAAATCTTATTAGATTTTTTTTTTTTTTCTGGCAGGGGCTTCATATAGTCTTTTTCATTACATTTCCTAATAAAAGCAATCACTAGGACGGCACGGCTGGAGGATTAAAAAGCCACCTCAGCAGCCTCCTGGCCAGCAGAACCACTACTCGTGGGAGCCTTGTTCACACTGCCAGGGGAGTGGGCCAGCCCCTGCCGGCCCCGGGTCAGGGAAACCCAGGCTGTGCTGTGGAATGTTCCAGGGCACAGATAGGTTCATGATACCATGGGAGAAGAACTGAAGGAGGGGTCCCTTCCTGGAGCTATTGTAGAGCAGGAGTGACAGACACCTGTATTTAACCCAGCTGATCCCAGCTGATTTTTGTTCCTGAGGAAGGAATATTTTGGGTCTTTTTCTTTGGACTTTGGCCCACTCTGTCCTATAGCAAATTTTTATGAATAACATCTGTGATATAAAATATTTATCCCCCTTTTGTTTTGAAATAGGGTCTGTCATTCTGTTGCCCAGGCTGGAGTACAGTGGTGGGATCTTGGCTCACTGCAGCCTTGACCACCCTGGCTCAAGTGATCTTCCTGCCTCAGCTTCCCAAGTAGCTACAGGTGTGCACCAACACACACAACTAATTTTTCTATTTTTTTTTTTTTTTTGTAGAGACAGGATTTCACCGTGTTGCCGAGGCTGGTCTTGAACTCCTGGGCCATGGCCTCCCAAAGTGCTGGGATTGCAGGCATGAGCCATCATCCCCAGCCAAATCTTTACCTTTTGAATAGATTTTATTTTGTTACCTAGACTTTTTTTTTAAGTGTGTATAATACACATAACATTTACAATTTGCAATTTAACCGTTTTAAGGGTACATTTCAGTGGCATTGAGCACATTCACACAGCCATCACTGCCATCCATCTCCAGAACTTTTTCATCTTCCCAAAATGAAACTCTCTCCCCATTATACACTGACTCCCTTTTGCCATCCCTTGGTAACCAATAGTCTCCTTTTTGTCTATGAATTTGTCTATGTCTATTTTAGGTACCTCATATAAGGAGAATCATAGCATTTCTCCTTTTACGTGTGCCCTGTTTCCCTTCACATAATGTCCTTCAGGTTCACCCATGTTGTAGTATATGTCAGAATGACATTTCTTTCTTCTTCTTTTCTTTTTTTTTTTTTTTTTGACACAGGATCTCATTCTGTCACCCAGGCTGGAGTGCGGTGGTGTGATCACAGCTCACTGCAGCCTCAATCTCCTGGGCTCAAGCGATTCTCCTACCTCAGCCTCCCGAGTAGCTGGGACTACAGGCTACCACACCCAACTAATTTTTTGCATTTTTTGTAGAGAGGAGATTTTGCTGTGTTGCCTAAGCTGGGTTACCTTTTTTTTTTTTTTTAAAGCCAAATAATATTTCATTGTATGAATATGTCACATTTTGTTTATTTCATCCTTGTTAAGAACAGAAACATTTTCACATAAGGAAAGTGAAAAGCAGAGAAAACCCACCAGATTCCCATTAATACAATGGTTCTCTCATTTCTCTTTTGCTAATAATTATACCTCCATCCCATCTCTGAACAATCCTGTCCTCCCAGGGCTCCTCCAAACCTCTCCCAGAAAGCAGCTTGGCAGAGCATTTGGCATTTGGTAAGGGCCAAAAGTTACAGGGAAACAGCTCTGATAAATCAAGCTAAAGGAGAGCAAGGAAACCCCTATAAAGTAGCAAGACATTTTATTGCCTGGGTTATAAATTGGCCTAAAGGTATTTCACACATCAGCCTCCAGGATGACTTGGGCCACACATTGAGTGCCACTGGATTAACTACTCAACTTCATAAGGGGGTGACTTTGAAGAGAACCATAGTCATTTGGAAATATGTGGTCTGGTATGTTTTAAAATAAAGGTACAATAATCAAGTTAAAAACAACTTTTCAATGACTTGTTGCTTTGAAACCACTTAGGCCACCCCTGGTTAACCACTGCATCCCTCAGGTGCTCGGCCAGGGCTGCACGAGTTGGTCCCAATCAACACTTCTCAAAGACCCAAGAGCATCGCAGATGTAGGGGAGCTGCAAGGGAAGCCATTATTGGAGAAGTGTGCACATGACTACCTGGAGTGCTGCAAGCTGCTCCCAGCAGGGTCTCCCCAGTCTTAACCACTGGTTCGGTTCATGATGATAATACTTTATATCTGCATGGCCCATTGGGATCCTTTTACCTTTCATTTTTTTCCAGTCTCCTCTAGGACCTTTTTTTTAAGACGTAGTTTTGCTCTTGTCACCCAGGCTGGAGTGCAATGGTGCCATCTCGGCTCACTGCAACCTCTGCATCCCAGGTTCAAGCAATTCTCCTGTCTCAACCACAGCCTCCCGGATTCAAGTGATTCTCCTGCATCAGCCTCCTGCCTAGCTGGGATTACAGGCACCTGCCACCATGCCTGGCTAATTTTTGTATTTTTAGTAGACACAGAGTTTCACCATGTTGGCCAGGCTGGTATTGAACTCCTGACCTCAGGTGATTCACCCATCTTGGCCTCCCCGTAAAGTGTTGGGATTACAGGTGTGAGCCACTGCACTTGGCCTGTTCTTTTTTTTTTGAGACGGAGTCTCACTCTGTTGCCTAGGCTGGAATGCAATGGTGTGATCTTGGCTTGCTGAAACCTGCACCTCCTGGGTTCAAGCAATTCTCCTGCCTCAGCCTCCTGAGTAGCTGGGATTATAGGTGCCCACCACCATGCCTGGCTAATTTTTGTGTATTTTTAGGAGACACAGGATTTCACCATGTTGGCCGGGCTGGTTTCGAAGTCCTGACGTCAAGTGCTCCGCCCACCTCAGCCTTCCAAAGTGCTAGGATTACAGGCATGAGCCATCATGCCCAACCTCCTTTGTTCTAAGTCTCTGCCAGCCTCATCCCTGTCCCAGACCCCAGAAGATAGCAGATCCTGCTCAGAAGTGTAGAGCACAGAGGTCACAAAGACTTCCTCACCAAGCTCCTTTCCTCCTTCCCTCTTCCAGTGGCAGAGCCTCTGAAATGAAATATGGACTTCACCGGCCGGGCGCGGTGGCTCACGCCTGTAATCCCAGCACTTTGGGAGGCCGAGGCGGGCGGATCACAAGGTCAGGAGATCGAGACCATCCTGGCTAACACTGTGAAACCCCGTCTCTACTAAAAATGCAAAAAATTAGCCGGGCGAGGCGGTGGGCGCCTGTAGTCCCAGCTACTCAGGAGGCTGAGGCAGGAGAATGGCGTGAACCCGGGAGGCGGAGCTTGCAGTGAGCCGAGATCGCGCCATTGCACTCCAGCCTGGGCGACTAAGCGAGACTCTGTCTCAAAAAAAAAAAAAAAAAAAAAAAAAAAATGGATTTCACCACCTTTCTTCTCTCTGCATAAGCAGAAGTATTTATTCTCTTCTTTTCCCCTTTCCTTTTCTTTTTTTTCTTTTGAGGCGGGGTCTCACTCTGTCACCCATGGAGGTTATTTATTTTCCACGTGCCCTTAACAACGGGGTCTTTTTTTTATAGGCTGACAGACACAGACAGATGCCCCCTCTCCCACCTTCCACTGGTACCAGCCCTTTCTGCATCACACCCTTTCTCTTTTTAAGAAGCTGCCTTCTCCCTTCCATCAATGCTCCAGGGGGCTTTTATTTTTCTTTTATTCTCAGCTGCCTATCAATCAAGGGGTGGGGACACTTTATCTGAACCCTTGGTGAGCAACAGCAGCAACCGGCAGCTGCCAGGGCAGTGGGAACTTCATTTTCAGTGCTGACGTTTATAAATGTGGCACAGAGTACCAGTAGGGACTGGAATAAATCAAACAGCTTCTCCAGAGGTCCCTCGGGGATGCTTTAGAATTTCTTCTCACTGGGGGCTCCTTCTCTTTCTTTGCAGGCATGGGTTGGGACAGGGAATGCAACGTGGAATGAGCCACATTCTTGCCCCATCTTCACAAAAGAACTGAGCAGGACCCAAGACCCAGGGTGCTGAAGAGTGCGAACATCAGCCTCACTCTTGATTTGGAGAAAGGGTTGGGGTGAGCAGTCTTGGGTAAGGGTGGGGTTGCTGACTCTGTTGCTTTTTAGTGATCAGTTGCCTCATCTACAAAATGGGAGTAAAAATGCCTGCCTGTCCACTTCATGAGGCTGCTGTGAAGATAAAATGAGATGTCTGTGAGTGAGTGCCCTGAAACCTGCGACAGGCTTAGGCAACTTGGCAAGAGGTTATGAAGGAGCAATGGTGAGGAGCAGAGTTCTCCAGCACCCCAGGGCATCTGGAGAGCTTTCAACGGGCTCTAGGCAGACCTTCCCCGGCCCATCCCAGGAACCTCCACTTTCTTTTTTTTTTTTTTTTTTTTTTTTTGAGACGGAGTCTCGCTCTGTCGCCCAGGCTGGAGTGCAGTGGCCGGATCTCAGCTCACTGCAAGCTCCGCCCCCCGGGTTTACGCCATTCTCCTGCCTCAGCCTCCCGAGTAGCTGGGACTACAGGCGCCTGCCACCTCGCCTGGCTAGTTTTTTTTGTTTGTTTTTAGTAGAGATGGGGTTTCACCATGTTAGCCAGGATGGTCTCGATCTCCTGACCTCATGATCCACCCATCTCGGCCTCCCAAAGTGCTGGGATTACAGGCTTGAGCCACCGCGTCCGGCCTGCTTTCTTTTCTTTTTTTTTTTTTTTTTGAGACGGAGTCTCGCTGTGTCTCCCAGGCTGGAGTGCAGTGGCGTGATCTCGTCTCACTGCAAGGTCTGCCTCCCGGATTCACACCATTCTCCCACCTCAGCCCCCCAGTAGCTGGGACTACAGGTGCCCACCACCACGCCCGGCTAGTTTTTTGTATTTTTAGTAGAGACGGGGTTTCACCATGTTAGCCAGGATAGTCTCGATCGCCTGACCTCGTGATCCACCCGCCTCGGCCTCCCAAAGTGCTGGGATTACAGGCTTGAGCCACTGCGCCCAGCCGAACCTCTGCTTTCTCTATCCCTTTAAAAATTCTGGGCAAGGATCCCTGGTGGTCTGTTCCAAACACAACTGGAATCGTCCCAATGTCTTCTCTAAACCTTTCTTCCTCTGTCCTTCTAAACAGCAAGAAAATAAATGTGGGCAAGCCTGAGAGGTGAGAGACTGAGAGAGAGAGAAAGCAAGAGAAAGAGTAAAGCTAAGATTCCACTTGGAAAAGGGAGCTGCCAAGGATGAGGTGGGAAGTGGGTGGCAGCTGCTTAATACCGCTCTGCTGAGAGCTCTGCAGGGGTCCTTTCAAGGTTCTGTATGAGAACCTTTCTTAGTGAGATGAGACCCAGCGTGGGCCCAGCAATCCCACTTCCTTTACATTCTCTAAATTTTCCAGATGCTGCACACAACCCTTCACCTGCTTTCTGGCCTTTCTGTGGATTTCACTCCTACCCAGGCTGTGGTTGGGAGCCAAGGTGCAGACAGGATGCTGACAATGCCTAGAGCCCATCCCTGACTCCCACCAGGACTGCAATGATCTGCACAGTATTTTCTCCTAAGTGGTTTCCTATACGTAGCAAGATTCCACCCAGTTTTGCCCCCCAGAGGCAACTAGCATTGCCAGTTTCTTGCTATCCTTATAGAAAGAAAATTTATTTTCTATAAATATTTGTTCAGCACTTTATTTAAAGAGGTTAGGCACCACAAAAAGGAGGGATGAACAGAGGACCATGCTTCTCTGTGGATCTGAGCAATTCAGTGCTGGTGGGCAATTGCTGCCCATTCATCAAAACAAAAGCTGTAAGCAGGACCCACTCTTAGTGGAAAGCAATTAACTTTGGGGGGGTCACAGCCTGCACCTGCGCCTTATCAAAATATTCCTTCTTTAAAACAAATATAGTGATTCCCTAAAAAACATTCTAGACAGCAAGATACTCTTCTAAGGTATTCCAATTCATGATGATGCTTTAGGGTTCCACGTATATTGGCCCCTCAGCCAAAGCCTGACTGGTCCACACCTAAATCTAGCTCTCAGGGTGGCTATCAAGCGATTCTCATTCTTGCTGCCCTAGGAGGGAGGTGGTCATCCTTGTTGACAATTGCCATTGTCTTTTTTCACCCTTGGCATCTGGGGAGGAAGGGGTGAAGGAAATGAGAGAACAGTACACATGCAGAAGATACTGCAGAGCTTAGATATTCTAGGAGTTAGTACTCTGATTGCAACCAAGTTCAGAAGCTCGGCAATGGCAGGCTGAGTTATTTGGACCGATTATCCCAGTAAAAAGAATGAAAAATGCTAGATAAAATATCAACAACATCTTAAAAACCTTGAAGAGTTAATAAAATAGTAAGGAATCAACAAGCCAACATGGAAGAGAAAACCAGAGGATGCATAGAAATCACTTTTCCCTTAAAGAGCATCTGTCAATTCTTGCAAATCTGAACTTTCATTTTGATGGCCTGGTAGAGTAAGGGGGTTGGAAATCCAAGCCCAGTGCCTGCTCATTGTGGAGACTCTAATAGAAGATTCTCCCCTTAATATGCTAAGACCCCCAAAGGGCTACACCATCAGGGTAAGGGTAAACCAAAGTAAGCTAGCCCCATTCACATTGCCTAGGTGCTCCAGGGAACCTCAGGCTGGGAACTGGGTTTAGATGGTTGTGTCCCTGATGCCTGGCAGATGTAAACACAATCTGGTGTAAAGGAAGGCACTTTCATAATAAAATAATTCCAATATATTTGTTCAAGCACAGCTACCAGAACATTGTTAAAGATAGTCAAGCCTATAAGAAAATAAGGCTCCATGAGTGAGAATCAAAGAAACAAGAGACAAAATAAAAAAGTCATGAGGACTTCACACATTAAAATGATCATACATAGACTATAATACAACCATGCTTACTGCAGTCAAATAAACAAAAGACAAGCTTGAAAATATTTGCAGGGACAGGAAATTATGCAAGGTGAAAAAATGGACTAAAGATATAGTAACAAATCCCAGCACTTTGGGAGGCCGTGGCAGGCAGATCACGAGGTCAGGAGATTGAGACCATCCTGGCTAACATGGTGAAACCCCATCTCTACTAAAAATACAAAAAAATTAGCCGGGCTTGGTGGCGGGCACCTGTAGTCCCAGATACTCAGGAGGATGAGGCAGGAGAATGGCGTGAACCCGGGGGGCAGAGCTGGCAGTGAGCTGAGATTGCACCACTGCACTCCAGCCTGGGGTACAGAGCAAGACTCCGTCTCAAAAAAAAAAAAAAAAAAAAAAGATATAGTAACAGCAATTAAAACTCAACTCATTAATTTAAAAACAGCTTAGATGCAGTGGAACAGAGAGTTAGCAAAGTAGAAGATAATAAGGAGAAATTACCTGGAATGCAGCATAGAGATTAAAGAAAAAAGAGGGGAGAATAGAGGAGATAAGAGATACAGCATGCAGAGATATATGTATTTTGCAGAAAGAGGGGGAAGAATAAATAGGGCAGAGGAACGTATTTGAAGAGATAATGGCTGAGAGTTTTCCAAAGCAGATGAAAGACACCAGTCCACAGATTCAAGAGGCGTGAAATTCCAAACATGACAGTGCTGTTTAAACCAGCAGCCAGGTGAAAGAGGAGGGAGGGGTACAGCTGAGCCTTCCCAGCTCCAGCATGCTTAAACTTCCCATAAAAACCCCAGTGACAAGAAACAGCTCTAGGCTTCTCAACAAGAAGGAAAGCCTTCTGGCTTTGGCACCAAAGATTCCCTGGCTCTTTTAGGCCTTTCTCCCTTTTCCACTGCCTCAAGGTCTCTTCCCTAGCTAGGTCCTGGTTTCCTATTATTCATTCATGAAGGCCTTCCCTTATTTTTATTTAGTTATGTTCTTACTCTCTTCTTCTTCTTCTGCTTCTTCTGCTTCTGCTGCTGCTGCTTCTGCTTCTTCTTCTTCTTCTTCTTCTTCTTCTTCTTCTTCTTCCTCTTCCTCTTCCTCTTCCTCTTCTTCTTCTTCTTCTTCTTCTTCTTCTTCTTCTTCCTCTTCCTCCTCCTCTTCCTCCTCCTCCTCCTTCTTCTTCTTCCTCTTCTTTTCTTAGAGATAAGGTCTTGCTATGTTTCCCAGGCTGGACTCAAACTCCCGGGCTTAAGTGATCCTCCCATCTCAGCCTCCAGAGTAGCTGGGACTACTGATGCATACTACAATACCACACTAGGCCTTCCCTTAAGCCTCTCTTTCTCTCTTTACTTCAGAGGAAGGAAGGGGACCCAAGGCAGAAACAGAAAAAAGAACAGATTAAGAAACAGTGAGACGAAAGAGTGAGAAAGATGTGTCTGCAGGCATCATGGCTGAGAGATGGGCCAGACTGGCTTAGGGGCCAGTCTGGAGGCAACAAGCAGAAGGTGGGCACTGAAGAAGGCTTAGAAGTTGTTATTCAGAATTCTGCTTTCCTTTCCTCCTTATTCTCAGGCTTCCCTTGGATTCTCTGCCTCCATGACCCTATGGCTGGCAGGATAGTGTGGGGAAGACTTGAGTTTGCATATCTATGTTCCCTAATAAACAGCAAAATCAGCAGGTCTGGGTGCAGAGCTAGGAGAGGAAGATCACATCTACCCAGAAAGGAGACTACCAGAGGGCCGAATGCTGGAGTTAATCTTCCTGCATGCTGCTGAATTTTGGTTGCCCCGTCACTTGTCAAGTCAACCCAGTTCATGCAAAAGCTGTTTACTTTTCTTGCTCCCAATTTCCACTCTTTCCCCAACTCCCCACTTCAGGGTATAATGATATCCAGGCTGTGAGGCATAAGAAAGACATGGAAGAGCATCTCTGCAGAGAAGGGAGGGAAGGCTGCCAACAGGGGACACATACCAGACACACCCTCACCTCCACAGAGGAACAGGACCACTTCTCAGCACACTAATTTCTCATTTTTCCCACTGCCTGCTGAACTTTAATGGGGCCTTCTCCAAAAACCTAGGGGTAGAAATATCCCCACTTGGATGTACATGTGTCTGAAGACACCACTTAATGAATACCTGGGGATGTTTTGGGGCACCACAGTCAAATGAGTGCAAATATGGACATGTCTTTGTGTAGGATTGGCAGAGAAAGACCTGGAAATAAGGCTGAGACAATTCCAGTGTTTACCTGCTGGGAAGTTTCACCTGGAGACAGATGAAAGCCACTCCACCCTCTTTTTCGGTGCATTTCCTTTTGTCCCATTGAGGTCTGAGGGTACTTATTCGTGAGTTTATCCTGCCTGCCCCTCACTTCCAGGCTAAATCATGACTTCGTATTTTCTCAAAGTTCTGGTCTGAATTCCCAAGACTTTTCTTATTTTCTGCCCTCCCCTGGAGTCTGCCTAGCAACTGTACTCTTGTGTCTTGAGGGAGAAGCATGGACTCTAATATCTGTCATCTAACAAATACAAAGGAAGCAGAAACCAGGGTCTCTGGGTGTTCGAGCCCCTCTACCTCCTGGTGTGAAGGTGGGTGCTGTCCTGGGCACTCACAGAGGCCACTGTCAACCTTCGATAAACCTTGCTGGGCCCGCCCAGAACAGGCATCTCGCTCTCCCTGAACACCCAATAGGAGACAGCTAGAGAGCTTTGTGACTCGAGGGCACTTGTGAGAGCCAGAGAAACTCACCACCTATCAGTAAACAGGAGGGGGTGCCTTCTTATTCCCAAGTGTTTCCTACATACCATGGAATACTATGCAGCCATCAGGGAGAAGGTGCCCACTCAGTATGACTGATGTGGATTGCCAAGATAAAGAAAATGAAAACACCAGCGTGTTCTAGTACCCTACTTTTGAGATGAATAAAAGAGAATATACTGTATATGTTTGTCTACCCATAGAACATCTCTGGAAGGACACAAAAGAAAATAGCAACAGCGTAGCTTGCATCTGATGAGGAGAACTAAGCAGCTGACGATAGGGTGGAAACAGACGTCCTTTCCACAGTGGTCTCTTTGGTACACTACGTTGTTCTATGTGTATGTATTACCTACAAAAAAAATGACAATGAAAAGAAGGCTTTTTCTCCTTAAAGAGCTTGGGGGAAGGCAGACACGCAAACAATTACAATGCAATGTGCTCAGTGTTATTGAGATGCGCAGGGCGGGAAGGGAGCATACGAGAGAAGCTGTCTAAGTGGGCTTGGGGGTGTCAGGGAATTTGGAAGAATCATGCCGAATGCTGAAACCTCTCTGGGAGCAGCGTTGCCCAGGCTTAAAGGACACAGTGAGAAGGGACCTGAGACGAAGCTGCAAGAGCAGGTAGAGGCCATAGTGTGAACCGCCTTGTGTGCCAAGCTAAAGAATTTAGATTTTAACCTAATAGGAAATAGGCAGCTATTAAATAATTTTCAGCAGAGAGTGACCTGTTCAGATTTGCTGTTTAGAGAGATGACTCTGGCTGGGACGCGGAGGATAGATTAAGAGGGGCAAGGATGGGGCAGGGAGAAATGTTTTGAGGTTAATGCAATAATCTAGGTAAGAGATGGTGGGTAGATGACCCCAGGGGCAAAAGGAGGGAGGATGGTGGAGAAGAGATTAAACCTGAGACTTGAACTGGGCTGGCGATGTGTATGGAGACCATGCCCAAAGCCTGCTCTACCGCTCTCTGTTTTCTCACGCTGGCATCCTTCGCACGTTTGGATGCCCCAGATGCCCCAGCAGCTGGCAGGATGGGTCCAGGGAGCCCTTCCTGGTCTGCCTGTCTGCCTCCTTGCCCCAGGCTCCTTGGCAAAGCAGGGCAGGGAAAAGAGAACAGAAGTGTTTCCCTTGCCATCCAACTCCTAGGTCCCTCATTTATTCCTTGCTCTCTCCGGATTCTGGTCCTCTCATTATTTCTGATCTGTACAGCTTGCCGCTTCCCTGGCTCAGCTCTCCCACCCCCATCTGCAAAGTGTCAATCAAGCCATCAGATGAGCAGCTCAGCCTCATATCCTCAGCGTCTCTGCCCCAGGACACGAGAAGCGATTGCTGACACGCACAAGCAGCAAGGTGTAAGGCTGCTGGCTCTCCCTTTAATAGTCTTCCGATCCAGAATGGGTGTTAAAACGGAATTTGAGTGGATAGCTTCTCTCTGCCTGCCCCTGTCAGGACAGCCACAAGGACGGGGAACCCTGCGAGAAGGGGAAGGCTTCAGAAGTCAATTCGCTTTTCATTTCAAGGTTGGGCCACGGCCAGTGTCTGCTTTCGGAGGAGCTGTTTGAAATTCTTAACGAGAAGCAGAATGCTTGCGTCCAGGAATCCAGGGCAGCCTTGTGAAGTAGGGATGGGGAAATGGAATTGTCATTTTATCTCTGAAGAGATATTGTATTAAACAAAGTGGGGGTGGGGGTGCGGGATACAGAGACGCTTTGTAGCTTCCCTGGAGGACTGAACAATAAGAAATATCGAGGGCAGCAGGAAGAACTGAGATTAGAACAAAGAGTGAACTTCCCCAGGCCCTGGAACCAGGGGCCAGGGAGATTTGAAGCATCTGCTTCCCCGGGGGCTTGCTCCTTCTTTTACAAATTGTGAATGGATGTGTGTTTTTTATAGAATACGGCAACTAATGAGCATGAAGCTCAATTACCCCACCAAGTTCTCTTTCGATTTTTGATCTCACACACGCAGAACACTTGGTTGCAATGTGTGTGTATGTCTGTTTGTGTTCTGCTTGCCTTTCTCAGGATTATCTCATACACACATTTCTGCATAGCAGAGTCCAGCTTGTTATTGGGAATAGCTACGTAGTATTCCATTGTGCCAGTGAGCCAGAGCTTGTTCAGCCATTCCTTGTGGTTGGGTTATTTCTCATTTTTTTAATACTGTAAAAGCACAGATATAAATATCTTCATACCTTTGTCTCCCCTTGGGATATTATTCCCCAGGTTGAATTTCTAGGTCAGAAGGTTTGAGCTGTTCTACCCGGATTGCTGTGTGTTGCCCCAGCCACCTCCAGGAGATCCTGTCAACCCAAATTGCAACCCTCCTCTATGTCTGTCCCCATAGCACTGACAACATAAGATGTTGTCATTTTTATTTATTTTTGCTCATTTAATAGGCATATAATAGTACCTTGCAGTTATTTAATTCCCATTTTTTTCATTGCTAGTGAGACTGGGCACACTTCCATGTGAGGATTTATTGTCTGCTTTTCCTTGTGCGTAAACTGTTCATCTCCTCTGACATCTTATCAAGAGAAATCTGGGGGCTGATCTTATATATTTATATCAAGCCTTTACATACTCAGATAGTACATTTTTCTCGGTTATGTCAGCCATTTTTTACTCTGGGGAGCTGTCCAGTTGTGATGTGGATGCTGGCCTGTTCCGGGGGATGGGAGTGGCAGATGGAGTTGTGAGGATTTCTGAACTCTTGAAGTATATATATATATATATATATACACATACTGGTTTTTTTTTTTTTTTTTTTTTTTAAGAAGAAAAAAAAAAGCCAGGCATGGTGGCTTTTGCTTGTAACCTAGCATTTTTTTTTTTTTTTTTTTTTTTTTAGGCAGAATCTTGCTCTCTCGCCCAGGCTGGAGTACAGTGGCACAATCTGGGTTCACTGCAACCTCCGCCTCCTGGGTTCAAGCAATTATCTTGCCTCAGCCACCTGAGTAGCTGGGATTACAGGCCTACACTACCACACCCAGCCAATTTTTGTATTTTTTAGTAGAGACAGGGTTTTGCCATGTTGACCAGTCTGGTCTTGAACTCCTGGCCTCAAATGATCCTCCCACCTCGACCTCCCAAAGTGCTAAGATAATAGGCGTAAGCCATCGCACCCGGCCAGTCCCAGCACTTTGAGAGGCCTAGGTGGGCAGACTGCTTGAGCCCAGGAGTTTCAGACCAGCCTGGGCAGCATGGCAAAACCACTGCATTATTGTCTGCCACCACTGCACTCCAGCTTGGGTGACAGAATGAAATCCTGTAACAGGAAAAAAAAAAAAAAAAGATGAAAGAAAGAAAAATCCAGTCCAATGGCACCTCCTCTCTGGGTTCCTGTTTTCCTAGGAACAAAAGGGCTGGGCTGAGAGGACAGCCAGTTGCCAAGACCAGTCTGGGGGATTACTTGCGGAATGAGAAGCGTTGCTGGGGGCCTTGGTGGGCCACTGTACAGAGGCTGGGCAGCTCCCTGTAGTCATGTGGGTTTCCTGGACCATTATTTTCTCCCACTCATTGTGGGAGAAACAGCAAAATACTGAAATCAGAATCATCATTACAAGTTCTGACTCGTCCTCAGTAAAGCACAGTGGTTAAAGGGATGGGTTCTGGAGCAGACCGACCCAGGTTCACAACTCAGTGTCTTCTTTTCTTTTCTTTTTTTTCTTTTCCTTTCTTTTCTTTTCTCTTTTCTCTTTTCTTTTCTTTTTGCATAAAGCTGGAATCTTGCTCCATTGCCCAGGCTGGAGTGCAATGGTGTGATTATAGCTCACTGCAGCTTCAATCTTCTGGGCTCAAGCGATCCTCCTGCCTCGGCCTCCCAAGTAAGTAAGACTACAGGCACACACCACCATCCCTGGCTAATTTTTAACATTTTTTGTAGAGATGCAGTCTTGCTATGTTGCCCAGACTGGTCTCAAACTTCTGGCCTCAAGTGATTCTCCCGCCTCGGCCTCTCAAAATGTTGGGATTACAGATGTGAGTCACTGTGCCCAGCCTCAGTGTCTTTGTATACCAAAGGTATGGCTTTGGGTAAGATAGAACCTCTCTCAGCCTTCATGTCTTCAGCCATTAAGTAGTATTTTGGTTACGGCTATGTAAAAAACCTCCCCAAAATGTTGTGGCTGAAAACAACAGCCATTTTATTCTGTTTCATGGTTTTGTGGATCAGGAACTCAGATGAAGCTTGACTGGGTGATTCTTCTGCACTATGTAGCATCAATTGGGTCACTTGGTACAATTTAGCTGGTGCTAGGCTGGGCTGGAGGAACCAAGATGACTTCACCTTTCTTTGAGACAAGGTCTTGCTATGTTGCACAGGCTTGTCTGGAAGTCCTGGCCTCAAGCGATCCTTCCTGACTCAGCCTCCCAAGTCAAGATAACTTCATTCTTATTTAGGCTTCTCCACATGGTCCCAGGTTCTCTCCACGTGGACTCTCCCATAGGATACCTGCACTTCTAACGTGGTGGCTTCAGGGCTCAAAGAATAAGGGCTCCTTGGCCAGGTGCGGTGGCTCATGCCTGTAACCCCAGCACTTTGGGAGGCTGAGGTAGTCGGATCATGAGGTCAGGAGTTCGAGACCAGCCCGGCCAATAAGGTGAAACCCCATCTCTACTAAAAATATAAAAATTAGCTAGGCATAGTGGCATGCGCCTGTAGGCCCAGCTACTCAGGAAGCTGAGGCAGAAGAATTGCTTAAACCCGTGAGTCAGAGGTTGCAGTGAGCCGAGATCGCGCCACTGCTCTCCAGCCTGAATGACAGAACGAGACTCCGTCTCAAAAAAAAAAAAAGTAAGGGCTCCAACATAAGAAGAGGAAGCTGCCAGTCTCTTTAGGGCTGTGCCAGAGAGTGTCATGGTATCACTTTTGCCATATTTTATTGGTTAAGCAGTCACAGATCCTGTGATGGAAGGAGTGATAAAGAATTTGGGGCCATCCTTAAGCTGCCAAAAGTGGGCATAAAAATACTCCTAAGCCAGGTGCGGTGGCTCACACCTGTAATCCCAGCTTTTAGGAGGACAAGGTGGGAGGATTGTATGAGTCCAGGAGTTCGAGACCAGCCTGAGAAACATAGTGAGCCCTCGTCTCTACGAAAAATAAACAAAATTAGTTGAGCATGGTGGTGTGCGTTTGTAGTTTCAGCTACTCAGGAGGCTGAGGTAGGAGGATCCCTCGAGCCCAGGAAGTAGAGGCTACAGTGAGCCGAGATCGTGTCACTACACTCCAGCCTGTGTGACAGTGAGATCCCAGAGATCCTGTCTCAAAACCCAAAAAACCAAAAACAAAACCCGCAGAAACTCTTAGGGCTATGAGGAGTAAATGAGATAACGCATGCAGAGGCAGATTTACCATGAAGCAAATGAAACTTCAACCATGGGGGTCTTTAATTAAACAGTTTCTTCCACATCCGGGCATCTAATTTTGTATTCATAATTCTCCTTTTTCCTTTTTCTCAAAGAGGACCCTCAAACTGTATGAGAATCAGGCCCTACCCATCCTGGCTCTGTCCCGAATGCCAGTATCAGTACTTACTAAGCATACTGCCTGGGACAGAGAGACGTTCAACGTGGGGCCCCTCTAGGCACTGGGCTGGCCTGGTCCCCTCTCTGTGGCTGAGGAGAGGGCTTCTCCTCTCACTCTGTCCTTTCTGTCTTTTCAGGATCATTTCTTCTTCTCCTTTCTTCAAAATGAAAGTAAAACACGCTGGGAATAATTTCATAATCACAAAACTGCCCTCCCAATTGGCCCCTGCCTCTACCCCCTGACCTCACCACCCACCAGGGAGGTGGGTCTTATTCTGGGCATCATGCCAAGTTCTTAGCTAGGCCCTCTAGAATCTCTAAAGGAAATCTGACTGAAGAGGGGAAAACCAGCAGGGGGAGGCAGCATTCCCAGTGCCCAGTATGGTCTAGGAGGCATTGAAATTCCAGGGCCGAAGTCCTGAGACAAAGATCATAATGAGACAGGAAGGTGGCAAAGGAAGGAGCCCATTTGCATGACAATAATTGAGCCAAGAATAGAAAGCCACAGGGATGCAAGGGTGAGGCTGGCAGCTGAGCTGGGCTAAACCTCACAAATCAGACTACCCAGCTCTGCTCCGCAGGGGAAGGGAGGCTGAGCCCTGGGCCAGGCTTGGCAGGGAAGGAAGGGGGAGGACACGGCCCCAGGGCATTGTGGGAACACTGGCCAGGCTGGACTTTGCCTTCCTCTTTGTCCTTCAGCCGGGAGCCCGTCTTTGTTTGCCTTTGCCTTTGAGGCTCTGTGGCTGTGGGGCTGAGTGGGCATCATGGCAGCTCAGAAAGATCTCTGGGACGCCATTGTGATTGGGGCTGGGATCCAGGGCTGCTTCACCGCATACCACCTGGCCAAACACAGGAAGAGAGTCCTCCTGCTGGAGCAGGTACTGTGTCCCTTCTGCACCCCCGGCTGTAAGGACTGTCCTAGCCTCCTCCCCTGCAGAGGGGTTTTCAGAGCCAGCAGGCTACAGGGCAAGGCCAAAGGGCCTGAATCATCAAAAATTCTGTGTAATTTGTATCTTAGCTGCCTAGTGTGTTTCATGACGATTCAAAGAACTTTCACATCCCTCACACCCACACTGGGTTTCTAGGCACATTTCCTCTTTCTACTGCTTCCCAGTTCCTGCCCTTGACCAAGCGTCCCAGGCCCTGTTCTCTTCCTTCTCACTGCTCTGTCCCTTCTGCGCCCAAATGGTTGATCACCCCCCAAGAAAAATAATTGGTTCTTCTCTGGGTAACCTAAAGTAAAGATAATTTTGCCTAGAGGCAAAGGTTGATTTATCCACCTAAGAGGTAGGATTATGTCCTGCATATTCCTGGCCTCTCACCCCTGAACCCAGCAGAAGCTTCTGTTTTTTCGGTTTTGTTTTGTTTTGTTTTGTTTTTGCCACCTCCAGATAATAGCAGCCTCCTTGTTTGATACGTGATAAGTGAGACTGAGGTCTTATTTTTCCTGCTATGCAGTGCAGTCTGCAGTGACCACTGCATCTGCTGGTGGGCCCTGTGTGTCTGTGGGGTCCTTTGAGGACAGGGCCACCCAGCTATCATCAAAGCTTTCCACTGCAGTGGGCTCTCCCTTTCCATTCTGCCTGCAGTTACCCAGGCTGGCTATGGTTTGCTCTTCTTGGTAATGAGCCAGAGTATTTAGAAACCTTCTTCATTTCTCTATCAGTTTTCTCAAAGCCCAAGGGATTCCTGGTTCATCCTCTCAGGAAACTCATTGTTGCTGAATCCTGAGGTGGTTCTCTTACCCTGAGTGATCTGTAGCCACAGAGAAATAAAGTCAGCATCAGTTTCCTTGTTCATAAAATGAAGGGGCTAGACTAGTTGAACTGGAAGGTTTTTTCTAATTTTTCTTCGTTATGAATCTAAGCGAGGTGAGATTGCAGCAGGATGGCTGAAGACTAGCTAATAAGGGAACTTCTTTCTGGATGTGAACAGTGTTAGCAAAAGGAAGCCCAAGTTAGTGCTATTGAAGAATTTCTATCTTGATTGCCAAGTCAGTAACTTGGTCATAAAGAGAGAATTTGGAAAGATTGTATGGATTTTTTTTTTTTTTTTTTTTGAGACAGGATCTCACTCTATTGCCCAGGCTGGAGTGCAGTAGTACTATCATAGTTCACTGCAGCCTCAAACTGCTGGGCTTAAGCAGTCCTCCTACCTCAGCCTCCCAAGTAGCTGGGACTACAAGTGCCACCACACCTGATAGTTTTTAAAGTTTTGAGGAGACTGGGTCTTGCTATATTGCCTAAGCTGGTCTTGCATTCCTGGCTCAAATTATCTTCCTGTGTATAATCCTTCCCCAGATTGTGTGGAAATATTTGAAGGATAAATGGATCCTGGTTGACAGCACATGCAGAGATGGCTCCTAACGGGGGATGCAGTGTGAGGGGTAATGGCTTCCATCATCTCTCTTGTTTTCCACTTCCAGTTCTTTCTACCACACTCCCGAGGAAGCTCCCATGGACAAAGCCGGATAATCCGAAAGGCATACCTGGAAGACTTTTACACCCAGATGATGCATGAGTGTTATCAGATATGGGCCCAGCTGGAGCACGAGGCTGGAACCCAATTGCACAGGTGGGCTGTGGGAGGAATTCCTTGAATCATGGGGCTCTGCACCTGCAGGTGCTTTTAGTGTGTGAAGTGGCAGTGCTATGGAACATTTGGAATGCCACGGGAGGGACACAAGGCCTCAGGAAGTACCAGATGCATGGAAGAGTTCTGCTGTCGTGGTGGTCACCCCACAGGTCCAACTGACTCTGGTCAGGCTCTGCGTTGCAGGACTGGGTTCAGACCATGTGTCCAAGGCTAGTAGAAGTGGTAATGGAAAGCCTGCTGGCAAGGCACCGTGTGGCAGATGCCCTGAGTGGTGCAGGAGTCTGCTGGAGAGTGTATTTTCAACTCTGTGGAGGCCTCTGCAACTCTTTTAGGGCAGGGGTTGAGATAGAGGAGGAGGCTGCTTTCAGGATTCTTTTTTTTAAATTATTGATGGAGTCTCGCTTTGTTGTCAGGCTGGAGTGCAGTGGCACCATCTCGGCTCACCGCAACCTCCACCTCCCGAGTTCAAGCGATTCTTCTGCTTCAGCCTCCCAGGTAGCTGGGACTACAGGTGCATGCCACCACGCCCAGCTAATTTTTGTATTTCTAGTAGAGACGGGGTTTCCCCATGTCGGCCAGGCTGGTCTTGATCTCTTGACCTCATTATTTGCCCGCCTCGGCCTCCCAAAGTGCTGGGATTACAGGCGTGAGCCACCGCTCCCGGCCCAGGATTCTTTATAGTCCAACCAATATCCTAACTTTTCCTGAGGGGTCCTCACCCCCTGTAGCAACCCTATAAACCCATTTTGTTCTCTCTGAGTACCTTTTCCTGTAGGAACAAAATGGGGACGTTCCCCAGGCTGGATTGCTTGCCAGGGAGTGAGCCTGCACCTCTTTCTCTGCTACCTTCATGGCTCTCTCCAACCCTTGACCTTTCAAATACTCATGGGAAAGAAAGCCAATAATCTGTGATGCAATGGGAACTTTAACCATCCCGCCTCCCTCCCACCTCCTCTGTGACTCTTAACTGAACTTCCTACAAACCCTGGCTCTACCCTATAGGGTGGTGGTTATTTTAATGGCCAGGAACCAAGAGGTTAGTGTTCTGTTGCAAAAATACCATTAACTTAAGAACAAAGTGAAATCCATTATGCAAATCAGCCAGGGCAGCTAATTACAGATTTATTCAGAGGCAGCTAATGCACCCAGCACCCAAATAAAGGAGCATGTCTTGCTGGGGGTGGGGGCCTGGCAGAGGGACCCTTCTCTGTCAGTTGTCTGTGAATACTGCTGAGTATCTTTTGCTAAGAGACTCGCCCTGGGCCTTGGAGGGCACACTTCTTCCCAGCACACAATGAGACAACTAAGACTTGTTAGAGTGTCTGGAATCTTTCCGAGGGAGATGATTCTGGAGGGAGACAGGCTTAGGTTTGACTTTGTGCTCTATTTCTCACCAGATATGTGATCTTGGAAAAGTTTCTTGACTTCTCTGTGCCTCACTTTTTCTCATAGGGCTCTGAGAGAATTAAATGAGACTTTTGTGAAATACTTGGCCCAACGTCTAGCACCTTTCAATAAGGGGCAGTCCCTTCCATCCATTCTGGGTCAGCTGCATCCTGTTCCATTGAGCGACAGGGGGAGGAAAGGCAGGAGGAGACAGATGGGTGCAACAACCACAGATACCAAGGGGAGTGGCAGCAGGAAAGAGGGAGAGGGATCCTTGGGTAGCAGACTCTCAGAAGCGCACAATCCTCCTCTTTGCCAGGAGGACAGGAATTTGGAAGGGCTTTGGAACCGGACATGGCTCTAAATCTCAGCTCTGACACACTCAGCTGTGTGGTTTGGAACAAGCTGTTGAACCTCTGTTGAGACTCAGTTGTTTTTTTTTTTTTTTTTTTTTTGAGACAGAGTCTCGCTCTGTCGCCCAGGCTGGAGTGCAGTGGCGCCATCTCTGCTCACTGCAAGCTCCACCTCCTGGGTTCACACCATTCTTGTGCCTCAGCCTCCCAAGTAGCTGGGACTACAGGCGCGTACCACCATGCCCAGCTAATTTTTTGTATATTTAGTAGAGACGGGTTTCACCGCGTTAGCCAGGATGATCTAGATCTCCTGACCTCCTGATCTGCCCACCTCGGCCTCCCAAAGTGCTGGGATTACAGGCGTGAGCCACCGCGCCCGGCCAGAGACTCAGTTTTTTCATCTGTGGAGTAGGGACACTAATACCTGTGTCATGGTGCTGGTGTGAGGATAAGTAGGTAATGGGCTTAGAACAGCACCTGGAAAACTATCTTCCTCCTCCTCCTCACCATATATGTAGTGTTTACAATAAGAAACTAGGCTGGGTGCAGTGGCTCGCGCCTGTAATTCCAGCACTTTGGGAGGCTGAGGCAGGTGGATTACCTGAAGTCAGGAGTTAAAAACCAGCCTGGCCAACATGGTGAAACCCTGCCTCTACTGAAAATACAAAAATTAGCTGGGCATGGTGGTGGACACCTGTAATCCCAGCTATTAGGGAGGCTGATGAGGCAGAAGAATTGCTTGAACCCAGGAGGCAGAGGTTGCAGAGAGCTGAGATCATGCCACTGCACCGCACTCCAGCCTGGGTGACAAAATGAGACTTTGTCTCCAAAAAAAAAGAAAAGAAAAGAGAAAAACTAAGAGTTGCTCTAAGGACCTGACACCTATAACTCATTCCATTCTGCCCACAATCTTATGAGAGGGTTGCTGGCAGGTAGTCAGGGTCTTATCCCATTAGTGCAAATCACAAAATTACTATACTCTTAAGTCTAGAATAGAGGTTGGCCAGCTTTATCTGTAAATAGCCACCTAGTAAGTATCTTAGCCTTTGCAGGCCATGTGGTCTCTGTTACAATTATTCAACTCTGCCATTGTAGCATACCTCAAACGGGTTAACTTGTCCATTTCTGTCTCCAAAGAAGTTCACGCCTAAATCATCCCAGGTCAAAAGACTGCTACTATGCATTTAAAGACAGGGAAATATCACAGCCCTTCTTAAAAGACCATTCCGATGTCTCATTGCCTCAGTTATGAAAAATGAAAAGTTATGTGAGTATGCTTTAAAAACCTCTAGAGTGCTAAAGTATTCTTACTATTGTTGTTATTATTCTATTATTATAAGTCCTTTCTTATGGCGAGCCTAATGTACTCAGGCACACTAATTTATTTGGTTCTTTACTTAGCAGGGACAGAGCAGATACTTCCTATTCTCAGAATGGTATCTGAATACAGCTCTACTACCTTTGGGCTAAAAGTCATTCTAATTCCTTTAGCTTTTACTGATTCTTATTTTCTAAATGATTCATCATCTGTGTGGTTCTTACTTCTCCCCAGGTTCTTCTAGAAGAACCAGCACAATACCATAATACTACTGATAGATATGAGCATACTTAATGCTATTTGATGATGATTTAAAAAAAAAAAAAAAAAAAAACCTTTAGGAGTTGGCAGTTCAGGTGGTTGTCCAGTGCTTTTCATTCTGTTCAGCTGCTTCCTGTGACAGCGGCATACTAAACATGGGTGGGTTTGGGATATTTGCATATATTCTGGGAACAGACAATGACACATGTGTCAGATCACAAGGTCTGAATCTTTTGTGATGTGTACAGCCAGGATGCTGATTCCAACAGTAAAATCCAGCTCCCTGGCCCATCTCTTTTTTGCCCCGCCTTCTCCCTTTGAGTCCTACTATCTAGCTCCTGACCCGGGCTGCCCCTGCTTAGCTGACAATATCAGACAAGATCACAGCCGTAGGCAGTACAGCTGCTGGCAGAACCTGGTGGCCCCCTCTGCAGCTGCTGCTTCTAGTGTCTGCGAAGTGTCTGGCTTGTCAGCCACATCCCCTCCCTGGAGCAGTCTTTGTTAACCAATTCCACCTCGGCCCACTGAGCGGAAGATGAAAAGCTGAGAGCTCCTCCAAAACCAACAAAGACAGCAGCCATTACCAAGTCCCCGTTCGAATCCCTTCCCCAAGGTGACTCAGAGCTGACTTGCTTGGCATTTTTAACCCAGAGAGGGGAGAGCTGGAGCTTGGGATGGAAGATGGCAGGTACAGGGAGAGCTGTCTCCCCACCTAATTCCTCCCCACTCCATCTTGCACCCTGTCCTGCTACAGTAACTGGTGGAAATCCCTGATCACCAACTCCCTACATCGTATCTGACGCATTAGTCGGGCCATAGAGGAGTCAACAAGGCCCTTGGGAGGAGTCTTCAATTACCTCTTCCTAGTGCTGGATCAAGCTAGGGTCGGGAGGAAGGAATAGTTCATACCAAATGCTCTTCACTCAGCTGATGGGCATTCTGGGAGCTGGGAGCTGCACTCTTTTCTAGGGTTCCCTGGCAACTCATGTGATGGCTTTCAGTCCTTCTTTGTAGTTAGTCCTGACCATTCATTTCCCAGTCATTTTTTATCCTGCGGATGCCCTCATCTCTTCTCACCCTTCTCCTTTCCAAACTTGCAGCCCGGGTCTAAGCAGAAAAAAGAAGACAGGGAGGTCACGAACATAGGGGTGAGAAATTGATGCAGAATGAGCAGTCTATTTGTTGGGATCTAGAAAAAGCCATTAAGAAAATAAGCACTTAAATGATTTTCAATCTGCCCATGGAAGCCATCTATCTTCATACTGGGGGGAAAAGGCCCATTCTCCAATCTTGGTTTTGATTGACTGGTTTCCAATTCTCTAAGCGTTTCCCATAGGAGCCTCTCACCTATCTCCCATAATGACAGGCCCTTGCATTTCCAGGCAGTGTTTTACATTTATTTCCGATTTGCTCATAATGGTCAAAAATCTCTCTCCAATACAAGGCATTTCTCCAGCAGCGCACGGTTTCCCTCAGGCCAAATAGCTTAGCTGTGATCCACGGAAAATGAGAATTTCCCAAACACATCTTCGGACTAGGGGAGGGTCCGGCATCACACATTCAGATGGAAAATTTCCCACTGTTAGATCAATATCTGGGCTAAGAAATAAATGCCACAGGGCCAGAGAGCTGGAGCAAAATGATTACAATCGGCACAATTACATTCACCGGCAGAATCAGCTCACTGATTACTCCCAGGGATGGGGAGCTCCCGCTTCATCCACCACAGGACGGCTTGGGAATTAGAACATCACTCAGCATTTCATATTTCGACAGATTTGCCCGTTGTCTTGGCATGAGTTCATTTTTCCCATACAGTACATCCCTGTAAGAGGAGTCATTTCAAGGAAAGAAGGAAGGAAGGAAGAAGGAAAGGAGGAAGAAACAATGGAAAAAGGGAAAGGAAATCTCAGAGTACATGAGAGGCCAAAGCTGCTATATTGCAGGCAGAGGTTAGAATATGCTGCTCTGGAATTTTCAGGTCAGGGATTTCACATTACATCTGCTTAGGTGTGGTTTAAGCCAGGTCTCTCCCAGAATCCCTCCCAGCCAGCACCCCATTGGGTAAAAAGGGCTCAAGGAAATACACCTGAGTGACTTCATACTTATTTATTGACTAAGAAGTTTACTAGGGCCGGGCACAGTGGCTCATGCTTATAATCCTAGCACTTTGGGAGATCAAGACAGGAGGATCCCTTGAGGCCAGGAGTTTGATACAGGCCTGGGCACCATACCATGTGACTCTTGTGTCTACAAAACACAAAAAATTAGCCAAGTGTGGTGGCTCACGCCAGTAGTCCCAGATATTTGGGAGGCCAAGGCAGGAGGATTGCTTGAGGCCAGGAGTTTGAGATAGGCCTCTGCAACACAGTGAGACCCCTATTTCTGCACACATGCAGAATTAGCCAAGTGTGGTGGCATGTGCCTGTAGTCCTGGTTACTTGGAGGGCTGAGGCAGGAGGAGCTCACTCGTGGCTGCAGTGAGCTGTGAACGTGCCACTGCACTCCAGCCTGGGTGATAGAGACTCCATCTCCATTTAAAAAAAAAAAAAAGTTTTGTCAGGTGCAGTGGCCCCTGCCTGCAATCTCAGCACTTTGTGAGGCTGAGGCAGACAGATCATGAGATCAGGAATTCGAGACCAGCCTGGCCAACAAGGTGAAACCCTGTCTCTACTAAAAAAATCCGAAAATGAGCCGGGCGTGGTGGTGTGCGCCTGTAATCCCAGCTACTCCGGAGGGTGAGGCAGGAGAATTGCTTAAACCCGGGGCGGAGGTTGCAGTGAGCTGAGATCGCACCACTGCACTCCAGCCTGGGTGATGGAGCTAGACTCAGTCTTGGGGGGAAAAAAAAAGTTAACTAGGCAAGTGTTCATTACCTCTGAACCAATCTGAAGTCCTTTCGGGGGCCACAGAAAAAAGACAGTCTGCTAAGAGCAGGGATTTCCACTGCATCTTTCCTCTGTTGAGCTTTGAAGAAGCAGAGCTCTCGTTGCTATCTCGCTGGTGGTGGATGCTGGGTAGGCGGGGGCCATGGCAAATGGATTGGGCATGCTGCGCGGCTCTGTGTACTGACACCCGCCCCAGGGCCCACAGTGTCCCTACCCCTCCCAATCTTCTCTTTAATCCCCCCAACCAGATAATGTGGGATTTGGAAGCATGTAATATCCATGAGACTCCATTATAGGCTATTACAAGCTTTATGTGCACTACCTGGGGGATGTACCAGGCCGCTGCTGGGCAGTGCAGTAGCTGCAATGGAGAAGGACCACACAAAGGGTCCCAAAGGCCAGAGCGACTCTTCCATTGTTTCTATCTGTTTCCCCCAAAAGGGAGCTCTGGTCTCTTGTGACAGAGAGGCAGGAAGCATGAAAGAGAAACAGCTTTCACTCCCTTAGGGAGTAAAAGCATAGAGGGAGGTACAGGGAGAAACAAAATCACAGTCACCAAATGTATTGCTGGAGCCCTAGGAGACCATCTACCAGTGTTTCTGCATGAGAACGCCATTGGAATTTGGGGTGGAATCTTCTCGAGCATTGCAGGCGTAGCATCCCTGGCCCCTGCCCACTAAATGTGAGAGGCAGCCCCAGGCATTGTGCCAACTACAAAAATGGGTCATGCCATTTTCAGTTGTCCCTGGGTGGGTGGGTAAGCGGGGGGTATCACCCTGGTGAGGAACCATCAGTAGTTCAACAGGCACGTTACAGAGGAGGAATCTGGGCCCAGAGAGGTGGGTGACCTGTCAAGGTCATGGCCAAGGTGAAGCCAGGACTAGAGACAGAGCCAGGTCTCTCAGTTTAGGACCCTTTCCACAAAACAGGCAGTCTCTAAGGAACTGAGAGACAGAGACAGACACTCAGGAAGGTACAAACATATATGACAAGAAAGAGAAAGAGGAAAGCGGGGAGGGCAGGGGAGAATACAGAACAGAGAGATCAAAATAGTGAATGGGGTCAGGGGACAGGAGGAAGGGGAAGAAATATCATCAAACTGAATGAACTTCCACCACTTCCAAGCCATGGGACATGAAGGAGAACTTAGGATCCAAGGGCAGGATGGTTCCTGAGAAGGGGCATAGAGGACAAGAAAACCAGTGAGAGCCAAGGGCCGACTTGGGAATGGGCTGGAAATCAGCATGAGAATACTGGGATTCTACTGACTGAATCTAGATGACTTCACCTCTTCTCTGAACATGAGGCCATGACTCCTCTCAGTGCCTACACCTGGACCTGAGATCCCTCCTGAAGGAGAGCAAATGGTCCAGGGCTTTGCTTTGTTTTGCTTTGTTTTGAGGCAGGGGCTTGCTCTCTCATCCAGGCTGGAGTGCAACGGTGCGATCATGGCTCACTGCAGCCCTGACCTCCCTGGCTAAAGTGATCCTCTCACCTCAGCCTCCCAAATAGCTGGGATCACAGGCATGTGACACCACGCTTGGCTACTTTTAAAAAAATTTTTTACTTTTTGCAGAGACAGAGTCTCGTGATATTGCCCAGGCTGCTAGTGAACTAATTAGTGGCCTCAAGTGATCCTCCTACCTCAGCCTCCTGAGGTGCGGGGATTACAGGCGCAAGTCACCACATCAGGCCAGGATTTTGAAACGTACCTTCACCTAGGTGACTTATTTTTTAACAGGCAGACTGGATTACTGCTGCTGGGAATGAAGGAGAATCAAGAATTAAAGACAATCCAGGCCAGTCTGTCTAGGCAGAGGGTGGAACACCAGTGTCTTTCATCTGAGGAACTGAAGCAACGTTTCCCAAATATTCGGTTGACCAGGGGAGAAGTGGGGCTCTTGGACAATTCCGGAGGAGTTCTCTATGCATACAAGGCCCTCAGAGCCCTGCAGGTAATGTCGTACAGCACTGGGGGGGCAATGTAGGTGCTCCCTGCTCTGGGCGTCCTGGGTCCCAACCAGCCAGCCCAAGACCCCCCTCTGGATGAGGTCTTTGGCCTGCTGGCTTAGTCTTGACTTTTTGGGCAGGGCAGTGATATATATGCGGCTGGCCTTGTCAATACAGGACAGGTCTAGATTCTGCACTCTTTTCTGCCCTAGGCGAAAGGCTTTCTGTCCACCAGGGCGAACCACATCCAGAACTAATTCACCTTTTCCTGCTCCTGCCCTTTCAGGATGCAGTTCGACAGCTAGGAGGCATAGTGCATGACGGAGAGAAGGTGGTGGAGATAAACCCAGGGCTACTGGTCAAGGTGAAAACCACCACTAGGAGCTACCAAGCTAAGAGCTTGGTCATCACGGCAGGTCCTTGGACCAACCAGCTCCTCCGTCCCCTGGGCATTGAGCTGCCTCTCCAGGTAAGAGTAGTTGGAAGCCTGAGAGTTGGTGCTCAAGAGAAACCTTGGAACCTGTTGGAGTCAAATTTGCATCCTGGATCTGGACAACCTTGGGCAAATTCGTTCACCTCACTGAGCCTCAATTTTATCACCTGTAATATTGGGGGATGATAGCTACCTCATAGGACTATCGGAGAATTAAATTATTAGGCTGGTGCAAAAGTAATTGTAGTTTTACCATTCAAAGTCACGGCAAAAACCACAATTACTTTTGCACCAACCTAATATATGTTGCATATAAAGCCTTTAAGAGGCCGGATGTGGTGGCTGACACCTGTAGTCCCAACACTCTGGGAGACCGAAGCAGGAGAATTTCTTGAGCCCAGGAGTTCAAGACCAGCCGGGGCAATATGGTGAGAACCTGTCTCTACAAAAACAAAAAAACATGTAGTGGCATGTGCTTGTAGTCCCAGCTACTTGGGAGACTGAGGCAGGAGGATGGCCTGAGCCTAGGAGGTTAAGGCTGCAGTGAGTCGTGATTCTACCACTGCACTCCAGTCTGGGTGACAGAGCAAGACCCTGTCTCAAAAAAATAAAATAAAATAAAATAAAATAAAAATAAAGTCCTTAGGACATAACCTGGCTTGTAGTAAGCACTCAATAAACCTGAGGTCTTATTAATTCCCAGAGAGAGAGAGAAATAGGGCAGGGGGCTGGGTGTAGTTATGGGAGAAAACTAAGAATGGGAGAAGAGACAGAGGCTCAGAGATCTTTGTGCATTGTAACACATGTAACAGGTAAACAACATGAGAAGTGGGAGAGACAAACATGGATGAGTTCAACTGGGTGTCCAGGCTTGCGTTAAAGGGCCACAGGGGCCCAGAGAAACTGCTTTCATTGCTGTACAGTTCCATGGGTTTTCTTCATCTCCCACTTCCTCTCCCTGCCTCAAGACCCTGCGGATCAACGTGTGTTACTGGCGAGAGAGGGTTCCTGGGAGCTATGGTGTGTCCCAGGCCTTTCCATGCTTCCTGTGGCTGGGCTTGTATCCCCACCACCTCTACGGACTGCCTGCAGGAGAGTACCCAGGGCTGATGAAGGTGAGCAGAAAGATTGAGAAAAGGCAGGTAGATGCCAGTGCAGATTGGGGGAAGCAGCTCTAACTTTCCCCTCCATAGACGCCCTTGGGTCTCAGGGGCAGCAGAAGGAGCCTGCTTCACTCTTGGCGATTTGCAAGGAAAGACCCTCAGCTGCCCTGAGGTCCAGCAAAAGGAGCCCTTCCTTTGCAAACATAGGGTGGTTGCAGGGACCAAGAGCTAAGCAGCCTCAGGTGACAGCCCGCAGCACTTGCCAGGAGTGGGGAAGGATGGAATGATGGATGGGGCCCTCCTGTGTACACGCCTGCCCTTCGGCTGTGGCTGTGCGCAGAAGGCCAGCCCTCACCACTCCTGCCGCTCTGATTGGGAGCCAGGTCAGCTATCACCACGGCAACCATGCAGACCCTGAGGAGCGGGACTGCCCCACAGCACGCGCAGACATCCGAGACGTCCAGATCGTGAGCAGCTTTGTCAGAGATCACTTTCCTGACCTGAAGCCCGAGCCTGCTGTCATGGAGAGCTGCATGTACACGGTAAGGGGTCTGGGCAGCCTTGCTGGGCCCCCTCACCATTCTACAGAAGGGAAGAAGGAGACAGACCTTGCACTGGCCAGGCCCGATTGTTTGACCCCTGCCATAGT
This sequence comes from Macaca mulatta, assembly GCF_049350105.2. Lineage (NCBI taxonomy): Eukaryota > Metazoa > Chordata > Mammalia > Primates > Cercopithecidae > Macaca > Macaca mulatta. Next base: position 37,780,932 of record NC_133421.1, read on the forward strand.
GTTTGACTTTAAACAAACGAGCTCATTTCTGTGGGTAGGTTCACCTCTACCAGAGAAGGGCCTGTTGGAAATTATTCCTATTCTTCTTCATTAGGAAACTAGGCTATGCCTGGCAGTCGGTCCTTCACTCTGATTCCCGGAAGAGCTCTAAAAGATTTTTTGGCAAGCTCCTCCAGTTGAGCAGGCCTTAGGGACAAAGAGAAGAGACAGATGTCACCAGGGCCTGAGGCATCTTGGCTAAAGTTAGTTTACAAAGATTAACTGAACACCTACTGTGTTCATAGCTCTGTGCGAGAAGAAAGGCAGATGGACAAATGAGAAAGACTGGCATGCCCAGAAGGGCACGGGCATGCGGAAAGCATCCCTGTGCCTCATTCCATCCTTTCTGGAAAGAAATCCAGCCCAGCCCCTTCCAGTTAGAGCCTGCAGTTCTTCCTCTTCCCTCGAGCCTCAAAGAACACAAGGTGTGATTGTTTCTTTCTAGAATACCCCTGATGAGCACTTCATTCTCGATCGCCACCCAAAGTATGACAACATTGTCATTGGTGCTGGATTCTCTGGTGAGCCTGAGAATGGGGGGAATGGGGTGCCTTAAAGCTGACCTAACTCAGCGCCAGGAGAAATGGTATTTTCCACACTCTTAGCTGCCCAGATAGGTGCTGAAGCCTGGACATTGTAGGTATAAGGAGGCTGGGCAGTTAGAAAAGGGGTATTCATGGTGGGAGGCCACTTCTGGCTTTGGGATGTGACCAGGAGGATAGTCAGCCCTGTCTGGGTAAGTAGGGGATGTCCAGAGAGCTCAGCCTCTCTGTCTGTGAAGTTGCCTGAGAGTCTGCTCTTCCCTTCCTAGGGCATGGGTTCAAGCTGGCCCCTGTGGTGGGGAAGATCCTGTATGAATTAAGCATGAAACTAACACCATCTTATGACTTGGCACCTTTTCGAATCAGCCGTTTCCCAAGCCTGGGCAAAGCCCACCTTTGACCTCTGGCCAGAAGCCTCCCTCCTGTGCACAGGAGTCGATTTCACAGATGGAGAAGATGTCTCAGATGAAGGGAGTATCCCTGAGATGTCATCCTTTTTCTTCTGCCTCACTTGAATCCCGCATAAACACAAGATGATTGAGTCTACCTTCTTTGCTTGGCCAGCTCCCCTTTCCTTCTGCCTCGCTTGAATCCCCCGTAAACACCAGGCAATTGAGTCCACCTTCTTTCCTTGGTCACCTCCCCATTCACAACTACTTTCTTGCTCCCAGAAGGCTGATCAGATATTCTACAATCACAGAGTAGCAAAGACCTTTGAGATGGATATATCAGGAAGAGGGCACAAGAACTGACTCTGGAGACCAAAGCAGTTGTTAAAAATTCTCTTTGCTGGGAGCGAGGTGTGGTGGCTCACACCTGTAATCCCAGCACTTTGGGGGGCCGAGACAGGCGGATCACCTGAGGCCAGGAGTTCAAGACCAGCTTGGCCAACATGGTGAAACCCTGCCTCTACTAAAAATACAAAATTAGCCGGGTGTGGTGGCGCATGCCTGTAATCCCAGCTCGTTTAAACAAATGAGCTCATTTCTGTGGGTAGGTTCACCTCTACCAGAGGTGACTTGGGAGACTGAGGCAGGAGAATCACTTGAACCCGGGAGGCGGAGATTGCAGTGAGCCGAGATTGTGCCATTGCACTCCAGCCTGGGCAACAAGAGTGATACTCTGTATCAAAAAAATAAAAATAAAAATAAATAAATAAGTAAATAAATAAATAAATCTCTTCGTTGGGATATTTGAAGAGCTTGGGATGGATTTTTGACTAAATCTCCCCCGAGGAGGGTGAACAAGATGATCTGAGAGATCACTACTGCTCTTGGAGCTCCTTTTCCTAAAGCTAAGGCCAGCCTCCGTCACAAATGCCCATAAAATCTGGTTCATCTTCGATGAACAATAAATATTTGTTGAACAAATAAATAACTGCCCTGCATTAAGTCTGTAGTGGGCTTTCTTTTCTGTGTGACCTCATTTCTTCCAGGCTCTAATTGTCTAAATTAGCACCACAGAATCCATTAACCCAGGAACCCTTGGAGTCTTTATCCCCTCAATGCGCTGTACCCCCTTTCTCTGGATTCTTTGTCTCCTCCTCACCCCCTTTCTGGTTGTGTGAAGATGCTCAGCTCCCCAGTCTCTCATTAAGGTGTATTGTCAGGTCCTTATGAAGATGGAGCTGTTATACCAGAAAGAAAGAGAGAGACACACTCGCTTAGAAACCCTGTTCAATGTTTGAATGTTAAATGTGCCATTTTATTATCATTAGGATTGCTCCCACTTAATGAAACAGCATTAGCACCGAGTCGGCTGGCCTCCTTGCACTAATTGCTTTGGAAGGGAACAGGCTTATAACCATCCCAGGGTGGGTGGAGGGGTGAGGGGTGGAAACAGGGACTCGAGCAAGTTTGGATGCACTCAGATGAAATCCACCTGGAGGATCTCCAGATTGGGCCAGTTCCGCCCCAGAACAGGAGTTAAAATGCTCTAGAGAGAAAAACTGGGACTGGGCGGGCAGGATGTGTTAGGGGGAATCACAGAGTGGGGAGGAGCAGGCAGTGAGAATGACAGTACAAATAGCCCCAAAGGAAATACAACACAGAGGAAATAGCTCTTCAACTGCCTGAGTCCTTAAGGTCCTAGGCATGTGTATTAGCACTAATTCTCCAGTGTGTTATAAAAAGTAACCAAGGCCGGGCGCTGTGGCTCACGTCTGTCATCCCAACACTTTGGGAGGCTGAGGGGGGTGGATCACCTGAGGTCAGCAGTTTGAGACCAGCCTGGCCAATGTGGCGAAACCCCGTCTCTACTAAAAACACAAAAATTAGTTGGGCATGGTGGCGAGCGCCTGTAGTTCCAGCTACTCAGGAGGCTGAGGCAGGAGAATAACTTGAACCCAGGAGGCAGAGGATGCAGTGAGCCGAGACAGCGCCACTGCACTCTAGCCTAGGTGACACAGCGAGACTCAGTCTTAAAAAAAAAAAAAATGCCAGCCAAACCTGTCAACCCCACGCCAAATCTGCTTTTTGTGTGATCTCAGATGGTTCCCTGAACCTCAGCCTCTGTAAAATGGGAGTATTATATCTGTAAATGGGCATAATAATGCTGACCAGCTCCACAGGGGTGTGTGAGGATCAAATAAGATCATTCATTCATGCATTTGTTCAAAACACAAATATTGAGTGAGCCTCTATTATGTGCCAGGCACTATGTAGGCACCATAGATGCATCAGTGAATAAAACAGATAAAAATCCCTGTTCTAAAACAGCATGGTTGTTCCTCAAAAAATTAAAAATAGAATTACCATATGATCCAGCAATTACACTTCTGGTATATGCCCAAAAGAACGGAAAACAGGATCTCAAAGAGTTATTTATACACCCCTGTTCAGAGCGGCATTATTCACGATGGCCAAGAGGTAGAAACAACTGAGGCGTCCATGGATGGATGAATGGATAAACAATATGTGGTATGTACATACAATGTAATGTTATTCAGCCTTAGAAATAAAGGGAATTCTGGCTGGGCACAGTGGCTCACACCTGTAATCCCAGAACTTTGGGAGGCCGAGGGCAGGTAGATCACTTGAGTCCAGGAGTTGGAGACCAGCTTGGCCATCATGGCGAAACCCTGTCTCTACTAAAAATACAAAAATTAGGCAGGGTGCAGTGGCTCACGCCTGTAATCCCAGCACTTTGGGAGGCTGAGGCAGGTGGAGCAGGAGGTCAAGAGATCGAGACCATCCTGGCCAACATGGTGAAACCCTGTCTCTACTAAAAGTACAAAAATTAGCCAGGTGTGGTGGCACACACCTGTAGTCCCAGCTACTCGGGAGGCTGAGGCAGGATAATTGCTTGAACCCAGGAGGCAGAGGTTGCAGTGAACCAAGATTGTGCCACTGCACTCCAGCCTGGCAACAGAGCGAGGAAAAAAAAATTAGCCAGGTGTGGTGGCACAAGCCTGTAATTCCAGCTACTTGGGAGGCTGAGGCATGAGAATCAATTGAACCTGGGAGGTGGAGGTTGCAGTGAGCCAAGCGGCAGAGGAAGATCCTGTCTAAAATAAATGAATAAATAAATAAAGAGAATTCAGATACATGCTACCACATGGATTAAACTTGAGGACATTATGCTAAGTGAAATAAGCCAGTCGCAAAAAGACAAGTAGTATTATTTCACTTCATATATATGAGGTATCTAGAGTAGTCAGAGTCATTGAGACAGAAAGTAAATAGCGGTTGCCAGGATCTGGGAGGAGGAGGAAATGGGGATTTGTTTAATGGGTACAGATTTTCAGTTTTGCAAGATGAAAGGAGTTCTGTAGATTGGTTGCACAACAGTGTGAATGTACTTAATGCCACTTAGCTGTACACTTAAAAGTGGTTAAGATGGTCAATTTCGTTACGTGTTTTCGACCATAATTTTAAAAAAAATCTCATTAAAAAAAAATTTTTTTTTTGAGACACAGTCTCACTCTGTTGCCCAGACTGGAGTGCAGTGGTACAACCTCAGCTCGCTGCAACCTCCAGCTCCTGGGTTCAAGTGATTCTCCTGTCTCAGCCTTCTGAGTAGCTGGGATTACAGGCATGTGCCACCACGCCTGGCTAATTTTTCTGCTTTTTTTTTTTTTTTTTTTTTTTTTTTTAGTAGAGACGGGGTTTCGCTATGTTGGCCAGGCTGGTCTTGAACTCCTGGCCTCAAGTGATCCACTCGCCTTGGCCTCCCAAAGTGTTGAGATTATAGGTGTGAGCCACTGCACCTGGCCTAAAAAAAAAATCTCATTCTTACGAAGCTTACAGTCCAGTGAGAAGGAGACACGTAGGCAATTCACGTGAGTAATTATAAATTAGAAGGTGATAAATGCTTTGGGGACAAAACAGAGGCAGGTGATGAGGAGGTGACAGGGAAAGCTGGGGGAGGGTCTGACCTTTCAGGTGGGTGGTCAGAGGAAGACTCACAGAGGAGGGCCTTCGAGCAGACTTGAAGGAGAAGGAGTGAGCCATGCAGGCCTTTGGACACAAGTGAAAGAATGTGATGAGTTGTAAAGCAAGATATTGTGTTATCACTGGCGGGGACAGACAAGTGAGACACAGAGAAGGACCAGAATAAGATTCCACCAGCTCCCAAGCCAAGAAAGTTGGGAAGCTAAGATGCTCAGAATGCCCCCTCTCACCCCACAGCTGCCCGCAGTTCCCTCTGGCTTCTCAGTGCCACCCCCTCCCCCAGCCAGCTGCAGCTCCCCTTCCAAAATATCCAGCCTTATTCAGCTTGTTGGTGGCAGCTAAAGGAGGGACCAGTGTCTCCCGGAGGCTGAGAAAGGACGAGTGGGGGCTGCTCCCAAGTCCTGCCTCAGCTGGTGGAGGCCTCTCCGGATGAGCCCAGGAAAGAGTGGGAGGAGGCAGGGGGGTGAGTGAGGGAGGATGGGCGTCGGGGGATGGATGGGGCCAGCGAAGAAGGGAGAGAGACAAGAAGCTGGGAAAGTAGAGACTGGCAATGTGCAGACCACGAGGCAGGCCAGGACCCCCAGGGATGCCACGCACCCCTAAGACCAAAGGAAATGGGCCCAGAGTGCCCAAGTAGGAGGAAACCAGCCATTCTTAGGTGGGGTGGGGTGGGATAGTAGAGGAGATGTTGGGAACAGTCTCTGGGCCTCGAGGAAAGCAAAAGTCATTGTAGAAGGAGTCCCAGGACAACTTGAGGGTTTCAGTTATATCAAAGGATTTTCCAAAGCAGACCAACCAGTATTCTTTCTCTGCTTCCCTTCTGCCTGAGCGTGGCCAGACATCCCCTTTCAGACGCGCCGTACAGATCTTCAAGATGGAAGAAAATCAAAATCAATCGGGCAGGCAAGAAGAGAGACCTCTGGAAGGGCAGCTGGGGTCTGCACAGCCTGCAGGGGAGAGATAAGGGCAACGAAGAGAAACAGGCTGGCCTGGTTGGCAAGCAGACTGAGGAAAGCAGAGGCAGGCTGAAAATAGATTGGGGGCGGGAGGAAAGAAAGCCAGGCCAGGAAAGAAGGGAGAGCAGAGGCAATCGATGCCTTCGTGACTCTGACCCAATTTTTCATATCAGCCTCGCCAAAAGATGAGGAGATGGTGGGGAAATGGGGAAAGACTGGCAAAGAGGGAGGAGAGTCAGGGCAAAGTAATTTGAGTTCTAAGACCCAGGCGATCGTGAAGTACCAGTCAGGGATCGTGGTAGGGAGAGGAGGAGGTATATACTATCCTCAGTACCAGTTTAGACCCTAGCAGAGTTTGGCATCCCAGAATGGGTTTTAGAGCTTAAGGAATGTGAGTGTACCCAGGAAGGAGAGTCAACTATCTAGAAAGGCCAGAGGCGGCAACATGGCTGAGTCAGTCTGGAGACAGTTGGCTGCAAAGTAACTCCATGCCTGCATTTTCTTCTCAGGAGAGTGATGGAAAGAGAATTTGGTTTTTTAAGTGGTGGGCTTTTAGTGCAGCAAGAGGGATTAAACTTACACTTCAGGAAATCCATCCCATTAGGTAGATTTGTGAGATACTAAAACATGTAGATAAGCACACTTACATTCTTTCCTTGGAAATCTTTTTTAAAAAATGAGAAGCTCCACTATTTGGGCCTGTAGAGGCTCATCTGAAGCCCAGGGCCTCCCCTCAAAACTTCTGGACTACTGCTGGCTGGAAAGGGGGGTCTAAGATTTTTATTACCCTGGGGGTAGGGTCTGAAATAAATATCTGGGCCTAAGGCAGGGATAATGCAGGCACCTGGATTAGGGAGAATGGGGGAGGACCAAGGTGGGCTGGATCTGTCAGCCCTGGAGGAGCTGCAGAGACAAGGGGTGGGATTCTAACAGGCAGGACCCATGATATTTACATAACTTTGAATAATGAATAAGCCCAGCTCTGGGGTTCCTAGTTAGCACTGCTCATCTGCATCTTTATTAAGCTTTATAAATGATTCAGCTCCTACCCCTTCCCCCAGCCCCTGCCCAGCCTGCCCCCAAGCATCGGGGTAGTTGATTGCTCATTATTTTAGACTAGATTTGTTTCACCAACATTCAGTGATGCATGGAATGGGGGTGGCATGGGAGAGAGGAACAAGTTCAAAAGGCAAGTGGAGTGAAGGGGTTGAGGGCTGGAGAACGGAAACAGCAGCCGTGGGAAGGCAGGCTCACAGCTGCGAGCAAAGGCACAGAGCTAGGGATGCGGGCATCACTCTCCAAAATGCTCCTGGGGCCAACATCTTCAGGAGAGAAAAGTTTCTTAGATTCCCCGAAATGTGCCAGGTTCGAGTCCCACTCGAATCCCTGGGTTCCCTTACATCTGCTGCCAAGACCACCAGCAGGCCCTATGCTCAGCTCCAGCACGGCACTGAGGCGTTGGAGCAGCCAAGTGAGTACAGCCCCCAAGGAAGTTCTCAGTTTTTCCTGAGGCAGGAATTTTGCTATTTTCAGGCAAAAAGAAAAAAAAAAAAATCTGCTACACTTGCAAGGCAGGAACAAGCACCAGGTCTATTAGGGGAGAAAGAAATAGGAACAGGTGCACATGGTATGAGAATCTGGAGGGAAAGGGAATGCTGTATTCACAGAGAGTTAGCACCCACCTTGAAAGAGGAACCTGGAGAAGATGGGCAGCCCTCACCTGATCTGAGCAGCTCTGGGAGCTGCCTGATCAGCTGATCAGAAACGGGGAGAAGTATTTAACAGCACGAACATGGAGGAGTTGGCGGGAAGCTGGTAGGGGGAAAGGCAGAGCATTTTTCAACCCTGGCTGCACATTATAACCACCTGGGGAGCTTTAAAAAGATGATGCTTGGGACCCACCCAAGACCAATTAAATCAGAATCGCCGCGGGAGAAGGCCCTAGGCACCATATTTTTTAAAAAGCTCTTCAATTTTATTTGGATCCTAAACAGACCAATTTTAAAATATATATTATATATTTTACATAAATATATAATATATATTACAAAATGTAAACTTTAAAATATATATAATATATAATAAAATCAGGGAAGTTTAAACATTGGAAATTTTGTATTAAGGAATTATTGATCTTTTTTAGGTGTGATAAGAGTATTGTGATTATGTTTTTTGAAGAGTCATTTTCTGGCTGGGTGTGATGTCACACATCTGTAATCCCAGTGCTTTGGGTGGCCAAGGTGGGAGGATCACTTGCGACCAGGCGTTTGAGGCTGCAGTGAGCTATGATCATGCCATTGCCCTCCAGCCAGGACAAAACAGCAAGATCTTGTCTCTATTTAAAAAAAAAGTCGGCCGGGCGTGGTGGCTCATGCCTGTAATCCCAGCACTTTGCGAGGCCGAGGGGAGCGGATCATGAGGTCAAGAGATGGAGACTATCATGGCTAACATGGTGAAACCCCGTCTCTACTGAAAAATACTAAGAATTAGCTGGGCATGGTGACATGTGCCTATAGTCCCAGCTACTTGGGAAGCTGAGGCAGGAGGCTTGCTTGAACCCAGGAGGCAGAGGTTGCAGTGAGCCGAGATCACGCCACTGCACTCCAGCCTGGCGACAGAGCGAGACTCCATCTAAAAAAAAAAAAAAGTCCTTTTATTTTCATTTATTTTTTTCTCTTTTCTTTTCTTTTCAAGACAGCCTCTCACTCTGTTGCCCAGGCTGAAGTGCTGAAGTGCAACGGTGCCATCACAGGTCACTGCAGCCTTGACCTCCCAGGTGATCCTTCTACCTCAACCTAGCTAATTATTTTTATTTTTTGTAGAGATGGGGTCTCCCTATGTTGCCCAGGCTGGTCTCAAACTCCTGGGCTCCAGTGATCTGCTTGCCTTGGTCTTCCAAACTGTTGGGATTACAGATGTAAGTCACCGTGCCTGGCCTCATTTTCTTTTCTTTGAGGAATACTCAACTATTTCCTGGTGAAATGACATCATGTCTGTCAGCTTCAAAATAATACAGTGAAAAGAATGGGGAAGTGGGCAGGGTTGCCAATGAAGCAAGATTCCCTGTTGATAACTGTTTTAATTTTTCTTATTTTAAATTACATTAAGGACGGCATGGTGGCTCATGCCTGTAATCCCAGCACTTTGGGAGGCTGAGGCGGGTGGATCGCCTGAAGTTAGGAGTTGGAGACCAGCCTGGCCAACATGGTGAAACTCCGTCTCTACTAAAAAAAATACAAGAATTAGCCAGGCATGGTGGCATGTGCTTGTAATCACAGCTACTCAGGAGGCTGAAGCAGGAGGATCACTTGAACCTGGGAGGCAGAGGCTGCAGTAAGCTGAGATCTTGCCACTGTGCTCCAGCCTGGGCAACAGAATGAGACTCCGTCTCAAAAAAAAAATTAAATTATATATATATTTTAAGATACGGGGGTCTCACTGTGTTTCCCAGGCTGAATTTGAACTCCTGGGCTCAAGGAATCCTCCCGTCTCAGTCTCCTGAGGTGTGATAACTGTTGAAGCTGCTTGATGGGTAAAACAGGTGTATTAGTCCAGTCTCACACTGCTATGAAGAAATATCCGAGACTCGGTAATTTATAAAGAAAGGTTTAATTGACTCACAGTTCTGCATGACTGGGGAATACCTCAGGAAACCTACAATCATGATGGAAGGCATCTCTTCACAGGGTGGCAGGAGAGAATGAGTGCAGAGCGAAGAGTGGAAAAGTCCCTTACAAGACCATCAGATCTCGTGAGAACTCACTCACTATCACAAGAACAGCATGGGGGTAACCGCCCCCATGATTCAATTACCTCCCACCAGGTCCCTCTCACAACACATGGGGATTATGGGAACTACAATTAAAGATGAGATTTGGGTGGGGACACAGCCAAACCATATCAACAGGTTCATTCATTATACTATGTTTTAAAACTTTTTGTATATAAACCGAAACAGCCAGGGGTGAGAACCTCAGAGCCAGCCACTTACGAGGACAGGCGCTACCTCGGCACCTCTGTGGGCAGAACCAGCTTGGAGGAGAACAGGTTTGCAGGACCCTAAGTAAGAGGGGAGGGCTCAGTCTCCAATGTCCTGGGCCCTAGGCAGGACACTGGGGAAAGAATAACTGGCACTTAAAAATGCAACTTGGGGTTTGGAGGGCTCTTCAAGCTGCTTCGCTGTAAGCCCACACAGCCTCTGGAGTCCTCTGCTTTGTGTACCAGGCCTGGAGGCCAGACTGAGGGAGCCAGCTGCCTGAGGCAACCAATGCAAACAGTCAGCTTCTTCTCTGCCTCCCTGCCCTCTCCTGACCAGCTCCACAGGGATTCAGACCCCCATCTCAGTTGGCATCCCCCACTGCCCATCACCACTGCTTCCCTGCACTGTCACTCCTCCGACGGGCTCATCTGCTAGTGCCAGGGAACGTTAGCCCAGCTGAGTTCATCGGGAATTGGGGGAGGCTGAACACAAATCTGTACAACTGTGGGCACCCAGACACCCATCGACAGAGGGAGCGGGAGAAGACCCCAGCGGTTGCTGCCAGAACTGTGTGAGCTGCTGAGAGATTCCCTGGTAGCTTGACCCTACTTGCAGTTCACTCCTTTAATGAACAAATCAAATGAATCCTAAATTCTCAGGTATCTACCATCCCGGACTAGTTGAGTCTCCTCAGCCTTGGCCATGGACCAACACAGGAATGCCCATGTTCTCTACGTGCTCCTGAGAAATGATTTCCTCCCCACTGAAGTGGATGTCCCCACTCCACCACATATCTCAGCCCTGTCCTCCACCCATTTCCGCTGGTGGCACTACCAGCTCCGGCCTCCTGCTCAGTTTGGGGCGCTATCTGTCTTTTGTGTTCCATTACCTTCCCCCATGGCCTCTAGGGGCTGGGGAGGGGAGAGAGTTGGAGGGGCTGTTTAAGAGATTTTTGGAATCAGTGCCTGCGCATCACCCGCTGCCATGAGTTATTTCAGCGCTGATGTTTGTCTCGAGCTGATTATTCCAGCCTGAGAACAGGTGGAGCAGCCTGCGGTGGTTTATTCATCAGCCAAGGCCATCTGTTCCCAACAAGCTGAGATTTGTAGCTGATTTCTACTGGGGAGCAAGGAGTTGGGGGTGAGGAGGGAGAGGGAGATCACACCAACACCCCAGGGGACTTGCTCCTCCCAGACCTTCCAGGATACCTTAACCCCCGAGTTTCCCATTTTACTAGGGATCCCGCATTTTCCAATTTCTCAGAGAAACTCACTGGTCACTCAACTTGGCAACAACACTTCCCTAAGGGGCTATACCTTCTCAGATGGAACCATGTGTTAGAAGCACAAATCTACCAGCCAGGCACAAAGTCTGGCCAGTAAGCCATGTCCCCCTGCTTGCAGATCTTAAAAAAAAAAAAAAAAAGTATATCACTATGACACAGATATCCTAAATGACCCTCTCAACTCTTGGCTTCTCCTCAGCCCAACCCTACTGCCAGTCCCTTTAACAAAAACATCCTCACCTCAACCCATCACCTGCAGGGCTCCCGGCTGCGTGGGAGGGCTTGGTCTAGATGCTCTTGTCTCATCCGCCCTGCTCGCCTCCCCTAAATACCCTGTTCATGTTCCACCCTCCAATCTGTTCCTCTTCCAGCTTCCCTCTCAGCCATGCCAAGAGAAGCCTGCTGCTTTAAGAATGGCTTTCCCTGAGCAAGGGATCTAAGCAGTTTCTAAGCAGCTTTGCCACACGGTTTACCAACCCCCGCCCACTGCCTGCTATGATTTCTGTATATGAAATGTTGGGAAAGAAGTGACTCTTATACTCAAGCTAATATGACACTTTGGGGCCTTCTTTGGTGTTGCTACACACATCTGTACTGACTTTTAAAAACTGTATGAAAACTTGGTATTGAAAGCACACTACTTCATCTGTAACCCCACATCCCCAAATAAAACTACTTACAGTTTTCAGAGGTCCCTTCTAATATTTATTTATTGATCTGTGTTTTCCCATCTACTTTTGTCATGTCTATATGTAACCTTAGGAACCCATTAACAGAGCTGTAAGACTGCCTCACTTTCTAGTTGGTTCTCTAGGCTTATTTTGTCAGTTCCTGGGAGAAGCTCCTTTCTACTATTAAAACCTGCCCAGTGACTGAGTATGTTTCCACCAGAAACAGTAGCTCCCACAGATGTGCTCCGGAACCCACAAAGGCAGGCCATGAGACCTGTGCTTCCAGGGCAGAACCTACCAGGGAGTGCACTCACTAGGGTCACTCTTCCTTGGACAGTAGTCCCCCAGCAGTCCTCAAGCAAGGGTGCCAACCTACAATTGATGCCAGGTCCCAGGGTTAAGATGAGCCATGAGACCTCTTACATCACATGCAATTTTATATTTGCCTGGCTGCCTGTCACTCACCTATCTTTCAAAGTCCTAATGTTTCCGAAGCTATTGGCTATATCTTCCCCATACAGAGATTTTTTTTTTAACATGATCTCGGCTGAATGCAATCTCCGCCTTCCAGATTCAAGTGATTCTCCTGCCTCAGCCTCTTGAGTAGCTGGGATTACAGGTTCCTACCACCACACCAAGCTAATTTTTTTTTTTTTTTTTTTTTTTTGAGACAAGAGTCTTGCTGTGTCACCTGGGCTGGAGTGCAGCGGTGCGATCTCTGCTCACTGCAAGCTCCACCTCCTGGGTTCATGCCACCTCCTGGGTTCATGCCATTCTCTTGCCTCAGCTTCCCGAGTAGCTGGGACTACAGGCGCCCGCCACCACGCCTGGCTAATCTTTTGAATTTTTTTTAGTAGAGACGAGGTTTTACCATGTTAGCCAGGATGGTCTTGATCTCCTGACCTCGTGATCTGCCCGCCTCGGCCTCCCAAAGTGCTGGGATTACAGGCGTGAGCCACCGCGCCCGGCCTAATTTTTGTATTTTTAGTAGAGACGGGGTTTCACCATGTTGGCCAGGCTGGTCTTGAACCCCTGACCCCAGGTGATCCACCCACCTCAGCCTTAACTTTTTTTTTTTTTTCTTAATTTCCATTTTCAAATTCCCTAGTGTCCTCTCTTTCCCAAATCCATTTGCTGCTTTTCCTAATCTAGTCAGATCATAGATGTGGCACAAAACATATAAAAATTTATTAAAATGTGGAAACTCTTTGACTCTTAAGCCACTTCAAATATAATTTGGTTGGATAGTGTCAAAACATAATATCCTTTTTGAATTTTCTTTTTTGGTAAAACTGTCATAGCTGACTTTTGATATCTACAGCAAATTCTATCTGCACATATAAGTATTCCACTGGGGGATTTATGTCACTGACTTCAGTCACAAAGCACACACTCTTTTTGGAATTTCCCTTATGTATATGACCCATCACTGGGGCTCACACTACAGAAGACTCAATTTCTCTGTACAAATTCCTTCTAAACACATCCAGCATCCTTGTTAACTCCAAAATGGCTACTGCTCTGGAAATCTTTCCTCCCAGATCAAATAGCAGGGAATGGTCTGGATTGTTGTTGTACTGTAATGAAATTAGACTGAAGTGAATATAGCTTAAAATATGCATTCTGAGCGATGTGGAACTGTTTTTCATATTGCTGGCACAGTGGGAGTGAAGTGAAAATGTGATAATGTATGGGGGATGCTCTGAAAATTGTGAAGAGCGACGCAAATGTGAAGTAGATATTTTCCCCCCAAATTGCCAAAAAGCGTTTCCTTTCTGAGGCCAGGCCTTGGCGAATGCCAAGCACACGCGATTTGAGATGAGGACTACGACAGTGATTCTTTGCTTTCTTGCCTCTCACTGCATCCTCTGCCAAGGCCAGAATAGTTAGGAGACGCTTGGCCAGCTGCTGGAAGCAAGTTGAGGACTCTGCTTAGAAAGATGACATCACCCCTCAGACTCAGTTTTCTCTCCAGGATGACGTCGTCACGGAGTTGTGATGGAGGTGAAATGAAATTTTGTAGGGCAAAGTGCATAAGCGCTGGGGGCCATCATAGTAAGTGCTCAACAAATGGGAACTGTTTTTGACCTTTTTTTTTTTTTTGAGACTAAGTCTTGCTCTTGTCCCCCAGGCCAGAGTGCAATGGCATGATCTTGGCTCACTGCAATCTCTGCCTCCCGGGTTCAAGCCACTCTCCTGCCTCGGCCCCCCAAGTAGCTCGGATTACAGGTGCCTGCCACCACGCCCGGCTAATTTTTGTATTTTTTTTAGTTGAGACGGGGTTTCACCATGTTGGCCAGGCTGGTCTCGAGCTCCTGACCTCAGGTGATCCACCCGCCTCTGCCTCTTAAAAGTGCTGGGATTACAGGCGTGAGCCACCACGCCCCGCCAATTGTTGGTCTTATAACCCTCCTCTCACTACTGACAGGGTAGGAAGGGGCCTCTCAGTCCCAGTCACTGGCCCTGGGCCTCAGCTCAGGCCGAAGACTTCCAAGTGGCGGGAAACAGTATTTCTGGGTTGCTGGGAGAGTAGACCGGTCCTAATGCCGCGGTAATCATTAAAAGGGCAATGCAGATGGGCGGCCCGTCAGGGGCTTGAAAACCCATTGCCCTTTTAAGGGGCGTGGCTTCTGGGAAGTGCGTAAAGACCCTCCAGGCAGGGGCGGGACCAGAGGGCTACGCACGCCAAAGAACAGGGGATATGCCAATATCTATGAATATGCTAATGAGCGTTCGGTTTCCCAGTGAATGATCGGGCACCGCCTGGACTGGCAGAGCGGACTAGGGAAGAGGAAATGAGAGGACCTTGAGATTCAACCGAGTGGCTGAATGGAAACTAACTCCCGATGGAGAATGTGCGACGTTTCTTCCACAGCACCCGGATCTTGAAGCCCCACTGGCACCACCCATCAGTCCCTCCAGTTCCTCACTAGCGGGATGAAGGGGGAGGGCGTGGGAGATTCTTTTGGCTGCGGTAAGGAGCTCTGAATTTAGAAGCCAGAAGTTTCTTGCCAGCAGTACTACCTTGTTTCACAGTTGGGGAAACTGAGGCCTGACAGGTTAAGCCCCTTCTCCAAGGTCGCAGTGCTAGAAGCAGAACTCAGTTTGGCAGGTTTTGTCTATTTTTGCTTTGTTTTCCCTACTGCACATGGGCACCACTCTGGAGGTGAAAAGCCAGCAGCCTCAAAGGCAGAAGAGCTTGGTACATTACCAAACGTGTTGGACTGCCCACCAGGCTGGAGGTTTTAGAAAATATGTCCTAGGGAAAGATGGAAGGAGTCGGGGTGGCCGCCAGTAGAAGCAAGCAAGGACAAATTACCATAGACTTGTCTGGAATGTGTTGTTATAAAAAAGGTGATGAAGTGTTCCAGCTTCCCAGAGATCCGGTGCAGTGGAAATGAACAGGGAACAGAAGAGATTAGGGTTAGATTTAAGGCAGTACTTTCTCCCAGGGATGATAATGGGGCCCTTTATTCAGTGACCAAGGCAGGCAACGGACTGATCCCCCTCCCACTTCTGAGGCCTTTGGGAATCCATCTCCCTCCAGTCCCACATGGCCTGCTTGGAGGTCAGGAACGAATTAAATGACTTTGAAAAGTCCCCACTATTCAGGTAGGTGATCCTTTCCCTGGATGGGCCTCCTGGGCTCTTTGCTGAGGGTAAGGACAGCAGCCGCTCTGGCTCCAGGGCCCTGGGGGAGAAACAGCAGTCATGGCATCTCTTGCAACACGCTCCCTGCCAAATTGATTCAAATTGGCTTGGATATGAACATATGATTAAAGGAGCGGTGCGATTCATTTATCAGGAGAGATTAAAGAGCAGCATCTGCGCAGCCTAGCTGGGGGACAATTAAGGAGCAAATCGCTAAGTGTCTGTGCCACCAGGCAAGGGGGTGGAGGATGGGGGAAGGACAACTGGGATAATCTGCCAAGGAGACACAAAGACAAAAGAAGACCATTTAGGGGTCACTGCCTGCCACTGTTGTTTATGGGCACAGACTGGGCACCATGGGGAGTCCCACAGGGGCACTGGTTCCCGCCCCTGCCTCTCATTCAGGAGTCAGAGCAATCCCGGGGATCTGCAGTTATAGAGGACGATCTAGCAGGCTGGCTTTGAGCCTGGCAAAGGGCCAGATTTGCATTCTGCAACATCTTAAGGACTACGGATACCATGAACATACAGGTAAGGTCAACAGCAGAGCTTTCAAGGTACACCCAAAATAAACATTGGCTTTGGTGGCCCTAAAGGCTCCTGGACTCCTCTGGGGCCAAGGGAATTGTCTCCTTCTCAGCTGAAACTTGGAGAAGCACTGGTCATGTGACAATGCACAGCCAGCCTGTGGCATGTTCTACCACCACCTCTCTTTTGCCCCGGGACCTTTGCTTAAACTCTTCTTCTTCTCAATATGCCTTTCCCAGCAACTCTACCTGTGGAAGTGCTATTTTCAAGTCCCTATAAAAATAGCAGCTCCTTTTAGAGGCTTTCCCAATTCTCCCCGCCAGAGAGAGTATCTCCCTCCATAATAAGTCCAAAGCAACTTCTTTGTCCTTGTTAGGCCTTATGTAATTATTTCCACATGGGTCTGCTCCAGCCCTCATCCACAAATCCCCGGAGGATGGATACTATGATGTGTTCCTCTCTACCTACTCCAAGCTTACACATACTAGCAGGTGCAGCATGTATTTTGTGTCTACCTCCCTCCACTTTATGAAGGAAGGGACCTTACCCATCACCAGCACCCAAAATAGGGCCTAGGCACAGCAGGCAGTCATGAAATATTTCTCAACTGTTAAGCAAATGAATATGTTTTCTGACTTGAACAAAGCTTTTTACCCCAGGCCGGGTTATTGGAGGTTGATGTTGGAGTTTCCAGTTAACCAGAGGCTTGACTCAGTATGAGCGAACAGATTTGGGCATTCATCTAAAGGTGGCAGGGAGTTTGTCACACTAGTTCCTAGTAGAAACAGAAAATGTACCACGCTATGTGAAAACAGGAATAAAAGATGAGAGTGACAGAACTGAACATAAGCTAGCAGCCTTTTTAAAATTATTTTTTTTGTAAAAAAAAAGTAACTTAGGCCAGGCACAGTGGCTCACGCCTGTAATCCTAGCACTTTGGGAGGCGAGGCAGGCAGATCACCTGAGGTCAGGAGTTCGAGACCAGCCTGCCCAACATGGTGCCCAACGTCTCTATTAAAAATACAAAAATTAGCCGGGCGTGGTGGTACATGTCTGTTAAGTCCCAGCTACTCGGGGGGTTGAGGCAGGAGAATCGCTTGAACCTCGGGAGGTGGAGGTTGCAGTG
The DNA here is from genome assembly GCF_049350105.2 of Macaca mulatta. NCBI lineage: Eukaryota > Metazoa > Chordata > Mammalia > Primates > Cercopithecidae > Macaca > Macaca mulatta. The sequence continues at coordinate 37,798,100 of NC_133421.1, forward strand.
AGCTGAGATCGCGCCACTACACTCAAGCTTGGGCGACATAGCAAGACTCTGTCTCCAGAAGAAAATAAAGTAACTTCCCTTTTACTATTGTCTCTATCCTCTTCTCTATTCTATCGTGGGGCAGTGGAGGGGGCAGTCTCCGTTCAAGACGGATCCACTTCACACTCTGTCCCATTCATTTTGGGGGAGACTTTTCTCCCTTCTTCCCTTTTGGACTCTTTCTGGAAGGCTGACATTACCAGAGCCTCGGCACTTGGGCTGTTTGCTATCTTTTCCCACCGATCTGTCCAAACTACTTTATTCATTCAGGGATTATAACTGGCCACATTACAGAATGAGAAGGTAGAAGGTAGAATAGGAGGAGGGGTGTCGTTTGTTTCTTGCCTTTCTGCATGAGCTGCCTCTTAGCTGTCAATGAAGGAACAAAGCACGGAGAGGGGCATGAAGATAGGAACTGAGCAGGGCAGAGACAGCACTCCCAACCTACTCACGTTGCCCTGTGGGCCTGAGCTAGTTCTGCCAAGTTTTGATCAAAAAGTCACCTTTGAAATGGCTAAAATTAAGCTTTTAAAAAATGTTCTAATGAGAAGGGCTTGAATCCAAAAAGAAAGAAAAAGAATGAACGAACGAATGAAAGCGAGAGAAAGAAAAGAAAGAAAAAAAAGAAAGAAGGAGAGAGAGAGAGGAAGAGAAGATAGAATCTCTGTAATTGGTGAGATTTAACAATCAGAGGGACCTCAACATTCCCTTGTGGAGGCCAGGGAGGATGAGGCTTGGAGGCTCTGCTACCCTTGCTAACCTGAATCACAGTCCCTAGGCTCTTCACATAAAAGGTGGGGCTTGTGTCTTCCTTGGCCAATCCCCTCATCCCACTACCTCTCCCTGCCCCAAAATGAGCTGCCCAAGCTCTTTAACTGGCACTGGTCTGACACTTTGGGGAGCAGGCCAGAGACCAGAGTGATGCCCTCACAGTCCCCATCAGAATCCCACCTCTGCCCACTCGCCCCCAGGACCAATCTGGACTTTACCTGAGCCTGAAGGAGCAGGCAGGAAAACCGGCGAAGCCAGGAGGAAAAGGGCCTTTATTTCCATACATCGGGTAAACAGGGGAGAGCACAGCCCAGTGAGTACAAACCAATTGCAGGAGAGAAGAGGGGTGGCAGATGGGAGCAGCACCAGGCACTGCCCTTGGGCTCCCAAGTCTGGTGGAGTTGTTAGGGATAACCTTTTTAGGGTGGGGGCTGGGACCTCCAGACCACATGGTGTTGTGTCTGGGGTGAGTGTGTGGGGGCAGGGAGGTTGGAAGAAGAAGAATGACATGGGCTCAGGACACAGAGTGAAGACTCATGTCTAATGGCCAAAACTTCCATCTTCAGTTTTTCTGATGACAAGCCCTCAACCCCAAGTCTTCCCTCTCAAGTTGAGTTTATGGTCCAGGCTACCTGGACAGTGCAGGAGGGAGGCAGTGCTTGGATCAGCCCTGAACTGCTGTAGTTGGAATGGGTTTATCTTAAATAGGTCATTGCACATAACACGCTGAGACGAAGAGGGTGGGGTGGGGGCCGGAGGTGTGGATGGTCCACACGCACACTTGTCTGTATAGGCTTGCTCAACCCAGCCCAGCAGTACCGGAGAGCCCCTCCCAAACTCATTCGTAAGAACCTAGACCCGGCTCTGCTCACCAATGTCTCCAGCTGCACAGAGAAAGGACTGCTCTCTCAAGGGTGAAGATGGAGATGACATTCCCGAGTCATTCTTGGGAGCCCCAGCTACCCCTGCAGCCCCCTCCCACTCTCAGGGATGCAGCTGTGATGGAGAGGTTGGGTATTTAAATTAAAAAGTAGAAAGACAGCAGGCACCAAGAAGAGAGCCCCCACCCCACACGAGAGGGAAGGCATTGCTGCTCCTCCCCCAATCCTCCCCATGGACCCAGCAACCTAGAGTGTCCCAGTAGGCAACCTGTCCACCGTCCCTGAGCAGGGAGCTGAGAGGGAGGTCAATGTGCTGGCGCCATGCAGTGCCAGGCCACCTGCCATTGTCCACGGTGGCCCAGGGTAGAAGCCAAGAATCTGGCATTTTGAGGCAGAGAGGAGCAAAAAGTTCTCTTCAGAAACTCCTCTTTCCCCCACCTCTTCCACGTGGAGACATCAGACACCCATAGCCTGGAAAGTCCCCCTGACAGAAGGAGGTCAGGGTGTTTCCCATGCAGATCAGCAGTCGGGTGGGGGAGACCAGCGCCCCACCACTTCCTGGGAGTGGTGCCCAGGCAGCCACAGGCCGTGGGGTGAAAGGGCTGCGAACTACTCCCCTGGGCTATTTGTTAGTCTCCATCAGCTTGGCCTCTGTGTCGCTGTCACTCAGATAGCTGTGGGAGTATCGGGGTCTGGAGGTGTTGTCGAGAGGGTCGTGCTCATCATCTGACCGGTCAGGGGCAAGGGACTTCCAGTAGCTGGTGGGGCTGCAGGGACAGAGGAATAAGGTTAGGGACAAATGACACTCCCCCATTAAGCACTCACGCCTTTGGTTCTGGAGGCCCACAAAGCTGCGTCAGAGCACTCCCCAAAAGCCAAACATTGTGAAGTAAAAACCTTCCTTGGCTTACTTGGAAGATACTCAAAGCGGTAAGAGGAAGGCGACTCTGGAAGCTTTTAAAGCTCCGAGGAAAGGGATGCTGAGAGCAGTGAGTCTCGGACTCAAGCGTGCATAAGAATCTGATGCAGGCTGCTGGGCCTTTCCTCTTAGAAACCTTGAATCGCTGGCTCCTGGGTACAACCCAGGAATTCTGCATTTTCAGTCCTTCCCCAGAAGGCTCTGAAGCAGGCAGTCCATGAACCACATTGGCCTGGAGACTGGAGGTCTGGTGATTGCAACTTGTCTAGGGTAGGGACTCTCTTAGGCGAGTAATTCCTAAAAAGATTCCTTCTGAGGAGGAGGCCCTTTCCCCGTCAAATACTCCCGGATCTGAACCCTTTCCCCTGAGGCCTGTGAGGATTTTTACCTTTGACCATGCCATCATCTACTAACAAGAAATGGAGGCTCAGGAAAGAGAGGCTGGGAAGACCTGTTTTAGGGTGGCCCAAGGGGAAAAGCCCCTTTCTTGGTACAATAACATAACTCAGAGTCTTCATCAGGCCACTGGCTCTGGAGGCTTCCAGCTATCCCGGATGTGAGGAGGCCTCTTCCCCCGGATGGAGCAGGATCATGGCACTGAACAGGGAAGAGGGGACCTCATCTCACAGCTCCATTCACCTTCTCTTTTCTCCCAAAGCCTTGGGACCACCTTTCCCTACTCCTCCTGCCTCCACTGCCTCTGTCGGTTCAAGTGCACTCTCGTTTCAACACCACTGGAGAAAACACAGCCCAGTGTGGCTCCTCTCCTACTGGTGCCCCACACTGAGCGTGGTCCCTGGAGCTGCAGCCCTGCCTCCAGATCCTAGGGTTCCAACTTGGGCAAGCAGGAGTTCCATGTTCCCTGCTGCCTATAATTCTGACTTAAGAAGCGAAAAGGCCCTTTGTTTACTAGCCCTTTTAAAGTTCTAACCCCAAACCAAAAGAGGAGGAGTCAAGGTTCTGCAGAAAGAACCTTCTTCTTAGCTTTTCCCAAGGTGGCAGTGAGAGATGCAGAGGGCAAGATTTGGTCACTGAGCACTCCTCTGTGTAAGACACGGCCTAGGCATGTGAGATGGGCTACCTTATTGTTCACAATAACCCTATGAAATATTACGAGGAAGCCAGTAAAAAAAGATGAAAGGATCTTCCTCAAGGCCACACAGCCAGTATGTAAACTTGAATCTGGGACTCTTAGACCTCAAAGACTTTGGACGACTTCACCCTGCCAGCCACTCGATTGGATGACCTGAGAGGAAAAAAACACACACACAAGACCAAACCTGAATTCTCCTGCTGGCTTGGGCGAGAGCCCAGGGGTTGTATGAAGAGATGTCGGTCTCTATCCCTGGGGGAAAGGAAGAGGCTGATAGAATACATGTTCAATTATGCAAAATGGTTCAGGAATGGGGCAGTCTGGTTAATACTTATCGTATTTCTCATGAATGAATTACCATTTTTAAAGGAATCAGGATAGCACAAAACACATTTAACACAAACTAGACTGAACATAAATGAGTCTTACTTTGATAGGACAAAGTATAGACCTATCAAAGTGAGGACAAAATTATAAAGCTCACTGATGACTGTGTAACATAGAAAAAAATTGGGGTTATTTTAGCTTTGGGGTTGTTTCAATTCTAAATTAGTGGGAGCCTGGTTTGGTTCTCATTTTTTACATAAAATTTCTGGGCACTCAGGGCTATGGTCTGCCGTTAGGCTAACAAGCGCCTGGCTTTGTGGAAAGACAGTGGGGTTACTTTGTGAGCGGAGGGGGGTGAGACAGATGCCAGGGCTAGAATCCAGATGCAAATGAGAGGCTGCTGGCGAGCTCCGAGGTGCTGTAAATTGCTGAATCAGGGCCCTCTGGTCCTTTCCATTGCCTCACCTCTTTTTAAGGTGGGGGTTCCACTCCCCAAGCCCACATTCCTGTGCCAGGTAGGCAGACACCTGGATAAATGACAGCCAGGTTTCCATACTGTTTCATCAAGACACTGGGCAGTGGCAGAGGCTGCTGGGGAGGTGGTAAACTCCATGTCTCTCTCTGCCTTGGGCTGCGGACACATGAGATTGCCCTTGCCTGTAGCTTGGGTGATCGTTAGCCATTCTTAGTGGCTTCCACTGCTCCAGCCATCAGGGAGTCAACAGCAGGCAGCTGCCCTCCTCTCCAGGGCAAGAGTCAGGGTTGACAATTTGAACATTTTAACCAAATTGTTTAAAAAAGCCTTCCTCCCCACAAGCCAGTGCCTCCTGCTCAGCGCTGTCACAAACAATTTGGTACATAAGCTAATTCCCGCCAGGCAAGCCCAGAGCGGCAGCTCCCCTCCCTTGAATGTGCTATGGAAGCTGCGTTCCTGTTGTAAATTCTTGCTGGTCCTCATCAACAGATGGGAAGCTAAGAGACTGCTCCATCCCATGCCCCCACTCCAAAGCCAGTTGATGCTGAGCGCCACTGAGGTTCTCCCTCCCCAGGCCTTCTCCCTCTGGCTCCGTGTTGGTTGACTAGGTTCTGGCTTGGTGCCACTCTACCAACACTGAATCCAATCCTCCTTGGAGGGGGTGGTATACAGGGCGTCACAACGACTACAGCTTTCCTGGTGGAAAAGAGGAACTGTGCTCGTGGCTGGTGGAAGAAACAGGCTTTTGGTCTTTTTGTTCTTGCTGGTTGTGGGGTCAAGGGTGATGGTAGGCTGATGGCATTGGGGTCTGAAATCTGCCAGTTGCCAGTCAGTGTGAGATGGCCCAGCTTTAGGCCCATGTCCATCTGGGGGTTGAGACGCAGTGTGCAAAAAGGCCTGGCCCTCTTTGCTTTCCAAACCTCTCTCCCAGGTCCATCAGCTGACTTCCTGCCCTAGGGGTGTAGGGCACTTAGCAGGGCTGCTAAGAGGAAGGCTGAGATGCCTGATCAAATATTTTGACCCTTGTCTTTTTTTTTTTTTTTTTTTTGAGATGGAGTCTCGCTCTGTCGCCCAGGCTGGAGTGCAGTGGTGCGATCTCGGTTCATTGCAACCTCCGAACTTCCCGGGTTCAAGCGATCTCCTGCCTCTGCCTCCCAAGTAGCTGGGACTACAGGCGTGCGCCACCACGCCCGGCTAATTTTTGTATTTTTAGTAGAGACAGGATTTCACCATCTTGGCCGGGCTGGTCTCAACTCCTGACCTCAGGTGATCCATCTGCCTCGGCCTCCCAAGGTGCTGGGATTACAGGTGTGAACAACCGCACTCGGCCAACTCTTGTCTTACTATGGAGCCAACACTGGTTCCCTAGTACAACAGAGATGCTTCCTGTTCCTCCTGGAGCACCCAGTAACCATCTGCTGCATGGGGGAAGTGACAGAGCAGGGCTGAGCCATTCCACTTGCTCCATTCCTTAAAAGGTCTTACATCAGTCCCTTTTGGTATAATCCATTCAAAGTCAGCCTAGGTGTCCAGCTACTCACAGCACAAGCATGCGACAGGTGTGTTAGTTCATGCATCTGGGAGACAAATGTCTGTGCCCCAGGGGGCTGCACTCAGGGGTCATACCTCCTGGGAAGCAGCAAGCTTGCCCTGGGAGGGCATCATGCTGAAAACAGCTTCACATAAGCAGGGTGATCTAAAATGTCACCACCCACCAGAGAAACTGGCAACAATGGGATTCCAATGAGTCAGGCTCTGCCCTTCTTCCACGGTGGGGGTGTGGGCATAAAGGGCCTAACTGCTAGATCTCCCTCCCCACAGGGAGAAGAGCTGGGGGAGGCAGGGGAGCCAGGAGGGGGCTGTCACTCAGCAGCTGCTAATTTCTATTCATTAGAACCTTACAAGATGAGTAGAACCGAGGTGACGCCCATGTGTGGGCCTTTGGTGGGAGGGCTGGGGAGAGAGCCAGGCATCTCCTGGGTCTGCTGTAGGGTGTGGCACTGTGTGGGCTGTAGCCCTGGGAGCCTTGTACTCCTAGGCTTGAGATCTATGCCAGAGAGGAAGGTAGCTTTGAGGGGGCAGGGCGGGGGAGGGAGAGCTAAGCAAAAGGCCCAATAATAGCTTAGGGCCACTGATGTGCACCAATCACAGCTGCGGTGTCAGTTTGGGACCTTTCCTGGCCCCCAGCCTGCTGGGGCGATGAACGAAAGCTCCTGAATGGGTGCTGCTGGGCACACACAGTAAACATGTTGCCCATGTGCTCTGCACTGGCTGCGTGGAGGAGTAGGTAAGGGCAAGAGTGTTGGAGTTGGGCAGACCCCATTCAGACCCTGGCAACAACCCTTCCCAGCTGTGTGTGACCACATGGCAAGTGACTTAACCTCTCCAAGCCTCAGCTTCATCTTCTATGAAACAGGGCTACTCAGACCTTTGTTATGGAGTTACTGTGAGGGATAAGTGACTAAAGTGTGGAAAGTATTAAGGACAGTCCCTGGTTCAGGGTCTTGTAAGTGGGAGCTATGACATCACCAGCGAGTTCGGCTGATGGGGCTCAGGGCTCAGGATGACTGATCAGCTTGGCTGGCCCCTGCATCAAGGCAGCCAGGAGGCTCTCCGAGGCCAGGCATGCCCGAGAGGAATGCGCGTGGGCCCTAAGGTGGCGGCCTGTGGGACAGGGAGCACGTTAGTTCACACCGGGTGGGACATGCCATGCTGAACCCAGGCCGGGTGCCACCTACTGCGCTAGTCGCTCTCGGGCCGGTACAGGTACCGCATCATCAGGCTGTCCACCTCCTTCTTGCGCTTCTTTTCCTCCTTCCTCGACAGCTGGTGCGTCTGCCCAGTCTCTTCACTTTCTGCAGCTGGGCCCTTCTTCACACTGGAGCGGCTGTGGCTGGAGACGGTCGAGCCGCTAGATGACGACGAGGAGGACTCAGACTCCGTCTCCGTTCTCTTTCTTCTCGACTTAGATTTCTTGCTCTTCCGAGAGCGCCCCTTCTTCCGCCTCTTGTGCTCCGAGGAAGCTTCGGAGCTGGAGCTGGAGCTGGAGCTGCTCCTTCTGCTCCTTCGCCGGCTCCGGCTCTTCCGGCCGCTGCGGGACCGGGACACATCAGCAGCAGAGGCGGAGCGGCGGATGCTGGCAGCTCGCTCCGGGGGGGCCAGTTGGGCGCTCCGGGCACTTTGGATGCTCTTCCTGTCATCCTCCTCGGAGTCGGGCTCCAGGCTGCTCCGCTGGAATGGAACAGGCTTGTAGCTCAAGACCTCGTTGATGGCAGCCTCCAGGTCTGGGTCCAGGTAGGAGTGACGGCTGACGGAGCGGACGCTGGAGCTGGGAGGCTCATCCATGGCCGAGGCAGAGCTGCGTGGCCGGGGTGGCACCGACAGACTGCGTGCCAGCGACGGGTGGCTGTACTGCGAGCAGGCCTCGCTCAGGGCCACACTGGCTCCGTCGTCCCATTCCTCTAGGCAGCTCCGGCCCAGGGACAGGCGGGAATCAGGGCTCTCCCGGCCTAGGCCAGAGGCCCGGCTCAGGGAAGGGCTGAGCGTCCTGGTCAGGCTGTCGAGCCGGGAGGTGCTGCGGCGGGAACCAGGCGAGCCCGACAGCGAGAAACTCAGGGAAGAGCCAGCCCTGTCCTCGCCAGAGCCCCGCCGCGTGGCCGAGGAGGCCCGGCTGACGGGTGCAGAGACGGTGGAGGCCCGGCTGAAGTCGGAGCCCCACCGCTTCTCCGGCCCCCGGCCAGCGCGCCCCCCAGTCCCTGAGAGGACAGAGCCACACTCCTCCGGCTCCTCGGACTTCCTGCCCGGGCCTGGCTCCTCCCTGGGGCCCACACGGGCCTTCCTAGGGGGCCTCTCTGGGGAGGCCGCCCGCTCGCTGAGGGAGGTGAAGAGCGAATCCGCATCCCCGGTGCCCCCAATGGAGTCCTTCAAGGTGAGCCGCTTCCGATAGCTCAGGGAGCTCACCACCGAGGATGGCCTCTCCTCCACCCCTGCGGCCTCCTTAGAGAGGCTGTTGAGGGCCGTTCCGAGGGAGGGTGCGAGAACCAGCCGTGGATGAGGGCAGCAGGGAGAGAGGGAGGTTGAGAGAGAGAGAGGAACAAGCATTAAACCCAGAGAATAAAGACACAGGGGGAGGGAGGCAAAAGGAGGAGAAAACGGCAGCAGCCCTGGCAAAGTGGTGGTGAGAGCGTCGGAGGAAATGAAGCAAAATAATTTGCGTCAGTGAAAATAGCTTCATGGAGAATGTCATGTAAATTAGACTATTGTTCTATTTCATCACTTTTCCCCCTCTAAACGTTTAGTTCAATTTATTTCATTGTCAACTACCTGGAGCCTCGTGCCACTCCGTGGTGAACCACAGCAGTGGGGCGGGGAAGCCGGCATTATCTGCAATAACAAAACGTTGTTTGGCCGAATACATTAAACCAATTAGGGGGGGCTGCTGGGTGCTTCTGGTGAGGGGCCAGGCTTGGGGAAGGGGCCTTGGGGGAGCTGGAGAAGGGAGGGAGAGACGTTACTTTTTCAACCCAGTCTACCTGCTGTCTCTGGGAGAGGATGGGGAAGGGTGTGTCCTGGAGGATCAGGATGGGCTTGAGTTGGGGGTCGGGATTCTGTTGTGGGGGGAGCAGGGATATGGCTTTATGGGGGTGGTTGGGGGTACGGGTGGGGGCTGTTCTTTCTCCCTGCTGCCACACTGGCCAGTAGGAAAGAGATGGGGAAGGGGAAGCTCTGGATTCCAGGGGTAGCTGTCTGTATGATCAGAGGACTATGACTGGCTAGAAAACAGGGGAGCACATTCCCCCAGTGGATGGGTATTAGGAGGAAAGAAGTGGGGGCAGTGAAGAGATTAGAGGAAGGAGAGAATGGGCAGAAAAAGACAGAAATGTGCCTGTAGCTGGGTCAAGAATCAGTGGAACTGGTGCCTCTTCTGCTGTTATTCATGGTAAGATGTCAGAGATCCAGAGCTGGCCAGGGCTGTGGGATCAAGAGTCCCCTGTGCCCCATCCCAGTCTTGATTCCAAGGGTCTGAACTATCAGGAAGCTTGATCAACATTTGTTGAATGAATAAGCAAAGGTGACATTTAACCTACACCAAACCAAAGCTTGCAGCCTAATGGGAAAACATTACCTGGGAAAAATAAGGGCAACACAGGCCTGGCTAAGAAGAAACTAAGCCTCTTCCTGTGCCCACGCACATGCCAGGAGCATGCTCGGGCTGCAGTCACAAATGCCAGGCAAGAGACGCAGGCCTGCCCTCATGAGATCCAGGCGCTACTTGTCCATTCCTTGTGGCATGAGATGGCTTTTCCTCCCAGCTCAAGGCCATATGCTCACCTGGAACTCTTTAAGCTGCCATCATCAGAAGCTGCCTTGGAAGGTCCCTTGTTTTTTGACAACCAGGACTTGACCCCGTCGACCCGGTCCTCCAGCTCCGAGTCCACATCCGAGTCTCCCTCACTGTAGGGATGAGGAGCAGAAAGGTAGGCAAGGCCAGGCAAGGGATGGGCACCTGCTGCCCACGAGGGGAGCAGAGGGAGGTGCAGGGGGTGTCTTGGGCAGGGGGGATGTGGGCAGCATGCGCGTCAGTGAGTCAGGGGGCGAACGAGAGAGGTTAGACAGAGCACACCATTCACAAGGAGCCTGTCCCCACTCAGCAGCCACACTGTGTGACAACCACCAAGAAGACCCTGAGGAGCATGGAGGCAGCTCCCAAGCCAGTTATCTGTGACAGGCCACTGTTTAGCTGACCAATCCAAGGAGAATGACTTAAAGACCATCCACTCATCAATTTCAGCTAAATGGCTCTGAGCTAAAAAGAGAAGCCCTGGGTCCTTCAGTGATTCCTTAAGGCCTACTCTGCTGTTTCTTTTCTGCCATTCTTCAGATTGTGGCCATAGCTGCTGTCAATTTCCATGCCTTTGTTACAAGAGCTGAGCTGCCAGCCACAGAGCAGGAGAAGAGAAGGGCTTCGTAGGATTTGGAGTTAGCTTGAACCTGGAGGTCTCCTTAGCGGATGGCAGCACCAACCTGGGCTGTAGGTTAAGGAGGCACAGGCCATATCGCAGATCCATCCTGTGGCTTCTCTGGCTTTTAAGAAACAAAGGAAAAGGGGTGGGGGGCATCGGCATTTCCAGAGGGACTAGCAACAGTTTCAGTATCTAAATTGTCTCTGGAGACCCAGCTGGGCTCAGAAAGTCCCAGACCAGAGCCCTGTCACTCAAGGTCTCCTCTTCCGTCCTCAGGTAGCCCCCAGCCCTTGCTCACAAGAGCTTCATCTGGCAGAGCTGACCTTAGCACTTGCAAGAAAGCCCAGAGGAGTCCAATTCTGAGGCTGGAGTCATGGCCCTCCCTTCATGAAGCAGCTGGGCTTGGAGATAGCTTCTGAGTTAAGATAGATTCTAAAATTCTGCAGAATGTCTGCTCACCAAGTTGCCCTGCTATGTATAGGCTAGGCTTTCTCCTTGATATAAATTTCCTTTCCTCTGTGTCAACAGGAATGGCTCCATTCCTGAATTATGTTCTTAAATAAATAGCCACACAGGCATGTGTACACACACACACACATATGAAACCAGCAGACTGTTCTGGGGACCGTGAGAGAGTCCAACTCACGGAGAGGGGAATAAAGAGGCATATTTTATGGGCTTCCATTCAAATACAGAATTATAACAAAGACGAGGCCGGCTGATGCCCCGGGTAAACAGGAGTTTAGCAGACAGCCTCGAAACTGCTAATGCAAGCCCTGTGCCTGTCCGAGCCTGGCAGATTTACTGTGGTGCATGGGCCCCATGGAACGCCAATACCACCTGATTTATACACCCGTGCAAAAAACCTCCCTCTCTAGCTTCAGAGCCTATAATTTATCACCACCGTTCATAACCATATTGATTGCCTTTAGAAAGGAGGTGCTGTATGCATCGCAAAATCTATGTCTACATGTTAAAAGCGTTTCTGTGTAAATCTCCCTTAATACTGTGCTGTTTACTGCTTTCATTAAGGTTATAGCAATAACAACTGTATCTCTAAGTAAATCGAAACATTATTTTTCTGCCCGCCTTAGTGTGCTGGGCTCAATAACTTGGAGCTGGGGCCCAGAGCTGCTGAGGAAGGAGCCACACCACCTCTCTGCCATCAGCCGGAACCTGGTTAGAGCCGCACGTCCCCATGCGTCTACGTGAGCGCACACTGGCGTGTGCGTGTGTGTGCGTGTGCAGTGTACCTGTGTGTATGCGTGCCTCGCAGTGGTTTAGAATATGATCTTAAATGCGCATTTTATCAGCCCTTGAAGCTCTTACCACCCAAAGATGGCAGGGTTGAAACACACAGGGGACAGACAGTTGTGGGCTCAGAATACGAATTTTCCTCCTCACATTCAGAGCAGTGGATGGGCTGCAAAGCTGGCCTGCCTGCCCTTGCCTTCCCTTTAGTTGCAAGCATCTAGAAGATGGTCTTTTCCTTAAATAATCAGGCCTGTAAACAAACTCCAGGGGCAGGCAGGCTCAGGGGGCAGTTGAAATTTTAAATGGTCGGAATTAAACTTTGCGTCAAATGCAATTTATGTCCGGGCTCATGTGCTATTAGTTAACTGGGAGCCGAATCGCGGGGGAACAAACAAACGGAGACAGAATGGCGGGGGATATTAATTGTGTGTGACAACCAGGCTCCAGCGGCCCTCTATCACTGTTACACACTATTACATTTATCATTAGCTCTCACGGAGTCCTGTGCGCTGCCACCAGCCCATCCTGGCCAGCGGAGGGGGCCCACCAGGCAAGAGAGAGTGGGGGAAGAAATCCAATGCCATGCTAAAAAAACGACCTCTGAAAAACAACCTTGTCGAACTTGATGGAGGATCAGCCCCGCTCTGCCTGAAGGCCTGCACATCTGCATCTGCCGTCCAGCTCCCACCCAGATAGCGGGAAAAGAGAGGGCTGGATTTCCTGGGCTTCCCGCCACCTGACAGACAGCATCAGCACAAGCGCCCGCCGGGGCCTCCCTCTGCCCACGGTGCCGCAGGGAGTAAAGTAAACACATCTGGCTGTGTTCCCTTCCCCCGCCATGGCGACCAGCCCATGATTAGCTGCCTGAATGCTTTCTCCAAACAAGAAACTGGGAGATACCCCTCACCTTCTACCCTTGTCTGCCAAGAGAAGGTGGTGGACCTTTAAAGATGAAACATGCCTGCTTCTTTCAGGCAGCTCAGGCTCCCAAGGAGCCCAAGGATGTGGACAGAGCCAGCCCAAACAGACTTTTCTCCCAGAGAAATAGGCCAGGGAGGTGGCCACACTTGGTTTTTAAGGGAGGAAAGTGCTGGAGCTCAGGAAGGTAAACTTCTCGAATAGGCTGCACTTTCCTTTCTGCAGGAGCCCCCAGTCCTGCCCACCAAGGGTGCACGGGCCATCCCCAGCCTTCTGGGGAGCACACCTCATTGCCCGCTCCCTGCCTCCCCTGAGGATAGAGTCAGTGTGTTAGCATTAGAGAACAGTGAGGCAGGAGTGTGGGGAGGCTGTATCCACATGCTGCGTGCAGCGGCCCTGGGGTGGGAGCCAGTGTTAGGGGTGGTTAGACACCCGCGAGGACAGGCAGAGAGCACATGCGCTCCAGTCCTCACAGTTTATTCTTTCTTTTCTGATACTTTGTCACCATGTCCTGCAAACTGGAAATAGAAGGAAGATGGTGGGCAAGGGGTCCAGGGGAAACAGATGAAATCAATGGGCAACCCCAAGGTGGACCCCTTAGCTAAGGACCTCTCTTCCCTCAGCAAGAGCCAGCTCTGGCTGGCTGAGACCAGGTAGTGGGGGTTGCGTGATAGCACTGTCCTCAAAACCTGATCTGGGCTGCCCCTGGCACCTCTCCCCTGCCCCAAAGCAGCAGGCTCCCTGCGCTGCCCCAGACCTGCCTGCAGGATGGGCCCCAGCCCTGAGGTGGGAAGCAGGCAGGTCTAGGGTCTGCCTAGGGCAGCCTTGGGAGCTTCTCCATGGCCTGGCGCCACCCCACACTGCCGGCCTTCCTTCTTCGTGACTGTCTCCTCCGCCTAAGACTACAAATCTCTTTCTCTCCAGACCATTCCCTGGGTGGGTTTTATGAGAAAATCTCTGGCATAGTAACAAGGCACCACAGCCTTTAAATCTCTGCCCTCCCCAGAGGGGAGCAGGCACCATCGGAAATGCAGCTAAACAGGGGAATAACTCATCTTGAGCGGGCAGAGCTGGAGGGCCTGGTCCTGGGGAGGGGAGACTGGCTGGGGGGCCTCAATCAGGGTGCACCTGTCTCACCCTCTGCCTCTGCAGGACAGGCTGTGCTGGGGTCTGGCAGTAAAGGGAGGGTGGGTTGGTGGCTCGCTCATGGGGAGGCAGAGGATGCAACTGTTCTACCTGGTGGCCTGGTTCCAGAGGCAGTCAAGAGGGCCTCCGTGCTGGCTGCAGATGCCCCAGAGGCCACCTCTCACCTGTTGATGAGGTCCTCATTCTCATCACTCTCCATCTCATCCTCGATGGCGGCCTGCAGGTCCCCGATGCGCTTGAATGCCAGCTTTAGGTCAGCCTGCAGGCTCTGGTTAGCAGCCTCCAGGCTTTCTAGATCCATCTCCTAGGAGGAAGGGGGCAGCCCAGTTTGCAGGAGGGCTAGCTTCTTCCCCAGATGACCAGAAAAAGCCTGTTTCAAGTCCTTCCCGGTCATAGGGGCGCTACCCAAGGGCTGACACAGGCTTCCAGAGCCTTTTCCGCTCTGCTGCTGCTGGGCTGTGGGGGCCAAGCCTCACCTGAGGAAGCCTCCAGTGCCATTGGCTCCCTGGTCTGCCCTCTTGGTATGCTCCTCCTCCCTCTCATTCTCTGACTCATGTGCAGTTTCTTTGCACCCTATCCCCAACCAGGCCAGAGTGAGGCGCACACTCAACAGCTCGTCAGGGGGCTGCCATGTGGGCCCTGGACAGGAGGGCATTACCAGTTCGTGCTTCTTGCGGCTAGCCTCGGCCTCCTTCCTGGCAAGCTCGCCCATCTCCTCCTTGGTGTCCCGGAGCTGCCTCTGTAGCCGCTTGTTCTGTTCCTTCTCCCGGTTCTCGGCTGCAATGCGCTGATCCCGCTCCTCAGTAAGCTTCTCCATGTTTTCCTTGAGCCGGCTTGCCAGGCTCTGGACAGGCAGTTGGGGAAGAAAGACACAGCACGTAGGCCCATCAGTCAGGCAGAGGGAGGGTGTGGCAGAGCTCTGGGTCAGGAGGCCTGGGGTCAAGCTCTGGCTCCACCATTCATTGGCTACCTGGGCAAGCAAGCCCGAGGCTTCCCTTGCTTTTCTGTAAAATGGGGGGAGAATAACACCTACTCCCCAGGGGTCTTCTGAGGATGAATAAGGTAATGAATGTGAATGCACTTTGAAAGATGAAAGGTGCTATTATCATTATTACTACACCAAGACTGAAGGAGTGTTCTGGGTACAGCTTGGTGGGCCTGTCGGTATTGACACTGCATGTAGAGGCCTCTTAGGTCAGCAGGGCTTCCCGCAGGGACTCTGAACCCAGAAGCCCCAAAAGCTAGATCCTGTGCTCAGAGGTAAATGGCTTTGCTGGAGTTCTGGATTAGGAGAGACTAAACAATCATCAGATTCCAAGCAGAGAGCATCTCTCTAAGCCTAATGAATCTCCTGCCAGGCAGTGGGATGCTGAGCAAAAAATGACCTGGAGAGAGGGGCTGAATGTGAAGGAAGAACCCCGCATCTGCTTGTGATCCTGGTTCTACCTCTGACTGGGCCTCCAGCCTCTATGTCCCTAAAATAACAGAGCCAGGCTGCAGGATTGGGCCATTCGTGTTTAACATCCTATGAGTCTAAACCACAAAACTCTCCGAGCAGAAGGGAACCTGAGGGATAGAGGTGTGGGAAGGGACTAGGCCCAAGAGAAAAGGAGATAAGTCCTGTGGGCCTGTCCTGTGTCCACCAGACTAATGGCCTCTTCTGTCCCTTGATAGTTTTGTGACCTTAGGCAACCTACATAACCCTTCCTATATGTAAAATGGGGATCAAAATATTATCAGCCAGCCTGGGGTTGGGGTGGGCAGAAAATAAATTCTTAAGTTTCCCCTAACTCTCTCCAGCTCTCCTGAGGACTGTGACCCCGTCTTGGGAGGGTCAGTTGTGCTCTCTTCCTGTGTCCAGGTTATTAATGCCCTCTAGAGGCCCACCTGTTTCTATCCCTACCTAAGTGCCTGCTCCATGGACTGCGAGTTGATGGAGGAGGTGACAGGGCTGCCCCTCAGCAACCACACTTATCAACACAGGGCCCAGACAGAACTGACGGTGCGGAGACAAAGGCTTATAAACTCAAAGAGAACTTAAAAATAAGGCGAGAGGAGTGTAAACCCAGGAGATAATCCTTTCTGCCTCTCTCTTGCTATCTGCTCTGCCAGAGATGGAAGGCGCTGGCCCATACTGGCTTTGGGAGACCAAAAGAAAAAGGATTGGTCCAGCGTGGTGGCTCATGCCTGCAATGCCAACACTTTGGGAGGCTGAGGCAGGCGGATTACTTGAGCCCAGAAGTTCGAGACCAGTCTGGGCAACAAGGCAAAACCCTGTCTCTGCAAAAAATACAGAAATTAGCCAGGCATAGTGGCACATGCCTGTGGTCCCAGCTACACAGGAGGCTGAGGCAGGAGGATGGGAGGATTGCTTGAGCCCAGGAGGTCAAGGCTACAGTGAGCCATGATCGCGTCACTGCACTATAGCCTGGGCAACAGAGCAAGACCCTATCTCAAAAAAAAAAAAAAAAAAAAGAAGAAGAAGAGAGAATGAACTTTATAATAACGGCAGAGGAGAAAGGGATGGGAAGAGGGTAAGAAAGAGAAGTAAGATTGGGGAGAGGAAAAAATATCTCACGCCTGTAATCCCAGCACTTTGGGAGGCCGAGGTGGGCAGATCATGAGGTCAGGAGTTAAAGACCATCCTGGCCAACATGGTGAAACCCTGTCTCTACTAAAATACAATTTTAAAAATGCACGTGCCTGTGGTCCCAGTTACTCAGGAGGCTGAGGCAGGGGAATCGCTTGAACTTGGGAGATGGAGGTTGCAGTGAGCCAAAATCGCACCACTGCACTCCAGCCTGGCAACAGAGTGAGACTCCGTCTCAAATAAAAAAAAAAAGAAAAAAGAAGGGAGAAGAATAGGGTCATAATCAAGGAAAAGGAAGAGAGAGAGAGAGAAAGCAGAGACAGGAGGGCAGAAGAAGTGAGGAAGAAAGGGAATGAAGCAGGGAAGGGGAGAGGAGGAGAGAGAGGGCAGATGAGAGAACAGACTCCAGCCTGCACAGAAGTGGCACCATCCACTGCATATTTATGACCCTGCCAGAGAACCGGTTGAGGGGAACAGGCGGGGGGGAGCTCGTGGTGGAGGAAAATATGAAGACGAAGAGCTAAGCTGCTCTGGTCCCTTGGCAGAAAGCAAGCACGGAAACAGAATGTAAAGCAGGCGGGCTCCATGGTACCCAGAGAGCAGGCCAGGCGGGGCGGGAGAGAAGCACCTGCCCGTCAGCTGGCCTGGCAACGAGGCACAGGCCTCTGAGGAGTGTCCAGAGGCCTGCCCAGCCCTGCTGAGCATGCGCGGCTCCAGTGCTGGCGCAGCTCTGCCCTGTTCGGTGCGGCCTGGGAGAAGCGGGAACCCACCTCCAGCCGTTTCACTTGCGTCCTTTCAAACTCCAGGCGTGTCTCCAGCTCCCGTATCTTAGCTTCCTGCCTGCTCACCAGGGACTTGTCCACCATGGACTGCTCCAGGAACTCCACCTGGCTCTGGAGGGCTTGTAGCTAGAGGTGGAGGGCAAGAAGAGAAGAAAGAACTGAGCCCAGAAAGTGAGGAGGATACGTCTGGGGCAGGCAATATCACCACGGTGACCAGAAGGCGGGAGAGGTAGAGAGGGATGCACCTGGGAGGAAAGAGAATGGAGCCCTGGGCCAGAGGCCTCCCCCATCTGCCCTAGCGCTTGGCACAGATCTTGCCCTTCAGAGAGAAAGAAGAAAGCTAAGGACTGGAGAGGGAATAGAGATGGGAAATGAGGCAGGGGAAGCCCAAATGTCTGCTATGGTAACATGGCTCCAAGCCTAGCCCTTGCTCCTAGTTTATATTGCTCTGTGGATTACTGATGGCAGAGAAAAGTGCCTTCTAAACTGTGAACTTGGGGGTTCCTCCCACACGTAGTGATCCTGGCACTCTCTCCCAGGGGAGCCCCTGGTCCTCACCTTCTCCTGCAGCTCCTGCTTCTCTTTGTTGGCCTCTTCTAGCTGAGCTTGGAGATCATTTATCTGAGCCAGGTCCCGGGAAGCCTGCGAAAGGGGTGAGAGCATCAGAAGCAGGATCCCCCATAAACATTCAGCCAGCCCAGCCCAGCTGGAACACCAGGGGACCGAAGTTCTCACTCCATCACCTCCCAAAACAAGCGGTTGTATGGGGGACCCACGAGGAGGACCAGAAGGATGATGGTGTGGAGTGTGAGGGGCACTCCTGGCAGGGGTACCTGAGCCACGGCAGCCTTGTGCTTTTTCATCAATTCGTTCATGTCTTCCTGATCCTCCTCTAGCCGGTTCTGGATTTCATTCTTCTCACGCTGAAGGCGGCTCAGCTGCTCCTCCAGCTGGACAGAGGCAAAGACAGATCAGAGGGCCTCAGGCCCAGTGTGTCTGTGGGCTCCAGCTGCCTCCAATGGTGGGGGCATTGTAGAGATGATAATGGGCTGTCTGCCCGCTGGGGTGGGTCCCAGGACCAGTGATGCTCAGGGAGCTGCCTGTCCTGCTCCGGACCAGGGAGATGAGGGAAAGGGCTGTGTGCAGTACAGGCAGACCCCGGGCCTCTGAGCTGAATGACAGCTGCTTCCTGGCAGCTCCTTTGAGGCTAATGAGAAGGCAGAAAAGGTCTGCCCAGAACAAATGACCCATCATCCCGGCACTATCAGTCCAGGCCCTGCCTGCATGTACTCTGCCCCCTTCAGGCCCCAGGGAAGGACCCCTCAAGTCTGCGAAGGTCTCCTGGCTTAGACTCTCATTTCCCCTGGGACTGCCCACTCCCTGGGCATCCAGCCCCCACAGCCAGTCCCCTCCTTGGGGGAGGGGAAGAGAGATCCAACAGCAGCTTCAGGAAATGAATGAATCTATTAGCCTGTAATTCCAAACCACAATGACTGTGTTGGCTCCTTCTCTGCCCCATCCATCTTGTTACTGGGCTGTGGGGAGCTGGGGAAGCCTCCGCCAAGAAATTTATTAACTCAGATTTAAATAAAATGGTAATTTTATAACAACCTTTTTTAACACAATTAAGGAATTTGAATTACTCACCTGAAAACTGCTGAGGAGCACAAATGTCATGGGGATAAATCAAGCCTGTGAGATTGGCATCTCTCAGCAGCTAGGTGACTAGCTAAGGGGCCATGAAGCCACTAGCCCAGCCCAGCCTCCTCCCCTGCCCCATGCCCTGCCCAAGGAGGTATTGGTGGCCACATCCCAGTAATGAATTCTCTGCTGATGGATGGGCTGTGGGAGAGGTGGGGAATTAAAAAGGAGGCATTAAATAAGAGCTCTAATTAGCTGCCGCTTGGGCTTGTCAGTGGGCTGGGCAGGGGGAAGGGGAGGGAAGCCAAGCCATCCTGTCCTCTTATCGGTGCTTCTGCTAATCTCTAGGCACCTGTTTACGTCCCTCAGTCACATTAGATGCCTTTATTTATGGTGTTGGGGCCTGCGGCCAAGCTCCCGCAGGCAGGTGGTTACACAGGGAGATGGGCCCTTGCTGGCTCCCTCTTCTGCCCGCTCCTCCCCGAGGCCTCTGCTCAGGGTGGGGAGACGCAGAGCAGGGGGGCCTGCTCTTCCTGCAGCAAGTCCTGGCATGAAAGGACCCGTCACAAGTCCTGACGTGGAGGAACCTGTCTGGGGTGAAGGGAGCCACAGAGGCAGCTCTATTCTGCCTCAGCCCCCCGAGCTCTGCCCCGGGCACCCTGGCCCCTCACCACTGTCTTGGCTTTGGCGATGTCATCAATCTGCAGGTGCAGGTCTTCGATCTCTACCTCCATTGCTTTCCGTGCTTTCACGGCTGCCGCACAGGTGAACTCTGACTCCTCCAGCTGGACAGAGACCACCCCCGCCCCAGAGAGAGATGTCAGTCATTCCCTGGGGGCAGGAGGGCTGTACAGGGAAGAGTGAGCCCAGATGCCCTCCTTCTCCTCCTCCATTCACTTCAGACCCCAGGGCCATGGCTGTGTGGTGTTGCATGCGTGGGTATCTCCTCCTGTGACAGGGCTGGTGGGCACCAGGCCCCATCCACACCACCCTGGGCTGGGCAGTGAGACAGTAAGGCACACGCAGGGCCTGGGGAGTCTAGCTGCTACATGTGGCTCTCCCCTCTATCCTGTCACTTTCCTTCCCAAGGACTCACAAGCCACTGAGAGGAGTGAGAGAGAGAGAAAGAGAATGGAAAAGGTAAGCTCTGTTGTGCCTGGATCAGCCATGTGCTCTCTGGGGATACCTGGTTCTTGAGCTGGGCGATCTCTCGCTTGCTGGGAGCGCTGTTCTTCAGGTGGTCCAGCATGAGTTGGGCATCCGCCAGCAGGGCCTTGGTGCGCTTCAGGTCCTTCCGCAGCCGCTTCTCTGACTCAAAGTCCCGCCGGTTCACCTGGGTGGGCACCAGCAGTTGGGGTTCTGGGCTCCACACAGGGCCTCCTCCTATCTTACCCAAGCCCACTCCTCACCACGTCCTCATTATCAGTGTCCCCATAAGGATCCTGGAAGAGCCAGGATCATGCCAATCAGTGGTAAAGGGCTGGGTGTGCCAATGTATGGTGATGCCTCCATCGAGGGATGATGATGGGCTCTTTGCAGCACCCCTATCCCCCTGACAGCTCTGTTCCCGGCTCCCCATCCCTAGGATCCCCACTCCTCAGGCTGCATGGGCAGGTAGCTGGCCAGGCTTGGCAGGTGGAGCATCCCCTGACCTGGTCGCTGAGGGTGGCGAGCTTGCCCTCCAGCTCCCGCTTCTCTCGCAGCACCTTCTGCTTGTCCTCATACTCTTCCTCCAGCTGAACCTCCATCTGTTTTAACTGGAATACCATGGGGACAGAGACCCGTCCATCCCTTTAGTACCTGGTGCCAAGCAGGCCCCTTTGGTTCTGGGTTCCCCACTCCGGGAAAACAGTGGGGCAGGCCTGAGCACAGTGATATTGGCGGAGGGGTCAGAACCTAAATTTCAGGTTTCCAGGGTTTCAAAGCAGCCTGGGAGGGCGAGGAGGGACGGCAGGCCACATGCGGTGGGGCTAGCCAAGACAGAATAGGACACCTCGCCGCACAGTGGAGACCTATCTGGCCAGGCTGGCTGACTGCAGATAGCACCAGTACAGCGCAGCACAGCAGGGGCACAGGGGCTGCCCCTGGCACAGAAAGCAGGGAGCGTTAGTTCCTCAGGGGCTCAAGCTTCTCTACAGACTTTGAGCCAATACATCCCTGCCAATGCCAGGATTCCAGGCGCTTCCTGGCCCAGAATGACAATGGAAGACAATGTGGCTGAGGTAGGGAGGCAGAAAGCCCCTTACTTTAAAGCGGCGATGGGAAAAGGTGTTTACGCTAGACAGGTAAGTACTCAGATACCTTACCTTCTTCTGACACGACTGCCGGGCCTCCTCCACCTCCTCATCCCGACTCTCCATCTCCTTAGAATGGGTCTGTCTCATTCGCTCCATCTCCATCTCCAGACGCAGCTTGGCCTGGAGGTGGTTGGAGTAGGGTCTGGGTTCCCTCCCCAGCAATGCCCACCCCCTTCCCACCTGTGTGTGGCTCTCCCTAGGCTCATGGGCTGAGAATGTCCACCAGCCAGTTCCCTTTGCTGGCACCTTGCTCTCGTGGCAGCAGCTTCTCCAGAGCAGCTGAACTCCCTTGCTAGCGGTCTGGCATAGGCCCAGAGAGAGGTAGCTGGGGTGGGGACAGTCCTGCAGCTTCTCCGTCTGCCTGCAGGCTCCAGCTGCCTGAACTGACTTGGTGGCAGGCTGGTTGGGCCTGTGGCCCTCAGCTGCCATGCATCCTGAGCCCTTCCCTACTAGAGCTCCATCAGATTTGTTTTTGTGGAAAGTTCCATGACTGCATCTTTATACTGTGGCTGGCACAGATCAGGTGCTCACTCCACATTTTGTGAGTAGGTGAGTGAGTGAACACATGAATGAATGGAGGCAGGATCCTCTGGCCCATGCCTGAGGCTGGCTGTGGGGATGGTGGCACCCCTCCCTTGGCCAAGCTCTCCTGTACCTGCTCCAGCATCTGGATGGTCCCTGCCTGCTCATCCAGCTCTTCTTCCTGATCCTTGACTTTGGCCTCCAGGTCCCGGAGCTGTTTCTTGACCTTGGCCAGAGAAGCCTCATCCTTGGACTCTTGGGAAGAAATGTCCTGGAGCTCTGCCTCTAGTGACACAACCTTCTGGGTGAACCCTGCAATATCCATGTCTTTTTCCTGGAGCAAAAGAGATGAGGCTGGTGCAGGGCTGACCCCAGGTTGTGAGGGGGACATGGCACAGACGGTGGGTGGCCCTACCCACCTCTAGTTGCTGCTTCAGGCTGAAAGCCTCAGCAAGGAGCATGTCCTTCTCCCGCTGCAGCTTCTCCCGCTGCAGCTTCTCCCGCTGGGCCTCCTCATGCGCCTGCGAGAGCTCACTGTCAAACCTGCAAGGGAGCGTGGCGGCTCTATCAGATGGGGAAGAGCCGGGGTCCCCCACACAGAGATTGTCAGGAGGTGGTGCCATGGACAGGACCCAAGCAGGGGTGGGGGGACCCATGCAGCCCTAACGTGGGGCCAGTGGCAAGGTAGGGGTGACATTTAGAGGTGGCAGGTCAGGCCACTGAGGCCCTATTGAGCAACTGGGTCTGGGATAGGGAGCACTCAGGCGAGCCCTTTCACCAAGTAGGCCTAAGAGGGACCCCTAGCCTGCTTAACAGGCCCCTCAGGAGTTAAGTCTCTACATTTTCCATTTCAACACATCAAAGAATGAGAGACCCAGGTGAGGGTGGGGTGGGAAAAGGGTAGAGATGAGCACCCTGCTTCTACTAACTCACTTTCCACAGTTCGGTTCGGCAACTGTAAGGGCAACAACCGGCTCCTTGTCCCTGCCTCTGGGCACCAGCCTTTGGCCAGGACCATGCACCCCAGCAGTGCTGGCAGGACACCACCAGGAGACCCCATACTGGGTTCAGAGCTGGCATTCCCACTGTGCCCAGCTGGCCACATGCCTCAATGGGCACACAGGGGGCCTCGTTCTTCACTCCTCCACTTCCCAGTCTTCCATTTCCCGCTAAATATGCAGCAAATTGCTCAAATTCCTCTTACCACCTTCCCTGAATAGCTAATCAGGTTCCTGTGGAAGTTGAACGCTCCCCTTACCCCAACCCCACATCAAAAAAAGTAAGAAACTCCGGGCAGCTGAAACCTAATAAGTTGCCCAGCGGGGAGCACAGCAGCACGGTAACTAGGCCGAGCTGGTATTGTCATTGCGTGCTCAGAAGGGGGGTCGAGCTAAGGGTGCCAGCCTTTGGGTAAAGGGGTAGGGTGGGGGCAGAGATGAGAACGAGGGAAGTGGCGGTCATGGTGTCAGGTGGGAGGAATAGAAAACCTTCCTATTTCCCCTATTTGGGGAGATGGTGGTGGGTCCAGGAGGCCAGGGGTAACCCAGAGTCACTGGAAAGGCTCTGCCATCCTCACTCCCAGGGTCGTGGGTGTGGGGATACCTCTTCACAAAGGCAACCGGTGCCTCTGCTGAGAAGCCCTTCCCCCGCAGAGGAGAAATGGGTGCTGTTCTTGCTCCCCAGGGCGCCCTGCTGTTCCCAGGGTGTGTGGGTTCCTCAGTACTGCTAATGAAGGCGTCCCATCCTCATTCCCAGCCCGGGAAATTAATTTAGATTGGATTTTCTCCTGTGAGGGCCACCCCCCTCCTTTGTATCATTACCATAATGAGATGGAAGTGGCACGGTAGTTTAACGACATTAGTCAGGAGAGAGTGTTTGTGTAGCTGAGGCAAGTGAGGGAGAGGCAGAGCTGGGGGCCGGGGGCAGGGACATAGCGGTTCCTGCACGGGCCCTGGTTGATGCCCTTCCTGATGGGGCCTGGCACAGGGTGACAGGCACGTGATGCGGGGAGCACCTCTGAAAGCAGAGGCCTGGGCAGGCCTTCAGTGGGGACACAGCTCGAGTCCACCCTGGAGGTCAAGAGGGGGCCTCTTCACGTTCCAAGATGAGTGACCAGGCAGGCAAGGGCCCTGGACAAATTCAGGTCCTTCCTTCTTTCTTCCCTGGAGGGTGAGGAGGCAGTCCTGTCTGTGGCTGCTCCAGAAGGTTCTCTGGGCCCAGGGCAGGGGGCCCACCTACCTCCTCTGCTTCTTCTCCAGCTCGTGGTTGCGGACCTGCTGGCCCTCCAGGTGCAGCTTGGTATCCTGCAGCTCAGCCGTCAGCCGCTGGCACTTCTTCTTGAGCTGCTGCAGAGCCCGCTGACTCTCCTCACTGTCTGCCTGCAGGTCCCCGAGCTAGGGGCCGAGACGGGGTGCATATACAGAGAGGCCCGGAAGCATTGGTGGAGAAGGTGAGGAGAGGGAGGTGGGTAAGTGAGGGGAAGACCCAGGGATGTGGGAGGAAGTAGGGTCTCCCAGGGTACTGAAGAAGCTCTAATGATAGCCTGCTCCTGATTGCCCCTGCACCGAGAAGCTAACATGCCAGCCTCCCTGATCTGTCCCAGGCCAGGCCTGCCTGCCCCCAGCCTTCACTGGACGGACACAAGGCACCAGTTCCCCTCCTGGTCCTCTCAAGCACAGGCCTCGGCTCCTCCCCAGCCTCACCCGCCGCTCCAGCTGCCTCTTGTTCTGCTGCTCCACCTCCAGCTTGTCCTCAAACTCCTGCTGGAGCCGTTTCTTGGTGAAGTCCACCTCCCGCACAGCCCGCTCATACTTCAGCCGCCACTCGCCACCTGTGGGGTTGAGGCAGACAAGGGAGGATGGAGGTGCTGAGAGTCCCCAGAAGGGGCAGAGGGGAAGGAGGATGGGGCAGGGGGAGCAGCAGGTGGAGTCAGCCAGGGCTCAGAAAGCTCTCTGTAATGACGGCTTCCTCCCAAGGCAGAAGGAGCCACTAGCCAGGAGAAGACCAGAGCGAGAGATGTGGCTACATGTGCTGTGCCTCCCCCAGGGACTGATGGGACCACGGCCCTCAGTCTTTGTCATGATCGTGGTTGTTACAGCTCTGCCTAACAATCCCCTGCATTTATTGGCACCTCTGCCTTCTCATCTGTTTCTTTCACTTTAGCTCATGGAGGGGAGACAGGCCTGGACAAGGGACATGACTACCCAGGGGTGAGCATCAGGGCTCGCATCGCA
Source organism: Macaca mulatta (assembly GCF_049350105.2). NCBI lineage: Eukaryota > Metazoa > Chordata > Mammalia > Primates > Cercopithecidae > Macaca > Macaca mulatta. The sequence goes on from NC_133421.1 coordinate 37,822,951, forward strand.
GGCCACTGCTGAGCTGCTTGGGCCTCAGGCCCACCTGCATCATCATCATCCACTTCCCCGTTGATCTCCGCTGCCCGGATGAGACGGGCCTCCATCACTTCCATTTCCATAACCTCCATCTGCTTCTTCAGTGCATCATACTGGGTCTGCAGAAGACGGGGTTTCAGGGTATGCCATTCTGTCCCCTCATACCCACTCCCCGAACCACACAGACCATGCTCACATGCTTACCCAGGGCAGACAGGGATGCTGGGCTAGGGGTGAAGACGCCAACTGTTTTTGGGGGGAGCCAGTGGGCACTATGGTGTGGCAGTCACCAGCCTGCTGTTCTCACCCAGGCCCTGCCCTCACCTGCAATTCCTTCATCTCCTTCTCAGCCCGGAGCCTCTCTGCTGTCTCCGCGTCCAGCAGCTGGGAGGCAGACTCTCCTGTGTTACGCTCATCTGTCAGCTCCGATGTCAGCTCCGAGATCTGGGGTTGGGGGTAGGGAGTCACCACCAATTGAAGTGCCTGCCTCACTCAGCCAGAACACCTGGGGGACCTGCAGGGGCTGCATCTCCCTGCAGCCATGCCCAGTTGGTGTGGTGCCAGGAGTCACTCACCCGGCTCTCCAGCCGGTCACTGTTGAGCCGCAGCTCGTTCCGCTCCTTCTCCACCTTCTCGAGCTTGCTCCGCAGCTGCTGGATCTCCTCCTAGGGTGGACCAAAGAGGGCAAAGTGAGCCAAAGGCACTGCGAGGGGGTGGGGCCCTGGGTCTGCACCCCTGTAGTGAACGAAGTTGATGAAGCTTGGGCCAGGACACCATGGGAGGAAGCATGTCCCCAATAGCAGAGCCACTGCCTCCTGGGAATCCTGTCCCTAGACCCTTCCCAATAAGCTAGAGATGCCCAAGATTTTATCGTTAAGAGGCTGCCCAGGGGCTCAGCCAGCACCCCAGAGGGTCATCTTCTGTTTGCTGGGCACATTTCAAGGATGTGAGCTCTCTGGACTAAATGAAGAAGCGCTTGGAAGTTCAAGCTAAACCGGCAAGGCTTCCCCTCACCCAGAGACTTGGCCCTCCCAGGCTGTCACATACGTCTTTGTTCCGGATCTGCTCCTCTGACAGCTGTACTTCAATGAGGGGCCTCACTGTGGTAAAGAGCTTCCACCAGGGCCAGTCCTTCACCCCTTTGTTCTTCTTGATGTTCTTCTGAACACAGCGAATGGCCAGGTCCTGGATCTGCAGGTGGGGTGGGGGTGGCGCACAGTGCAGTTCTCAGTCACCTTGGCCAAGCTCGGCCCAGGATCCTCCCCACCATCAGCACAGGCCCCCAGGGCTGCTCCTCTGGCCTCCTGACCCCGAGTCAGATATTTCCCATGCTCCCCCTTGCCCCAGGCTCCCTCCATCCCTCAGAGGGTGGGCAGCACAGAACCCAGCCCTGGGAGCACCGCGCTGGGCACTAGCCGCTCCGCTGCCATTAGGAATAATTTCATCTGCTTTATTTGCTGCCTGATTATTTCCAGCACCCTGGCCTAGCTGTGCTATAAAACCTAATCTTGCTGAAACACAAGAGGCGGCAGTGCTGGCTGTTTTATGGACTTGCTAATAAGAAAAGGAGTCGCTGACACAGCTCCTTAATCTTCATGGAGCAGCCTATGATCCAGAGCCCACCTTTGCCTGGGCCCTGATTCCCCTACCCCTCAACAAAGCCCTCCAACCAGGCCCCGTTGCTGGGCACACCAGCACACTTGCTGGCACCAGAGAGCTGCCCGTTCCCCACCCTGGCCCAGGACATGGTGGCCTGGGAGGTTCCTGCCTCTTCTCCCCCTCATAGCCCCCACCCCAGGAACTTGGCCGTGCCCATCTAGGTTGCAGGGGGAGGGGATGTCCCTAGAGCAGCACCTTTCTCTTCTTGAAGTGCTGGCGGGCCAGGTAGCCCCGGCAGGCTGCTTGGAAAAGGGTTAGGTTCCTGCTGGTTTGTTCGTCCCGCTGCTCCTCCAGCCGTGCCAAGGTACCCGCCCGGAAGAACACCTGTGAAAAAGCAGGCCAGGTGAAGGCAGGAGACTGGGCCAGCCCAGCAGAGGAAAGGGAGGGAAGGTGAGGAACTGGAGAAACAAGCAGGCCTGGGAGTACAGCCCTTCGCTTGGGAAGAGCCTCAAAATCCAATTGTCCAAAAGAGGAGGGGAGGAGCAGGAAGAGGCCCTGGGAAGGCTGAGGGAGAAGGGGCTGGGGAGGTTTTGGCAGGGGAGGAGTAAGGTGTGAAATTTAACTTCAAAGAAAGATGAAAGGAGAGGGAAAGTAAAGGGAAGATATCTGGGGCAAGGAAGGAAATGGAGCAGTCACTGGTCAAACAGGGAGGGGGCGTCCTGCCACATCTGTGAGGGCTTCCTCACCCAGGACTGCCAGCAACCCTGTCAATGCCCCCTGTGCCCACAGCCCACTGCAGGGCCCAACCCGGGCTCCAGCCCCCTCTGACTCCCAACTGCTGGGATCAGGGGGAGTGGATGCCGGAGGATGTCTGTGTGAGAAGCAGTGCTGGGGAGAAGCGTGCAGAGGAAAAGCAGGGAGAATGGGAAGAGGGGTGGTGGGAAGCTCCTGCCTTCTCCTCCCCCTCCCTGCTAGTTTCATTTCAGATGGTCTCCTCTTTCATGTGCCACCCCCCCAACACACACCCAAGTTTCACCTTCTCATGAAGAAGCCAGTGAGGTGGGCGGGGGTTGGCCCAGCTGAGGGACCTGTCATACAGGTTTGGGGGCTGGAGGGCAGGCATGTGCAGAACCAGCTGGGCGCCCCCACACCCGGCCTTTCCTTAACACTCTGTGCTGCCCTAAGATAGGGCTTGGTAAAATTTGCCACACGCCACAAAGAGGAGTGTGTGTGAAACGGGAAGGGTTGGGTGAAAAAAATCACTCTGTATCCATGAGAGTGGGCGGAGACACCTAGGTATAGGCCTACCTCCATCTGGCACAGAACACAGAAAATTCCTTTTTGTGGGGCAAAGAGAAGATGTGAACGTGATGGGAAACAGGTTATGTAAATGCACTGAGAGCCAACAGGCACAGTATCCCAAGGCCCCCTTCAGCAAATATGCAAAGAGAGGGCCTAAACTTTCTGCTGAGAAAGCTCTGCCTCTGGCGACTCCACAGAAACCTGGTCCCCTGAGGCTGGCCTTGGAAAAAGCCAGCTCAGTCCTTTGTGACACTTCCCTAAATCCCGCCATCGAACATGGGGTCTCTCATGGGTCCTAAGTTCTACCTGAGCCTCAATTTCTTTTCTTTAAATTTATTTTGAACGGTCTTGCTCTGTCACCCAGGCTGGAGTAAAGTGGCGTGATCATGGCTCACTGCAGCCTCTACCTCCCAGGCTTAAGCTATTCTCCCACCTCAGCCTCCCCACTAGCTGGCACTACAGGTGTGCACCACCATTCCCAGCTAATGTTTGTATTTTTTTGTAGAGATGGGGTCTCCCTATGTTGCCCAGGCTGGTCTTGAACTCCTGGCATCAAGTGATCCTCCTGCCTCAGCCTCCCAAAGTGCTGAGATTACAGACATAAGCTGCCGTGCCCGGCTGCTCAATTTCTTTCTCTCTTTTTTTGGGGACAGAGTCTTGCTCTGTCACCCAGGCTGGAGTGCAGTGGTGCAATCTCTGCTTACTGCAACCTCCACCTCCTGAACTCGAGTGATTCTCATGCCTCAGCCTTCCAAGTAGCTGGGACTACAGGTGCCCGTCACCATGCCCAGAAAATTTTTTTGTATTTCAGTAGAGATGGGGTTTCACCATGTTGCCTAGGGTGGTCTCAAACTCCTGGATTCAGGCAATCTGCCCACCTCAGCCTCCCAAAGTGGTAGGATTGCAGGCGTGAACCACCACGCCTGGCCCCCAGATGCTTAATTTCATATAATGTGCAAGTCTGAAATCCCACTGGGGGTAAAAGGAATATCCAAGTCCCACCAGGGGACAGCAAACATGCTTGGTTAGGACACATAGCCACCTGATCAGGGCAGAAGTGAGGTGCTGGAGTGGGGGGTGGATAATGGCCCAGAGACACAATGAAAAGAGAAAGAATGGTCTAGAGGCCAAAGCAGCGAGCCTCAAATCTCTCTTGAACATTTGTGGGGTTAAGGGTCCTTCTGGGTATTGGGTGAAAGCTCCAGGCCATCTCCTCCCCAAAATACACATTCATACAAATTTTACAATGTCAGGAGGCTCTGAGCCCCGCAAAGTCCTTATTGAAACTCTCAGGGTCCCATGGCTCAGATGAAGACCCCCTCCTCTGAAGCAATGTGACACACAGGGAATCCCTGCTCACGAGTCAGTGTTAACCAGAGCCTAGACGGCCTGAACTTTCTTTCCCAAACTAGATGTGAGCAGGCACCCAGTGTTGGCCCAGCTCTGCCCTTGAGTGACAGTGCGCCCTGGGGCTTGCCTGCCTCAGCCGGGCACCTGGCATGGCTCAGGACGACAGAAGGTCTGAGATGGCAGCTGGGAAGAGGATCAGCCTATACAGGCCCTTTCCTGCCCTGCCCGAGACAGGCCTGGGAACCCAGGCATGGGCTGGAGGAGGTGCCATCCCCAATGGCAGCCAGCAGCAGCTCAGCCTGCTTGAGAGGCAGGAACCTGGCGGGAAAGACCAGGGTGACGGGACCCAGGGAGAGACCCTGCAGCTGAAGTAATGCCTGACAGCAGGCGGCCCTAGGCAGGGGCCCTAGATGGCAGCCCCAGCTTAAAAAAGCGGGGGGAGCGGAACAGACAGAGAGAAAAGAGCTGAGCCAGACACAGAGGTAGACAAAGCAGTGACACAAACCAGAAAATGACACAGAAAGAGAATGGGACACAAAGATACAGAGAACAAGGAGAGAAGCAGAAAAACAGAACCAGAAACCAAGGAATAGAGACCAGCAGGGACTGCTGGGGCCAAAGGGAAAGCCAGGGACGGCAGAAGCAAAGATGGGAAGATGCAAAGACACAGAGATGGGAGCGATGGACAGTGAGGGAGGGCAGGAGGAGCCAGGAAAGCGACTCAACATGCAGGGCCGAGAGGACCAAGCACACAGGACAAGTGAGACTCAAGCCTCTGCAAGCACCTCCTTGCACCGCACACGCCTCACGGGACCCTGCAACCCAGAGTTCCTTCCCTCTCTGCCGGCAGACAACCAGCCCAGAACCCTCTCTGGCTCTCCACTGGCCTCCTTTCCACCCCAGCCCTGGGGCACGTATGCGGGTGCCCCCTGTCCAAGCTTCCCAGGCTCGGAAGAGAGGGGCATGCAGGGCTTCCTGCCTGTGGGAGGAATGCTCAGCTGACCCTTTGGTGAGGAGTGACGCGGCAAACTGGCACCCAGGGGCCGGCGTGCCTGCATTTTACGCACAGCGTTCCATTCAGATGAGGAATTCGGCCTGCGGGCAGGTGGTGGCGGCACAGCCTCACCATGTCCTGCTTGCTCTCTGGAACCCAGCAGCCTCAGGTAACTCTCCACAGGGGCTCTACCCAAGGCCTCCTGCCTCTTCCAGCCCACATCCTCTGGGTCCAGCCCTCCAGTCTCCCCTACTCCCCACACCAGGACTCGGGCCAAGTTCAGGGCCACCTTCCACCCACTCTCTCCTGACATCACAGAGGTGTTCCTGGCACTGAACAAGCCAGTTATCCAGAAGGAAGGAAAGTCAAGTTGCTGCATCTGAACCCTCTAGCTCCCTGGCCCCTAGCCTTGAAGGGGGCAGCCCCTGAGTGGCTGGGCGGGGTGGAGCTAGGGCAAGACTCAGAGGGCACCAGGAGACCAGTGATGTCTGGCTGAGCAACAAGAACAGGAGGAGTGGGCCAGCCACCCAGGGGCCCCTGGAGTGAGGCCCGACTGCCCTCCTGTGGGACAACTCACCCGGCTCAGGCCCATGCAGCAGCTGCTCTTCTCCAGATCCAAGCACTCCAGCAGCTCCTCCACCGCCTGTAGAGAGAGGCCTCCGTCAGGCAGCCCGCCTGGGTCTCCCCTCACCATGCAGGGCTTCCTCCAGGCCCTTGGCCCTTCCCCTCCCTCCTCCTAGACAGTCTGTTACTCAGGCACTTGTGTGGGCTTCCTCAGTGTCAGGCATTGGGTTGGACTCTGGGGACACAGAGGTGACTACAAGAGGAACAAAGCATCTTGCTGGGGAGCAAGACAAGTGAACTACTGCAGTGCCCACAGGAGGTGGCACCTACACGAGGCACCTCAGACAGCTCTTGGTTGTGCTAAGAACTTCTGATACAAGTGAGAATTTGCTGGACCAAGTAGGGGAGAGGGCATTTCAGGCGGAGGAACCAGTGTACGCAAAGGCCTGGGAGCACAAGACAGCAAAATGCACTGAGGAAACTCCAAGTCACTCACTGGAACTGGGATGGGGGGTGGGTAGTGAAGGTGCAAATAGAGAGGGGGCTGGAGCCAAAGCACGTGGAGCCCCGTGTGCTTCGGGAGCCCCTGAAGGGTTCTCTCAGAGATGGGCATGATCAGGTCTGCACTGGTAGAGGTCTCACTGGCAAATGGGTAGATGGATGGAGACCTACCCCTCTTAGGCAGTAGTCCACGGGAAGGGAGGCTAGAGTCTGGCCCAAGGGGAAGAGAAGACGAGAACACACGGCAAGTGTTAAGGAGACAGAGCCTTGCCTGATATGGGGATAGGGTATGTAAGGAGGAATCTAGGGCTATACTGAGATTTCCGATTGACATAACTAAGCAGATAATGGTGCCATTCTCCAAAGTAGGGAATATAAGAGAAAGAGCCGACCTGTGGGGAGACAGAATGAGTTTGGTTTGAAAAAGCTGAGTCTGAGATGCCATAAGGGATAGGGGTAGAGAAGTCCAGAAGGCAGTCAGATAGAAATGTATGTCTGGAGCTCAGGAGAGAGGCCTGGGCTAGAGGTACTGATTTGGGAGTCATCAATATATCTGCAGTAATTGAAGTGATGAGTGTGAATGACGTTGGCCAGGAAGAGGGTGCAGAATAGAAAATACATATGGCCAAAGACAAAGTCCTGAGGAAGACACCTCTTTACTTCAGGGGCAAGTGGAAATGAGGAGCTCAGAGGGAATGAGAACAGAGTCAAGGGGGAAACCAGGAGTGGCAGCAAAGAGGCCCAGGAGAGGATGTCCCAGAAAGAATGGAGCCCCGTGCTGCTAAGAATTCAAGTAACAGAGGGATAGAAAGTGCTGGTTGGCTGTGGCAATATGGAGGGGATGAGAAGACCAGTGCCAGGGCATCAGGGAGAGGGACCAGGCAGCCATGGGCGGTGAGGGCAGCAGGAAGAAAGCCCAGGGCAGGCAGGAGGCAGAGCACAGGACAGGGAGATGATGACAGAGGTGACAGAGGCTCCTTCCAGAGAGCAAAACCTGCAGGTCTGTGGGGGAGTTTCTCCATGGAGAGAAAAGGGCCAGGAGAAAAGGCGAGGCTGGAGGAAAAAGACAGAGAAGCAAATTCACACGGATAGAACGGGTCTCTGGGGAGACCCAAGGAAACGGACTCCAAGGCACAGGATCAAGGGACTGGACGAGAGGAGGGACCCTTCCCACCAAGACAGAAGGTGTACAGGAATAAGGAGGCCAAGGAAGAGAGGTTTGCAGGAGGCAGGAAAAGAAGCTGGAGCCTGATGTCCTGAGATCTGGAAGTTGGGTATCTGCTGAGAAGGTGAGCCAGAAAGGTGGGGTGGGGAGGATTTGAGGAGAAAGATGGAGAATGGAATAGCAGATAGGAAGCCTGGAGTCATGGTCAGATAAGAAGGGGACATCTAGAAGACTTGCTGGTTCCCCCCGAGGGCCCACCAAAGGCTGAAGACCATGAACCTGTAGGAAGTCAAGTCCACAAAGTTGTATAATTTTCTTCCACCACCCTTGGGAGCCCAAAGTGAGGAGTGCAGACACCCAAAGCCTGGCACTTTGGGGTGGGAGTTTGGCAGGCCAGGTGCTGCGGGAGGCTCAGGAGGGCTGAGGGCAATGGAGGCAGAGTGACTGCAGAGTGAACCATGGAAAAGGAGACAATTGACAGAGAAACGGAGTGTGATCCGGAAAGAGAGGTCCTGACGGAGCTGGAGAGCAGGTGTCCTGAGGGGAAGAGAGGTGTGGGACCAGCAGGCAGGAGGCTGTGGTCAGAGAAGGTCACGCTGGGATTTATGATTTCAGAGGTGGGGCATTTCCAGAGCTGATGAGGTACTGGTGTAGCCACAGGTGGGAGGCTGGAATGGAGGCTGAGGCCCGTGAGAAGGGGGCGTGGGACGGGCATCGATGTCCACACGAGGTTGCCCAGGCCACCAGCAGGCCAAAGGATGGAAGAAAGTTCTTCCGAGCCCCCTCCATGAATTCAGGTCTTTGAGGCGGGGGTGGAGGGGCAGGGGGCCACACACAGGCTGGGTACTCTGTGGGCTTTCTGCCCCATTCTGCAGCATCCCCTCCTTTTAGGGAAGCCATCCTAGGGTCTGAGGTGTTTTCAGAATCAGGCTGGGTGCCTGAGGCCCAGCACAGTAAAGGAGGGGTCCTCTGCTCTGGGAGCCCTGTGACTGTCTAAGGGGCTGCCTCTGGGGCTCAACATGACAGCCCAGACGGGCAGGGACACCCCTTCCGCAGCCGCGAGTTCACCACCCAGGGCCGGAAAGGGCCCAGCAGCCTGTGTTCACCTGGCACCACAGAGGTCTCGCCATATCCACCTTCCTTCTAGGAGGAATGTTCACCCAGCCCTGGACAGTTTCCTGCTTCAGGAACCAATCCCTGACATGGGGGCCAGGCTGGGGGCCCAGGTGCCGTCAGTGGGGCTCCCAAGGCACTAATAATTCTCATGTGCCCCCAGTGGGCCCAGGCCCTGCTCGCTCCTGGATGATTGTCTGACCCACCAGTGAGCAGACACCCCCAGCTCAGGCCTCCAAGGAGGGAATGGCTCTTCTCCAGCTCCTACGGTCTGGGCCCCAGGACACAGCTGGGTGCTTCCAAAACCAGGAGCCTGAGCAGGGCCAGATGGGCTGTCTCCAGGGGAGGGAAGGCAGATGAGTCTGGGAAGGGCAGCTGCTTGAGGGGCCTGGGCAGACGGAGAGTGGTCTGGGGACCTGGACCTACCCGCCTTTCATCCACCACGATGTAGTTACGCCCGTGTTTCTTGGTCAGGTGCGGGGCCAGGACATCAAAGCGGCGGCGGAACTCAGAAAACACCATGTGGTCAGGGTAACCTAGAGAGAGCAGCCCAGAGCCAGGCCCGTCAACGCTGCCTGCTCCCAGCACACCCCAGTAGCCACTGGTGCCTGGGCAGTCAGTGGACAGTCACCAAAAGAGAAGAAACTGCAGCGGGTGGGGAGTCTGTGGTTGAAGGCAGGCCTGGAAAGTAGAGTGGGGAGTCAGGGAAGAGGAAGAGGAGGCCAGGAGGACAATCAGGCCTGCTCCACAGGGGGACAGGAAGGCCTGAAAAAGGAACAGTCTCCTTCAGAAAGAAGTAAGCTCCTAGTCAGTGAGGTATGCAAATGGGGGGTTGCGGGGCAGCTGACCAGCTCGGAGGAAGGCTACGTCCCAATCCCCAAGATGCTTTCTAGCTCTCCAAGTCTATGTCTCAGTGATAACGCAGACAGAACAATGTCCTGTGGTCTTTAAAAAAAAAGAAAAAAAAAAAAGGACACCAGGCCAGGCGTGGTGGCTCACGCCTATAATCCCAACACTTTGGGAGGCCAAGGTGGGAGGATCACTTAAGGCCAGGAGTTTGAGACAAGCCTGGCCAGCATGGTGAAACTCCGTCTCTACTAAAAATACAAAAAAGTAAGCTGGGTATGGTGGTCCATGCCTGTAGTCCCAGCTACTCAGGAGGCTGAGGCAGGAGAATCGCTTGAACTCAGGAGGCAGAGGCTGCAGTGAGCCAAAATCACACCACTGCACTCCAGCCTGGGAGACAGAGCAAGACTCTGTCTCAAAAAAAACAAAAAAAACAAAAAAAGGCACCAGAGTAGCTGAAAGGAATCATGCGTTGGCTAGGTGCTGGATTCCTGGCCCTGCCTCTTAGGATCATGTGACCTTGGGCCAGTCACTTAACCTCTCTGAGCCTCAGTGTCTTCACCTTTAAACGGGGGCCCTAGCACTTATCTCGCATGGTAGTCATGGAGATTAAATGAGAAACCAAGTAAAAAGCACAGTGTGACTCACTTGCTTGGCATTTAATAAACACTTCTTTTCCCCCTCCGTCCACTGAAGCAGGACATCAGAAAGGCCGCCCTCCTTGCCTCATCCTGACCTTGAGTCCTAGGCCAGGTGACAAATAAGACTTGTAGATTCTCTTTCCCTGAAGAGTGTCTGGGCTTCAGGTCAGGAGAGGTGTGACCTGACTTTTGGCTTGGAGCAAGGTGGCTTTTGGCTTGGAGCAAGGTCAGAGCAGTGGCTAGCAGGAGGTGACCCCAAGTCACCCTGATCTTACCAGAGCCCAGGGTGGAGGGCCACGAACTCCACTCCCACAGAATTACAGAATTTCAAACCAGAAAGGGTTTCTTCTTAAACCAGATCTGACTCATCTTTCAGACATAGAAATGGAGGCCTGGGAGGAGCGACTGGCTTGCTCAAGGTCACAGAGGCTGCCGCTGGGGGCAGAACTGGCTTCCAAACCTGGACTCCCGACAGTCAGGCAGGGACTCGCTCCACAGCAATGATGGACTAGCTGGCTCTGGGAAACCCTCCAGCTGGGAGGTGAGGCTGATGCATGTGCCTGATAATTGAAACAGGAGGCGGGGGCTGCTGAGGGGCCAAGACAAAGTGAGCTATTGATTGTATCTGAATTGCAATTAAATTGATGGGCCAGGATAGCAGGTCTGGACGCCTGGCATCTTAATTAATCATCAGTGCTATCGTCGGTGGCTGGGGGCCGGGTGAGGGAAGGGGGGCCTGCTGCTGCTGGCCTCATCGATCTGCTTGTTTGAGTAAAGCACATTGATTTTGGTTCAGAGCGGTAACAATCTGGTTTTGAAATAATAAACACCAACTCCATATCAAGACGTGGGGACAGATCGATGATTTATTTAGAGCAGGGCAGGGAGCCCGTTTCCTGGCTTGGGCTGCTAAAGAAAAGTGACAGTGCCCATGGGAATGCCTGAAGGGGACCTGGCTGTGGGTGGGTCTACCTGCTCTTCTAGCAAAGGAGAAAAACATCAGAAACCCAGCAACTCATAACTTCTCAGGCAAAACAACAACAACAAAAACAACAACCAAAAAACCCCACTTGAGAGACGTGAGACATGACTCTACAGCCAGCCTGCCTGGTCAAATCCCACTCTGCCACTCAGGAGCTGTGTGACCTTGGGCAAGCTACTTAACCTCTCTGAGCCTCAGTCTCCTCATCTGGAATAATAGCAGAGTGCTATCATGATAGCGGTGTGCTATCCCGGCCCCCAGCCACCGACAATAGCTTCTATGGACTCTAAGTAACCACTAATACTATCATCCTCTATGTCTCCTCTTTTAGATGGGCCCATAAAAAAGGGTCTGACTGACCTTTCTTGGGAGTTTTAAGTACTTCAGAAAGATTTAGCACCTCATTTCTCATTAGGCAGATGGCTCCGAAAGGGCACTGGGTTTGCTGCTGTGGGCAAAGTTGAACTGTCCAAACTAGGGACGTGAGGAGAAAGGGAGCTGTGGACAAATGACAAGGCGCGGGGTGGAGCTGGGAGGGGAGAGGGATGAAGAAAACTGAATACGGAAGGGAGAGGAGGAGGCGGGGACTCTGCAGGATGGAAAGAAATGGAGAAAGGAAGGGGCTGTGGGCTGGGAGAGATGAGAGACCAGAGCAGAAAGGATCGTGAGGAAAGAGACAGGAGCAGCCCCACTGCAGCCCACGGGTCCCAGGTGCGAGGTGGCGCAGGGCAGAGCCAGCTCTGGAAAAGAGAGCCCAAAGTGGAGAGGAAAGGAGGCCCCACCTTGGCGGTACATGCGCATGGCATCGAGCAGGCGGGAGCCGCGGAGCTGGGTGCGGAGCAGGGGCACGTCGAGCTGCAGGAGCCCAGCCTCGCAGTGGTCTCCGGAGGGCAGGTCCAGCTCACTGCTGCTGCTGACTCGGCGGGAGGAGGCGGAACGGGGCTCCCCAGCCCAGCCCTCAGCCACAGGCAGGAAGCAGTGCACAAAATGCAGCTTCGACTTCTTGATGGTGTCGATGAGGGCATCCTGCCGAGGGGAAGGGACCGCCCTCAGGGGCTCTGATGGCCTGTGCTCAGAAGAGCAGAGACTGGTGCCAGCGTCTCCACTGCTCAGGGGGTAGCAAGGGCGCCAGCACCAGCCAGGACCTACTAAGCCTGGACAACTCTGCCCTCGCTGGGCCTGGGTGGCCACTCACAGGTGGCAGCACTGAAAAAGAAGACCCCACCAGCAGCCATCGAGTCACAGCGCAACGCTGAGTGGGCACCAGATGGCCTCAGTGTGCTCGGAGTCCCCAGGCCTGCCTGCCAGGGGTAAGGAGGAGTCCCCAGGCCTGCCTGCTGGGAACCGGTTGGCACTCACCACTTGCAGCTTCATCTGGATGCACAGTGACTTCTTTTTGACAGCCGCCATGCCCGTGGTAAAGGTCTTCCGCATGCTGGTGGCCCGACGCAGTGCCAGCTGCGAGCCACCCTCCAGGCCCGCAATGGAGCCAGAGAGCACCGTGGCACTGCCTGCGCGGCCCAGAAACAGGTTGCTGATGATTTTTCTGCCAGAGGTGGGAGGATAAGGGAGGAAAAGCAGTCGCTTTTCCTCATCTATGGAGCGGAAAAGGTCGCTCCTCCCCCAAGGCCCCAGAGCACCAAACAGTCCCATTCAGCCATGTCCAGGGGCCTGGCTACCTGAACTGCATGCCCCACACCCTACAGAGAAACGAACAGTGGAGAAATTTTCAAACAATACGGAGAGAAAGCCAGAGGTGGGCAGAAGCCAAGGGGTGGACAGGAATTGGACAGAGGGGAGCGATCTACTCATCTACTTCCACTCACCAGGGAGGGCAAAGGTGTGGAAAGGTTTCCAATGTGACAGGAGGGGTTAGGGTTCAACATCTTCTAACATACGATATAATTTATTTATTACGTTCACTGTTCATTATCTGTCTCTCCCACTAGAATGTAAATTCCACAAGGGCAGGGAGCTCAGCTTTGTTCACTATGATCTGCCAAACACCTAGAAGCCCCTGTCGCAGGGTAGGTGCCCCTAACCATCTTCTGAAGAGCAGAGCGGATGACAGGGCCTATGGGCCTGGGGGTTTCTAAGGCCACTCCTGCCTTCTTTGACTTGGGGGTGTTCTTCACATTTAAACCATAGGCTCTCCCACCATGTCTGCCTCCCCCCTCTACTCCAAGAGGCCCCTCCAGCTCCTCCAGGCCAAGTGCCCTGGGCTGTTGCCTCTCAGGAATAAAGGCCATTTATTTTGCTAGTGAGGGGGCCTCTGAGACAACTCCAGGGGGAGGGAGCCCCAAAATCAAAACAGTCCTGGGTACAGGACAGGGGAGGAGGCAGTGGTGGTCTTACTTCTGGGAGTCCTGCAGGAGCCGGGGGGCATTCTGGGTGGCTGGGTTCTGCTTGGTGTAGTTCAGCCAGCCAGTCACGTTGTACTCTACCCAGTTGGTGCCATGGCTGTGGCCCAGGAGAAAGTGGTGTGGTTTGCTGCTGCGCAGAAGGGGGCTTTGGCCTGACGGTGGGAGAAGCAAGATTCAGGTTGTCAGGGCACAGGCACAAAGTGATCCCCTGCACAGGGAGTGCCACCTAGACCCACCTGTAAGAGGAAGCAGAGGAGCTACCCTCTAGGGATGCCACCTACCTTTTTTGTCACCTTCCTGGGGGCCATAATAGGAGAAAAGGCGCTCCAGGAGGGTGTCCTCACTGGCCCCTGGCACCAGAGCCTCCTCTTCCAATAGCCATAGCAGGCCCCTTGCCTCATCTGTGCGGGCCAGCGAGCGGACCTACAGAGAAGGAAGGAAATCCCTCCTTGTCATATGGAGCTGCGGGAAAGGGGCCAGGGTGGTCCTCAGGCCCAAACACACCCTACAGAATGCTACGCACGTGCACACATGCACGCACGCACACGCTGCAGCTCCTGTCGCTCACTGCTGACACCTTGTGGAGGAGGCGGGCAGCCCAGGGAAAGGGAAGCCAAGAAAGGGAGCAAAGGGAAGCCCACAGCAAAAGAGGGTGCTTAGCACTCCAGTCCAAAGTCACCAAAGACTGCAGCCTTCCTCCCGGCCAGAGCCCACGCCCTGAGGCCCTCCTCCACCCTTTCCCCTCGGAGGTCACCAGGGACTTGGGTGAACCCCATATTGCTCTCACTCCCCTGGCAGTGGGATAAAGTCTGGAAGGCCCTGAGCACAAGGGTTGGCCCTAAGGAAGCTGTCAGTAAGTGACAGCTGTGGGGTTAATCCTGGTCTCTGAGAGTAGAGAACCCAGAGGGGGCTCAGATGGCTGCCGGTGGGATCACTGCAGGCTCACTCAAGGACCAAAAGCATAAGACAAGTGACTTAACGGATGTGGCAGCCAAAATGAGCAGAGGCTGGGGCAAGCTAGACAGCAGGTACCCCTATCTATAGGGAACAACCACCACTGAGCTGCAGCCAACCGCTGTCCTGGAAGAACACTGGCCTAGCACTGATAAACCCTCTGGTTCTTCAAGAGAAGGTAGAAATACCCAATTCTGATTTCCAATATCCCAGGAAGGCCAAACAAACTAGGCCTGTGGCCACATCTGGCCTGCAGGTGCCTCTTCTATGGAGTTCCCACATCTTTCTTGGGCAGGAAGGATGGAACCTTCCCCACACTCTATTCCGGCCTGGCCTTTAGGGACTGGAGGAAAAAAGAAGTGAGAAAGGGGCAGTTTTTTCTCTCTTTGACCCCAGCTGCCTGCATCTCCTCCCCACAGATGCCCAAGGGAGTTGGCGTGATTACCAGAAGGAAGCAGAATGTGGCCAAAGGCCAGGGTAACTCTGGCGGCAGGAACCAAGTAGCAGGAACGAGCAATGAAGCAATCAGATGGGAAGACAGGCTTGGCACCAAGGTCCCCTTCCCCAGGGGTGCAGCTGCCCCATGCCAAGGCCCATTAGTCAGGGGAGACCACAGAAGAAAAAGAAGGGCCAAGCTCTTCCCACATGCTGTCTGACCCCTGCCGCTCATGCTGACACCCCCCCTCTTCTGGGAGCCACAATGGTTCTGAGTGAGGCCGTCACAGGAGCCCAGGTGCCAGGAAAAGAAAATCCACTTCCCTGGGGAGATGCGGTGCTTGGGCACTTTAAACATCTGTCCCCGGGGGGTACTCACTCTTTCCCAGTCCCACCACTTGTGCAAGCCAAGCAGGGCCTTATGGCAGAGAAGAGGGAGGGAGAGGCAGGAATCAAAGCACAGGACGGAGATCGGCGACCTCGCAAAAATGCCAGTTCGCCAATAAAGCACCTTATGCAATTCCCCTAATGGTGGACAATCGCCAAATGCCAAGAGTTTGCTAGGCCAGCCAGTCCCCCACCAAGTGCCAAGGTGCCCAGGACACTAGCACAAAGGGTGACAAAGCCTGCCCCCAAGGTTGAGGGGAGAGGGTTCATATCCATGACAGCCCCCTAGAGGGCATTTGACAGCTTGGCACTGTTTCCCCTGGGAGTGGGAGGCTGCCTCCTGGCCCTGCTCTGTTAGGTTGCACCAGTCCTCTACTTGGGGACAATGGCAGGGAATGACTATGTCCTTGGGGTCTGGGCCCTCATCACCTGGGACTGGTCACCAGGGCTCCTGGCAGACACACTGGAGGCTCAGCCAGTCACCAGCTGGGGCCTGAGCCTCAGAGGCTGAGAAAGGAGATATGCTTTCCTGCCTGGCTGGGACACCCGTGGGCTGTGGCTCCCCAGGGCACTAAAGCAGAAGAAAGTGCCACCTTCCTGGCCAGACTGCGTGAGTGCTAAGGGGCAGAGCCCCAGCGCCATAGAGTAGTTGGTGTCTGGGCATGACTGCTGGACCCTCCCTCAGCCCACAGTGGCACTCCTGGCAGCAGCTCAGATGGAGAGGGCTCCACCACAGGGAGACGGGTGGGAAATGAGAGGAAAGGCTCTCTCAAACCCTCTCTGCAGCTCCTACCAGGGACTGATGGGAGGCCTGGTCCACAGCAGCCACAGAGTCATCCGTGGGGGACTCCAAGTCATCAAACGCCAGCTCGATGTTCTCCTGGGAAGGAAGGCCGAGCAGTACTGAGCATGGGGGTCACGTTGTGGGGAACAGCCCTGTGAGCAGGCTGGGAGGGAGCTCTGAGATCTGCAAGGCCAACCTCCTTCAGTGCCGTGCAGGAGCTCCCTCCGTCATCCCAAATGAAACGGCTCCCAAGGCAACACACTGTATTTTTTGCACAGCTAAAATTCTCAGAACCTCTTTTTATCCTAAGCCAGAGTCACATTCTCATTACTCACATCAGTTGATTAGGCAACACAGAGCAAGCCCACTCTCAATTTCACACAATCATCCTTGAAACACTTGAAGACAACTGCCATTTTCCTTCTGAATCCTTTCTCGCCCCAAATAAATATCCTGACAATTCACTCAACTCATTTCCAGATGAGGCAGGATTTCCAGTTCTCATCCCATCAGGGACACCCTTTTACAGAAGGCACTAAGTCATCATCTGTCACTCTCACAGATCAGGGAAGGGAGACGGGAAGGCCAGGCCCAGACACACTTGGAGCAGGAACCACACAGTGGCAATCACTGGGCCTGGGAGGTGCCTCAAAAGAGGCCAAGGGCGGTCTCCTCAGGGCCCTCAATGCACCTGTAGGCTTCCTGGAGAGTAAACTCTCCACCAAGTGAGAACGTAGCCAAAGCCAGAGGCCAGGGACAAGGGGGCAAGGAACGACTGCTGCTCCAGAGAGTGCAGGAGGACAGAAATGGAGAATAAGGTGGTGCCTTCTGCATCCACAGATGCCCTCTCTAGGGGTGCCAAGGCCAGAATCTGAGGCCAGGTGAGGCCCAGGCCCTAGAGCTACCTCCTTGTATCTTTCCAACTCCTGCACGAAGGTGCGCTCGTGGAAGAGCCTCTGCAGCCGGTCCTGGGTGTAGTTGTGGCACAGCTCTTCAAAGGAGGCTCCACGGGCCGACCCACCCTGCTCAGGGTTCTGGAAACCCGGGGTGTCGACAATCATCATGGAGCAGAGCGAGTGCTGGCTGGACTTGAGAGCCCTGGATAGGGACAGCCTGGGTCAGAGCCCCGCTGGTTGGCCTCTGGCACCAGGAAGCCCCACCCTGCCCCAGCCAGACTTCCATCCCTGCCCAGGTGCCCAGGACCCTGGAGGGGAGGGCGTGCTGGCCTTGCTCATAGCCCACAGTACAGGGAGACCCTGCTGGAGGAGGCCGGCTCTGCCTCGGCCAACCAGGCACAAAGGCATCTATTCCACCTCTGCCAAAGCAGGAAAAGCCCTGGGTCCTGCCTGGCACTCACCTGTTCACCAGGGAGACGAGAAGGGTGAAGAGCTCGCTGTAGAGGCCAGCCGCCATGCCCTCAAGGCACTCCAGCGCACTCAGTTTTGGGCCTGTGGGGCAGGGGGAGCAGCGCTATCTCCTGCTCTGCAGGACTCCCCACCTGGGTAGGCCCCTGACCTGCCCAAGGCCCAGTCAGCACGGGGCCTGGGGCAGGGCCTCTGCCACTGACAGAGCATCTGTTCACTCCAGCAATCCCCTCCAGCCCCAGGGATGGCAGCAAGGCCGGGATGAGGCCTCCCGCTCACAACCATCAGCCAAGGGACAAAGCGTACCTGTCCCATCTCCCAGGCCACTCTCCTCGGGGCCCTGGCGGAAGGAGGTGGAGCGCTGCAGAGTGCCACCCTTGTGCTGGTGCTTGAAGATGGCTGAAGACAGCTCCTCCAGGCTACAGCCCAGTAGGTACGCAGCCTTCTGGGCCCACTCATGGCGGGCAAACTGCTTGCGCCCAGCTGTGGAGTGGAAAAAGGGATCTGGCATCCTGGGTCTTTTTCCTTAGGCCAGCTGATGACGTGATGACCAGCTGATGACTATGCATCTTCTGGGGGCAAAAACCAGCCCTGATGACACCTGATGGGCTTTAGGCAGAATAGGGGCAGCCAGCAGTGGCCAGCATTTCCTGTGTTCCATGGGGATGGAGAGAATGAGCAGGTCCTAAAGTAGGCGGTAACTCCACATGCTGCCACCGGAGGGCAAGAAGCCGGTTGCAAAAATCCCTTTTCAGACGGCTCAGCTCCAGGGGTGCCCAAGTAGGGGAAGGGCGGACGAACCAGCCCACCTGGGATGGGCACAAGAACCCTGTGTGCCTGTGGGGGATTTATCTTGAGAGATCGCTCATGCCTCCTCATTCCCTGGGTGCATTAGAACCCTCCCTCTTGCCCCCCTGGCATCTGCCAGTGGAGACCACAAACACCCACTGATGGCCCAACAGTGGGGAGGCAAAAAAGCCGCAGGGGAAAGGGAACAGCCCGCACAGACGTATGTGCCTCAGCCTACATGTGTCTAATCACGGCAATTAGGGAAAGCTAACAAGAAACAAGGTTTTACCTTCAGCAGCTTCTGTAAGGCAAAGGACCAGCATGCAGCATGCAAAGAAAAACAGTGTGTTAGCAAACAGTCATCAACGGGGCTCGCCGCCTCGAAGGGACCGTGGGGCGGGGCTGTTGTGAGGATGAGCAGGCAAGAAAACACAACCACAGTCAGACTTGGGACAAATGCAAACACACACACACAGTCTCCAGGGAGTATGTCTGTGGGTGTAATCACACTGACACACACAGAAAGAGACCCACAAAGACATTCATGCACATGTGTGCGCGCACACACACACACCCTGGAAAACACTGGAAGCTCTGAGGCGCTAACAGACATTGCTCGACAAGGTCCCTGTGAGGCGCTAACAGACATTGCTCGACAAGGTCCCTGTGCTGACACCCGGAGCTCTCTGCTTGCAGCTGGGGCTGGGTAGGTTAGAGGAAAGCTAGGCTTGTCACCTCAGAGTGAAGCAACTTCCCGCAACACACAGCCACACGCCTGCCTGCCTGTCCGTCCTCCACATTCTCGAAACAACTTCCCTAACCCAGAGCCTGGCTCCTCCTGGGCAGGGATGCCACTTCTTGGGGTCGCACGGAGCCTCACGCCCGGGCATCCATTCCTCCATGCACCCACCACCCGCCAGGGCCTTCTCACTCCAGCTGAGCAGCCTGGGGCCCTTCACATCCCAGAAGGGGACAAAGCCAAAGCCCAAGGTGCTGTTCAGCACTAGCATCCCCTTTCCCTAAACTGTAGAAAAAAGGGGTGAAGAGGTGCTCAAATCGCCACCCTCCAACGTAAGTCATCTTGAAGGATGGAGCAGAGCTCCTCCAAGCCAGGCCAAGTCCCCAAGCGCAAAGTGCCAAAGCTGCAGCCCATTCGTTACCACGGTGCCTACTGCCCCCTAGTGGCCGCCACCTTGACATGCAAGAGGAAGATACGCAGCTACCCAACCAGTGGAGAGAAGGAAAGAGGACTGGGGAAAACTGGTCTCCGGAGGCCCCAGGAAGCAAGCCCACCCTACCCCACCCCATGGTGGGCATCCTGAGAGGTTCCAGGATTCAGATCCAAAACTGGCAGGAGAAGCAGCTACTCCTGGGACTCCAAGATACCCCACAGCCTGCAGGCTCCCCTTTCATTCTCAACTCCCGGGGTTCTCCCCAGACCAGTCCTCTCCGCAGCAATAGAACAAGCCCAGCCCCCAGAAAGTCCTGGGCAAGCACCAAGACAGGGCACGGCGGCCCCTACACCCCAGGGCGGGGCCAAGGTCAGTTACCCGCTTGCTCCTCGGGGGCCTCTGTCAGGAAGGGAACAAGAAGGAGAGTTATTCCAGCGGGGCTGCCCTGCCTTAGTGTCCTTCTCGTCCCTCAGCCTCTGAACCCCAGCCCTCCATGCTTCCTCACAGTGCCCCCCGGGGGGCTGAGAAGAGGCACAAGCAAAAGAGGGGTGTCTCAGAATGGCTGAATCTGTGCTGGGCAAGAATAAACTGGGAGTGGGCAGGGCCCCTAAGAGATCTCCCAGGGGACAGGCCAGCCTACTGGGACCCACTGCAGGTTACCTTTGGTGGCTCCTGCAGCCCCCAGGTGGTAGATGGCAGCCAGAATGAGCCAGCAGGCCTTCTGTTCATCGGGGGAGATGCCCAGCACCTTCATGGCCGCCTGCAGCTTACTAAACTGCTGAGCTGCCTTCTGCTTTTCCTCAGGCTGTGGAGATAGATGACTTCAAAGGGCTGTTCCTCCCAGCACACCCCCATGAGAAGCTGGGCCCTCAAGACAAGGCTTGGGTAGAGCCAGCAGCTGGAGCTGGGCTCCCATTATTCCCACGGGACCCATGGAGGCTTTTCCTACCCTCCAAGGCCCAGGGCTGCCAACCCAGACCCACAGACCCCTCACCTTGGCCAGTGGCACAATCCCAAACACATTGTTCTCTGCCAAGTGGTTGAGGTGGAGCTCTGTCCTAGGGGTATAAATAAGGCGTCAGCACGGCGCTTGGTCCCCATGCCAAGGCCATTTCCCCCCAGGGTGGAGACAGACAGACTCAGCTTCCAGACTCCAAGTTCTGTCTGCCCATCCTCCCATCATCCCCGACTGGCAGGCCAGCTGCCACTGCTTTCCTAACTGGCCTGGATGCCTGGTCAGGGCACCATTCTCCTGAGTACAGGCCACCAGACATGCCCTGGTAAGAGGATGCAGCCAGGCCCCCAGAAGGGAGCAGGGAACCTGACCGAAGGGTGAGTCCAGCCAAGGCAGAGACCATGCCCTCAGTTACAAGAAGGGCTAAAGAGGACAATGGCCTGGGGTTGCTGGCTCAGCCTCATCGTTTATCTTTTCAGTGAACACACAGCAAGTCTGAAGGTCTAAAGGGAAGAGCGTGGCAGAGGTAGCCAACACGGGGCAGGAAGGGCTAGTCTGGAGGCCACTGGAAGAGGCATGGGCTTTTGGCCCCAGTGTGGACTCAAATACCCCTACCAGTCATGCGATGGTAGGCAAGTCCCCAACCACCGGCACCTCAGTGAGCTTTGCTTTCCAGAACTGGCTTCATGGGTAATGGAGATCCTAGCTAGGCCCTGGAAACACTGAAGGGTTTTCTGTTCCCCTCCCACATAGCCAGGCCCCAGTACCCAGGACCAGGGAGTTCCTGATAGGCAGGGACTACATCTCATCCGTGTCACCGTCCCTGGGGCCTAGCTCAGAGCCTACCACATAGCAGACATGCAATGACCAAACAGTGCAGGACGTGATCAAGTGGCTTTAATTCTGGATGCAATCAAGGTCCAGGAGGCCAGTCAGCGGGCTGGAGCTCATAGCACCCTTGTGTACCCTCTGACCCATCTCACCTGAGGGTGCCATCCCCACAGGCCAGCAGGTAGTAGAAGATGTTGAATGTGGCCTCACTGGCTGGGCGCCGAGCCACACGAAGCTTCTCCAGAAGCATTGTCTGTGGCACAGCATGGAGGTGTGGGTAAGCAGGGCAGTGCCAGATCAAGTTTTTCCCACCCCACATCAGAAGGAATCAAACCCATGGTCCTCTAGGCCCTGGGGAACAAGCAGCTGCATTTTTTTTTAAGATTTGAGATAGAGTCTCACTCTGTCACCCAGGCTGGAGCAAAGTGGAGTGATCTTGGCTCACTGCAACCTCCGCCTCCTGGGTTCAAGCGATTCTCCTGCCTTGGCCTCCTGAGTAGCTGGGATTACAGGCATGCACCACCACGCCCAACTGATTTTTGTATTTTTAGTAGAGATGGGGTTTCACCATGTTGGCCAGGCTGGTCTTGAACTCCTGACCTCAGGTGATCCACCCACCTCAGCCTCCCAAAGTGCTGGGATTACAGGCATGAGCCACTGCACCCAACCTACATCTTGTTTTTTAATTCTTTTTTTTTAAGATAGGGTCTCGCTCTGTTGCCCAGGCTGGAGTGCAGTGGCACAATCACAGCTTGCTGCAGCCTTAACCTCCCAGGCTCAAGTGACCCTCCCATTTCAGTCTCCCAAATAGCTGGGACCACAGGCATGCACTACCACATCTGGCTCAATTAAGCAGCTGCATCTCATTCCCAAGGTGCTCAACCAGATACCAGATCCCTCTAGGATCAAACTGGGGACAGAAACCAGAATGAGGTGGAAGAAGACAGGCCCAGCTCCCAAAGGGGCCCTGCCACGCTGCCCAGCCCCCAGGTGCCTGCCTTCTGGAAATGGGAGCCTGTGATGAGGTATTTAGCATGGGAAAGAATCAGCCTTGGCTGGGCCTTACTTTACTGACAAGCCGGTCCTCTGCTAGGTGAAATTGGCCCGAGAGAAGCCCCAAGCATGAATCTCAGAAAATGGGTGTGAGGCTGAGGCCCAGCAGTAGAGTGAGGACAACCCCAGGGTTGGGAGAGTGAAGCGAACTGGGCAGAAAGCTGGACCAGGCCCCATCCAGGGCAGGAGGCCCTGAGGGCAGAAGGTGATGCCTCCGGGTAGCACAGGGCAAGCCTGCCTGTGCCTGGGTCAATTTTGTTGGGGTAGAATCCCAGGAAAATGAGGCACGGGAGACAGCCTAATTTCTAGGTCATGAAATCACGTGGCCCATCTCCTACTACCCCGAGTCCTGGGCAGCACTCTCACCTGAATGGAGGCTGAGGCCACCTGGCCAGCTTGGTCAAAGTCCAGGGAGAGGATCTGGGAGAAGCGGGTGGCATTGCTGTTCATGATGGTGGGGCTGTTCCCAAAGGCTTCCAGGAGGGTGTACAGAGCCTGCCACTTCTCCACTGCAGAATACAGGCCCAAGGGGACATCAGGAAAGCCAGGGGCAGCTCATCTCCCAGCTAGGAGCTCCAGAGGTATGAAGGCTTGGGGCCATTCACAGAACTGCCCATGGACAGAGGGGTTTCAGGGGGATGGAAAGGCCAGGGAGAAAAAGAGCTGGCACTTAAGAGGGTGCTCTCTCCTCACTCCCCTCCCCTCACCCCACTTTCAGTTTTCTCCGTTGTTCTTGCCTCACCAGAAAACACCTTGTTCCCGCTGATGCCCGCGATGGTGGCCAGGTACTGCACCAGATGCTGGCAGCTGGTGGTCTTGCCACTGCCACTACTACCCAGGAGGATGATCGACTGGTCCTGACGGCTCATCAGCATCGCCCTGTATGCGGTCTGGGCCACGGCATAGATGTGGGGTGCCATGTCCTCCCGCCGACACCCCTTGAACATGTGCATCACCTTGGGCAGGAGAGCAAGGGAGAGAAGGGGTTGGCTCTTAGCTGATCCCATTAAGACATCCCTCACCACTAAGGTCCACATCTTTCTGGATTTTCCCTCCTGTAGTGCCCAGGGATTCCAAGGCCATGCATGGAAATACAGAAGGTAAGTCCTGGACTCCATCAAAGGTTGTGGGGAGGTCCTGTCCCCCATCTCTTGAAATGACTCCTCTTCCCAAGGTCAACTGTGAGAGTGGATAGGAGCCCAGTGGGATGCCACAGGGGAAGGGCAGAGAGCCAGGGCAGGGGGTGGGGCCAGGAGTCTGCAGGGTAGCCTTGAGGGTGCCGCACCTTCTCGGAGTACACAGCAGGGGCCCCACGGGGGCCAAGAACCAGCAGGCTGGGGCCAGCATACGTGTGCAGCAGGCTAGCGCCATAGCGCTGGCGCAAGGTGTGCAGGACACTGGACTCATTGAGGTACACCAGTGAGGCCAGATCCTCCAGACGGTCGCAGGAGGGAGCATTAGCCTGTGTGGGAGGATAGGCGGGTGGGCACTGGAGCAGCAGAGCCCATCTCTGCTGCCAGAGGATGGGCCTGCCCTGCCCAGAGCACTCCTGAGCCTCCTTCCCCAACCCAGCCCCCTGCCCACCTTCTCCACGTCATCTTCGTCCACATCCAGGATGGCCCCATCGTGGTCCAGCTTCACGCGCACCTTCCCCTCAGGCAAGCTGAGCTCCTCAGATTTGAGTTGACTGGCTGCAGGGGAGGGACAGACAGCTGGGATGGGCCAGGGAAGCCTCTGCTACTCCACGTGGGAACTTCTCGGTCCTGCCCTCCTCCCCACTGCATCACCAGCCTCTCGCTCACTGCTCAGCCCTCACCAGATGCAGAAGGCACATTTGCTGCCCAGCCCTGAGACCAGAGAGTCCTGACATGTGCCCCTGGACACTCCAAGACTCACCCAGTGAGAAGCCGTCCCTGTGGACCAGCCACACCTTCTCCGTCTCATTCCAGGCCTCCTCCGCTGCAATCTGCTCTTCTGTCTTCGCCTGTCAGCGAGAGGGAAGAATAAAAGGCCCTGCTATAGAAGACAGGGACAAGGACAGCAGGAGAGGGGAGACAAGTGAGAGCATAGGCTTCGAGACAAGCCACTGGGCAAGGAATGAGTTAGGTGACAGACACAGAACACAGGGACATCAGAGGTGTCTGGGAAAGAGGGTGGGGAAGCCAGGAGGCAGGGGTGGCTCTGAGGAGCCCTGAGGACAGGACACAAAGGCTAGGGACCATACCATCAGTGAGGGTCTGGCAAGACAGGGGCACAGGGAGCTTGTGCCCAGGAGAGAGCAGGCCCCAGGAAAGCAAATCACCAGGTTCTCCCTCAGCCACCCTCTACCCCTTCACCCTGCCAAGCCCGGGAGATCAGTGTCCTGAGTCCAAGGCCCTAGACCCTGGCCACAGCTACTAGGATCTTCCATGCCCAGCTTCTCCCTTCATCCAAATGGTAGGGCCTCCTTTGCCAGGCTGGGAGAGGGCATGTCCTCAGATCTCAATAGGGAGTTGCCCGGACTTCGCAGTACAGAAGGATAGGTGGGCTCGGAGCCCTGGCCTCAGCCCTGGCCCTCCCGTCCAGAGGTTGCTCTACCTGGGCCGGGGGACAGTACCCGGGTACACACACCAGCCTCCCTGCTCCTTCTTCATGCCACCATCAGCAAAGACCCCTGTCACACAGACCTAGCGGACGTGCTAATGCCACACAAAGGCACGAGGCAGTGCGGCCAGAGATATGGGGTAGGGGCAGCCCTGCTCTGTCAAACACAGGGAGAGGCTTACACATTATACAGATGGACACAGGAGTGGTGTAAAGGGGCTGGGAGCCCCCAGAGGCCTCAGGAGGTCACCAACTCAGAAATAAGCATTCATAGGTACTGACAGGGTGTGGGCTGTCAAATCTGGCACCCTCTAAGAAGGACATTTGAACTGGGAAGAAACGGTGTCTGGGGGACCTGGGGAAACAGATGAAGGACCCAGGGCCCAACGGGCTCCTCTTGTGTGTGGGTGAAATGACAGCAAGGTCATCCTGTGCCCCAGGTGGGGGATGGGCACCCCAGTAGCATGGACCCACCCTTGGGTTAGCCCCTACACTCTCGGAGGGTCCCAGCTGTGAGGCACAATCAGCCTGAAACCTGAGGCCCAGGCGTGGACACTGCCTGGGTCCTGACCCCCTGAGTGAGAAATCAGGAAACGATAAGGAAACATAAGAAGTATGTTCTTTGTTACATTTCTTGGAGTTGAAAGAAAAGGAGATGTGTGCTCTCCTCCCAGGTTGGCTTCTGGCTTTAGCAGATCCCTCCAGTGCTGGATGGCCCTTCCCCAGATTGGAATAGGAGGGCTGGGCTGCACCAGTGGCTCCCAGATCTCTGGGTTTCATGGACCCATGAAATAACTCTTTGAATAGGAGGATCACCATGTGGCTGGCAACATTTTGGTGTGTTAAGTGAGGACATTAAAAAGGCTAGTTCTTTATATTTGAAGAACTATAACTTTATAAAAATCATTACAATGTTGTAATTTTTTTTTTTTTTTCCAAATCACATAAGACAGGGGAGACCTTTGTGTTGAATAGGCACCAGGTATTTGGGGACTGATGAAGAAGGTGACATCATAGCCTGTAACTAACTCCTTTAAAGTGTATCTGAAAATGGGTTTCTCACATTGGCCAGGAGGTGGAGACAGAGAATGTCTCATGTTCAGGCATGGGCTGGGAAGAGGGCAGGGATTCCGCCTTTTCAGCTTTCTCTCTCCAGAGAGAGCAGAGTTGAAACACCTAGAACTCAACCAGATCCCCCTTGGGCTCCAGTGGCTGAGAACCACATGCCACATGGGCCTGACTTGAAGGGCGACACTCGGTCTAGATGTTCCCCAGGGGCCTGACACAGAGCTGCACCATCTCAAGCTCCTGGCACTACCTCCCGCTGGGGTCCTCCCAGACACAGGGTGGGAGCCTGGAGGAGAAAGAGGCCTTACACTCCAGCAGGAGGCCCGAGCACAGACGCCAGCCCAGGTGCAGGCCGGGGGCGCTGGGTGGTCACCGGAGGGAGCGGAGGGCTCCTGAGTGGGGGGAGAGCACCCTACCTGGCTGTGGGCACGAGAGGCGGCCTCAGAGTCCAGCTACCGACAGCAAGCAAAGGAGAGAGAGAGAAGAAGGGTGAAGACAAGCAGACCACTGGCACGTCCCCTTTAGCAAGCACTCCTGAGTCAAGTGGGCCAGCACGCCCTGGTTGTCCAAGGCTCGGGGTGAAGGTGGGGGTTTGGTGCCAGGACCTGGCCTGAGCAGGTGAAGTACACCCAGTCAAGGATAGGCCAGGAAGGTGAAGAGACACTAGTGACCATGAGGCCTCTCAGAGGACATGCTCCTCTAAGTCATTCCCAGTGGCCTGGGCAGGAGTCTGCCACTCTGCCTCTGGCCACAGTCTCTCCTGGGCTGACCATCCAGTCTGTTCTGAATCAGGCTTCCTCTTCTGTGTGTCTACCAGGCCAGGCCACCTGACCACACCCAAGGCCTGGGCCCCCTGCCAGCCTCCTGCCTTATCTCCAGAGCATTTCTCAGCCTAGCTCCCCTGTGGCCACCAGCACAGAGCTGTTCCTTGCCTTCTAACACAGCCCAAGGGTGCCACTCCCCAGGTCAAGGGCTGCGTTCAGAGCTGTCGCCCTGCACCTCTCATAGAACACAGCTCCCAGCAGCTTCCAGTCTAGAATCTCTTCCTCAACCCCGACGCACCCTACAGCACTCCCACCTCTGCCAGCCAGGCACAACGACCCCATCTAGATCCAACCTGGGGACCACTTGACAGCTGCCCAAGAGCCAAGGTACCGTGGGTAAACCCTGTGGCCAGCCTTGACCTCTCTGGTTACTTAAAGCCCTGCAAAGCCTTTCTGGGGAGGAAGGCGAGTCAACCAGAACTTGGATGTTACCTGTTAGAAATGGGCAAGGAGTTAACAGGCCCCACCTGGGTCCGGAGAGCCAGGACACCAAAAATAGTGACAGCACCCTTCCTTACCACCCGCCAGGCCCTGCCACCAACACATGTCCTAGAGGTAGGACAATGTGGCCAGAGAAAGGGACTGGGCCCTGAGCGAGGAGGGGTGCCCTCCCACATGCACAGCGCTTTGGGCTTTCTGGAGGAACCACTCTCCCCAGAGCACTTCTCTCATTTCTTCGAGAACCCGACATGAGGGCCCACAGGCTGCCACGGAGCCACCTTCATGGTCAGCGCGCCTACAGACACACACAGGGTCCTGCCGCCAGCCTCAGGAAGAGGGTGGCCAGGGACTGGGACCCACACACAAGAGGGGCATTACAGAAGCTGTGAAGATCCTCTCCAGCCGCTGGTGGGCCTCTTCCACGGGGGTCAGCTGGACCTTGGCAGCTCCTGCCTAAAGGTTAAACCACTATTAGTCCCAGCCCAGAAACGGCGAGGCCGCAGCATGCAGAGCTCCCAACCCAGGAAGCCACTGGGACCCACCAGGGAAGGGGAGCAAGGTCAGGGAGCAAGCCCCGCGGCAATCTGAGTTTTTAAACTATCAGATTAGAAAAAAAGAACAGTTGCCTGGGAGTTCTGGGGTTATTTCTTCCCACCTGCCTATCTTGAGCACCAAATGGCCCTATTATCCCACTTGCCCTCTGGACCCTGTCCCAGGCCCAGGTGACAGGTGGCTAAACTCCAGGTCAGGGCATGTCTCAGCTCCCAACTCCTCCCTTGTGAGAGGAGGAGGGACAGGGAATCCGAGGGGAGGGCAGCCGCCCGGGAACAGGACCACGACACTCCCCACCTGCTTACAGGCTCTCCAGAGTGACTGACAGTTCTGCCCATACCCTGCCCAAAATGCCCATGCCAGCTCCTCCCTGTGAGCAGGAACAGGCACTTCCCCGATTCACAGACTGGGCCAGGTGGGTGGGAAAAGCAGCGGCTGGCTTTTCTCTAAGTGCTGCAAAGCCCAGGAAGAACGGGGAGCAACAAGGCTCCTCAGGTCCCAGGAGTTAGCAGTCAGGGAGGGGCCTCAAGGCCTCTCAGGCTGTTCCCCCACACCCTCCAGACTCCTCTCCTTCCAGCCAGGAGGAGCCTGCAAGAGCACAGGGAAGTAGTGGCAAAACTTGATGCCCCTCCCCCACACCCTGGGAGGCCTCAGCAGGGTCCACAAAAGGGAAACTTGAAGAGAACTGTCCCCAACTCAGAGGCCAGCCAAGAAGGCAACACTTTCCAAGGGAAAGAGGCTGGACTGACCCTCCCTCCTGCTTCTCAGCCTCCTGCCCCCACCCAGAGAACACTTTCTGGGAAGACAGGATTGTCCTATACCCCAAGGGGCCCACTATACCCATCCGCCATCCAAGCTCAGGGCTCCTCGAGTCCTGCTGCCAGAGGGTCATGCTGGCCAGGCCTAAAGGAGGCAGTGACGGCAGTGAGCGCACCAATAACAACTGTTACTAGCACCACTATCAATGCTACCATTTATGGAGCACCCACCATGCCAGGGACCAGCTTGGAGCATTATCTGTATCATTTCTAATCTTCTGGTTACTTAAAACCCTTATTATCCCTTATTTGCAATTCCAAAAGCCCCCCAAAGAAAACATTTTTCTTAACTATTTTGGCGGCAAAACCTGGCAGTTTATCCTCTGTGCCCCTGTAGTGTGAATATTCATAGATTTTGCTTGGGAAATGTTAATGTTTGTTATGCGTTGTTGCTCATTATGCATCCTGTATGGCACTAAAATACAAAGATTACTAATTTCCAAAATACTTCCACACCCAGGGTATCAGAGAAGAAATTTTGGACCTGTATTAACCCCACTCAACAGGGGAAGTCTGAGATGGGACTTTGCTGAGGTCCCAGGGGATGAGTGGCTGGGAATGCAAGCCCAGACCCCAGACTTGAGAAAACATCTTTCCGCCTGGAACGATCTGCTGAGACTCTGATCCTCCGCTTTGGGTCTGGGGCCTCAAGCTGGCGCCGTGTAGCTGGGGACCAGGCCCTGACTCCCATGGCAAGGCCAGCAGCATGCTGGTTAGCAGTTTCCATCCCAGCCGCCGGGCCAGAGCCCAGGCAACTGCGGGGTCCGCATTGGGTTAGGGAAAGCCATGCAGCCCCTGCTGTCAGCACATGACCCTAGGCCCAGCCTCTCGGTCATGCGGGGTTCATTGAGGTGGCTTGGGGCAGCCGGCTGTGAGGGTGTCTGGCCCTTGAGCGAGGGTGGTGAGGGGCAGGAGTGGTTAGTGACACACTCTTGTACCTCCTGCTTCACACCAGGGACTGGTGACTTGGACTGCTGCTCTCC
Source organism: Macaca mulatta (assembly GCF_049350105.2). Taxonomy (NCBI): domain Eukaryota; kingdom Metazoa; phylum Chordata; class Mammalia; order Primates; family Cercopithecidae; genus Macaca; species Macaca mulatta. The sequence goes on from NC_133421.1 coordinate 37,852,391, forward strand.
AGTGAGGTCTGACTTCAGGCCAGCGGAGCCTGGGGCCGCCAGCTCCTCCCGTGGGGCTGGGGAGCGCTGCTTCTTTGGGGTTTCAGGCTTGGCTGGGGATCCTGCTTTCTCTGGGGAGTCCACCCAGTCTGGGGAGCCTGGCTCCTGGCTGGAGGGCTTCTCCCCCTTCCCAGGAGACTGCTTGCCGCGGGCCTTGTGCTCCTTGCCCCTGCCCCGAGACATCAGGCTCCGCAGGCCCAGGGAGAGCTCATCCTTGGCTGCCTCCTTCTTCGCTTCAGGCTTAGGCAGAGCAGGGGGAGGCGGGGGAGGGGGTGGCGGCTTGGGACTAGAAGCTGCCTTTTCTCCCCTCTTGCTTCGAGTCGGGTGCTCAGGGGACTTGACTCCTCTGCCTGGGGGCTCCTTGGCATTTCCAAGCTCCTCGCTGGGCAGCACCTTACTCACCACCTTCCTCACTGCATTTGCCACCCGCTTCCGGGACAGGCCCTGGACCTCTTCGCTTGGGCCTTCTGCTGTGGCAGCTCCCAGGCCATTCATGGCGAGTGTGGGTGCAGGGCTCTTGGCTTTCTGGGAAGTCTCTGGGGGTATCGGGCTGGTGGGAGGCTGAGGACTCCTAGATGGGCCGCTGCCTTCCTTTGAGCTGCCCTCTAGCTATAGTCATACAAACACAGGTAGACGTTAGCATCACCCCCTGCAGCCCTGCCCATCCCATGCAGAGGGAGTAAGAAGGTGTGACCTCATGCCCTGGAACAGATCTCCCATTCATCCAAAGCAACACATGGCTCCAAGAGGCTACCCCAAGAAGCCCACTTTCCATCTTCCAGATAGGACAATTGCAGCTAAGAGTCTGGCTTCTTTTCCACAAAGCACGATCAGGTACTGCTGTCACCTGCTGCCCATCCCCAGGCTCAGCATGGACCTGTGAGATGCCGGCACACAGTGCCCAGAGGCCTGTGAGGCGCTCTGGGGTTACTGGCTTTGTGTTAGGGCAGCAACCAAGTCCCAATCTAGGCGAGCCCACTGCCTCACAGTTCAGACGCAGCAGAGATGGAGCATGGAGAGGTTAAACAGCCAAGTACCACCTCCATTCCCACCACCAATCCCAGGCCTAACTCCAGGGCTTCCTGCCTTTGTGGTCCTTGGTCCTTCCATCACCTGTTTGCTGGGCAGTCAGACCAAAAGCCTGCCCATCCTGAAGGGAAAAATGATCAGGGAGCTCTTCCTGGCCCCAAGACATGCCAAGCCTCCTCCTCGCAGTATCCCTCGTCTGTGGCCACTGTCTGCCCTTCAACTATATTCTCAAGCGCTGCGGAGCCCAGCATGGGCCCAGGAAGCTTCCACTTTAGCCTGCTTTCTGCAGTCTCTTTGCAGTTTTCCTCCTGCAAACCTTTCAAGGGTTTGGAGACCCCCTAGCTCCCAGAGTGTGTGTATAGCCCACAAAGGGTTAAGCACTCAAGCAGCCTCAGCTCCATTCTGCCCTGGAGTGGACTGGTATACTCTAGCTGGTGTGCCCACCCTTCCCCCACACACTGGTGCTAACTGTCTGGGTCCCAAGGGACTGCCACTGGAAGGCCAGGCTGGCTAACAGCAGGACAGTTTCCCATAAAGCCAGCCCCACTGCCTGGGGGGAGTAAGGGCAACTAGGGGTCTCCTTGTTGGACAGGCAGAGCTCTGTCACCAGCTGAGCTGTGCTTGAGTCCTTGCTGCCCAAAACAATGATCTTGGTTCTAGAACACATATGGGCACTGGGCTCTGTGAAGGCCCACCTGCCCATGCTTGCTTGGATGCAGGAAGATGCTCATAGTAGGCACACCTGGGAGCTGCTGCCTCTGGATGCCACAAGGAGAAGTTGCTCCACCTTTTGCGCAGAGCTGAGCCAAGGGCCTTAATCTAGGCCCTGGTTACAGGTTGGCTCTGCTGAAGGGATAGAGAGAGTAAGGGCTTGAAGGTGCCTCTTCCTCAACCTCTTAGGCCAAGAGTGATCAATGGCATGCCAGGGCACTGCAGAGTTGGCCAGTGGCCCTAGCCACTGGATCCTACACTCCTCCCCTCCCTCTTCTGGCTTTTCTCCCATCCCCCTTCCATCATTAAGATGATGACGATGGGCCAGGTGTGGTGGCTCACGCCTGTAATCCTAGCACTTTTGGAGGCCAAGGCAGGGAGATTGCTTGAGCTCAGGAGTTCAACACCAGCCTGGGCAACATGGTGAAACTGTTTCTACAAAAAATACAAAAATTATCCAGGCTTGATGGTGTGCGCCTATAGTCCCAGCTACACTACTCAGGAGGCTGAGGTGGGAGGATAGCTTGAGCCTGGGAGGCAGAGGTTGCAGTGAGCTGAGATGGCACCACTGCATTCCAGCCTGGGTGACAGAATAAGACCGTGTCTCAAAAAAAAAAAAAAAAAGAAAATGATGATAATGATGATGACAATGATGATGATAGTAAGACTTACACAGTACTTACTATGGGCCATGGCACTCTTCCAAGCACTTTACATGTAGTTTTTGCAAAAAAAAATAAATAAATTCTGGGCAACTCTGAGGCCTCTCCCTCACACACCCACATCCCTTTCAAATCACAGTCTGGCTTTCCAGGACTGTTTGCAGATCAGGTGGAAGCCACAGTGCCTGGCTAATCAAATTGACCAAGGAAGTACAGGGAGCCAGGACAGGCACCATCTGGGGTAATGAAGTAAGGATCTGTGTTGTGATCCAGCTCTGCCCCAGAGCCCTGGGCACTCCTGCCCCTGGTGCCACCAGCTGCCCTCTCCTAACTACACATCTCTGGACTTGGCTATTCAGAAACCGATTCTCCTCTCTTGCCTTAGGAGAGTCCAGGTTTATTCAGGGTCTCTATCCCAATGCACTGGGGCTGGAGGCAGTGGGTAGCTGGAGCCTGCCTCCAGGTCACCTGCACCAAGCAGCTGACAGGGTCTTGGAAGAGACAGCAGCGACTGCAGTGAAGTCCCTCTACGCCCTTGCCTTGTGCCACCCAGAGCAGGCTGAAGAATCCCAACAGCTGAGCTCTCATTTGACGCTCCCTAACCTAAGTGTTTGCCCACCCAAGCCTCTCCAGGCCCAAAGGGTTCAGGACACCAGAAGCAAAGGGAGGCAACTTAAGGGGATTAGGGAGGAGGTTAGGGGAGGTCCCCAAAGCACCCTGGCTATCTCCTTCACACACCCGAGGCTGGCATCACACACACCATACTTTCTTCCCCTTTACTAGAGTTCTCTCCAGCTGAGCCACACAGGAAGGGGCCCCCTGCAATCTCCACCTACTCCATGGAGCTGTCTCACAGGCTAGTCCAGGGCTAGTGGGTGCAGGGGCAAACACACACACGCACACACACACGCGCGTGCACACACACACGCACACACGCACGCACACGCACGCATGCACGTCTCGGAGAACTCAGGGATACACTTACAGCCCCTTCCTCCTTGCCAGGAGAGCCAGGCTTTGGCAGAGTTTTGTCCTCCTCTTTAACCTGAGGGAGCAGATGAAGAAGTCACTGGCAGGTCAAGGCTGGGAGACCCAGCACTAAAAGCACAGGGAGAGAACATTCAAGGGGCCTCCCTCTCCCTGAGAGGTGGAGCTCCTGAGTCTTTAGGAATACCAGGGCTAGGGGACCTGGGCAAGAGTTATCCTATCCTAGAATCAGGACTATTCAGTGATGACTTCAAGAATGAAGAGTCTGTGGGGGCAAAAGCCAAGTACCCTTGCCCTCAGCGACCAGCCACTTTGCCCACTTTGGGGGCTAAAGAGGTCCACCCACAGCGCCATCGTGGCTTTGGTTACGTGGCAGATAGGAAGATCCAGCTAATGTAACTCATCCAAACTACAAGAGTCATCCCCAGCTCAGGCAAGAAGTGGTTTGAACAAAAAGCCCCTGATCTAGTGACAGAGGAGGTAAAAGTAACCCAGTGTGGGTACCTGTGGGCCAGCAGCTTTTAGAGTAGAGTGAAGGTTGGCCCCTATCAGGCTGGCTCTGACTTGCTTCTTGATCCTGCACAATTCCCCAAGCTCAGCTGAGCTCTTGCTGGAGGCAGGGAGTTGGGCAGAGGCGGAGATTCAGGAGGCCAGATATTTTCTTAACCTCAGACTCACAAAACTGCCAACCATGCAGCCAAGGGAGGGAACCCTGAAGCTAGGGGCGGGGTATGGAGGAAGGAAAGATGCCTAAGCTCTGGACACTGTGGCCAGGGGTTTGTGCTGGAGCCCAGGAGCTGGCTGGCCTGAGTCAGAGGGGAGGAGTGGAGTCGTGGAAACAGCAGATACCATCACACATCTGGAAAAGGGGCAGATGATGCGGAAGCTCTGAAGGTTCTTTCAGTTCAGAAACTGGCTCAGAACAGACCCAGGCCTCAAGTTTAAAAGAGCCTTCTCCTTTCCCCTCACCCGTATCTCTCCCTCCAAAAGCTCAGGCAGTCCTAGTGGATTTAATTTCTCCTCTTTCCTGAGTCACCTAGGACTACAGGAAAAAGACATGCCTGTTACCAACCCTACCTCCTCCTCAGCGTGCCTCTCCTTCCCAGCACAATGTGGGTAGGAGCATGGCAAGAAGTCCTTGATTCCTAAGGGAAAAAATCCTTAGAAACATCCAGAATCATTTACATGATCCACTTGGGGGAACTCTCCAATTTTAACCAGGGTCTATGGCTAATTTTGAGCTCAAATTAGCAGTGCCAGAGGCACTGGCTGGCGTGATAGCCGCTGCAGTTTTAAAGCTGCATCTTGTCCACAGAGCTATCTGCAACAGGCTCAAGCTTCATAGTTAGCTCACAATGCCAAGGATGGGGGAAAATGACAAATATTCACCTGAGTGGAGCCTACTTCTTTAAGAAATGGAATTGGAGCAGAGAAAGGGAAGGCAGGGAATGGGGGACAGAGTGAGGAAGAGTGGCAGGGTCTAGGTCTGTGCCTGCTGCCCCCCACCAAGCCATCACTCTCCCCCTTGCTGCCCCAGGGATCACACCATGCAGTAGTTCCGGGGCACACAGGTTAGTGGGAGGACAAGTGTTTGCAAATCACACAGATACATTCATTACTGCATGCAGTGCTGTTAACTTGGGTTCCGGGGTGGCCCAGATTCCAAGTCCACTCTGTGTTCTTCACCAGCTCCAAATCTGTCCTCCCTCCAGTGGCTCAAATTTGGGACCCCAAATGTCTGGCCCAAGGTGTGGCATTGGGGAAAACACTGGGTGCCCCCCAAGTGTCTGAAACACTGGGCCCAGCTCTGAGCTCAGCTCTGGATTTAGCATCAGGCTGACTCACTGCTCCCTCCCCCACCAGAAGGGCTCTGGCTGTTGTAGGTCACTGCCCAGCTGGGGACTATGCACACACATAAAGGCACACACACAGGCAGTCCCAAGTCTGCAGCCTGAATCACCCTCTGGACCCAGGTGGCCAACTGGCCTGACTTCTCACCCTCAGCCCCTTGTCCTCCTACCCACTGCAGTCCCCAGGCTCAGGGAGACCCAGTTCCAGTGGTCCCTCCACAGCAGCCCACGTTCCAGGGGTGAGTCAAGGCAGCAGGATGGTGGGAAGGGTGTGGAGGGGTTAACCCAGCGGGACACCAGCAGGACAAAGGGCAGCTCACCTTACCAGAGATGGGGCTTAGGGGAGGAGCATGACTCGGCACAGGAGCCCATCCAGCCAGAATAGGGAGTTCACCAGCCCCTCCCCGTCATTCTCCCTGCCACCCCCAATTATACACACGTGCCCCAGTCCATCTCTAGCTTCCAAAGCTCCCTCTCCCACAAGCCAGTCTCCTGCCTGCAGACACAACATGCTAAGCACACAGGAAAAACATAAAGATTTTAAAATCGAACTTTCCTTTTGCTCCCAGAAGGCGAACCTTGATGAAAAGGCCATGACGCTGAAGGTAACCTGTACCCTGAGCCAGAGAAGAAATTGGGGGCAGGGTCTCGCGGTGTCTCAGAGTCTTCCTAAAAGCCAGAACCTGCCAGGACAAACGCTGTGGGCAACAAGGGGAAAGGAGGAATGGAGTGGAGGAGGAAGGATTACAAAACTCAAAAGGGCATTGGAGTAAGGAATAAAAGATTAAAGGAAAATGAAGGAAAGTAGGCACAGAACATAGCACTCCCTACCCTTGGAAGCTGTGTGCTTTGTTTTATTTTTATTTTTTCATTTTTTGAGACGCAGTCTCACTCTGTAGCCCAGGCTGAAGTGCGATGGTGCCATCTCGGCTCACTGCAGCCTCTGCCTCCCGGGTGCAAGCGATTCTCCTGCCTCAGCCTCCCCGGCAGCTGAGATTACAGGCATGCACCACCATGCCCAGCTAATTTTTGTATTTTTAGTAGAGATGGGGGTTCACCATGCTGGCCAGACTAGTCTCAAACTCTTGACCTCGGGTGATCAGCCCGCCTCGGCATCCTAAAGTGCTGGGATCTATACAGGCGTGAGCGCTGCGCCTGGCCAGAAGCTGTGTGCTTTGAATAAGCCACTTTGCCTCTCTGGGCCTCTCTGTAGAATTAGGGGCTAGTCTAGATAATGGCTCAAAGCCTCTCCATGTCTGGCACCTTAGGAGTCTATGTGGGGAGAGGCACTCAAATTCTATTTATTTATTTATTGAGACAAAATTTCGCTCTTGTTGGCTGGGCGCGGTGGCTCACGCCTGTAATCCCAGCACTTTGGGAGGCCGAGGCGGGCGGATCACAAGGTCAGGAGATCGAGACCACGGTGAAACCCCGTCTCTACTAAAAATACAAAAAAAAATTAGCTGGGCGCGGTTGTGGGCGCCTGTAGTCCCAGCTACTCGGGAGGCTGAGGCAGGAGAATGGCGTGAACCCGGGAGGCAGAGCTTGCAGTGAGCCGAGATCGCGCCACTGCACTCCAGCCTGGGCGACAGAGCGAGACTCCGTCTCAAAAAAAAAAAAAAAAAATTTCGCTCTTGTTGCCCAGGCGGGAGTATAATGGCACGATCTCGGCTCACTGCAACCTCCGCCTCCCGGACTCAAGCGATTCTCCGGCCTCAGCCTCCCGAGTAGCTGGGATTACAGGTACCCACTACCACACCTGGCTAATTTCTGTATTTTCAGTAGAGACGGGGTTTCTCCATGTTGGTCAGGCTGGTCTTGAACTCCCGACCTCAGATGATCCACCCACCTCAGCCTCCCAAAGTGCTGGGATTACAGGTATGAGCCACCATGCCCAGCTGGCACTCAAACCCTTAATACAGTAAACCAAAATTGTGGGCCTGTGACCTAGGAGAGGAATTGAGGAAGCTACCTCAGGACTCCAGCAACTTTGCCTTCCAGCTGTAACACGCATTACCTGGGGCAAGAGGCCTGGAGAACTGCAAAACTGTCCATCTATGGATTAGAAACCCGAGCTGGGCCTCTTGAAAAATCAAATCAGAATTTGCCTCAGTCCAGGCACAGGCTTCATCCAAAGAATCAGTGCAATTCAGTGGAGTTTAAGAACTGGTTCTTTTTTTTTTTTTAATTGAGACAGAGTCTCGTTCTATCACCCAGGCTGGAGTACAGTGGCGCAATCTCGCCTCACTGCAACCTCTGCCTCCTGGGTTCACGCCATTCTCCTGTCTCAGCCTCCCGAGTAGCTGGGACTACAGGTGCCCACCACCATGCCTGGCTAATTTTTTTTTTTTTTTTAGTGGAGACAGGGTTTCACCGTGTGAGCCAGGATGGTCTCGATCTCCTGACCTCGTGATCCGCCCACCTCGGCCTCCCAAAGTGCTGGGATTACAGAAGTGAGCCACTGCGCCCGGCCAAGAACTGGTTCATTCTTAAAACCGCTTATCATAAATGAATAGTTAAAAATTAGGAAATGTCTTGTTTTCAATTATTTTTATTTTGCTTTATTGACTTCTGTTTTATTATTCAGTTAATGTGCTAAAGACTTTAAGTTTGTCTGTTGCTGTAATTTTAACTCATTTGATCTTTGGTCTCTTGTTCAAGTTTTCCTACTTGTTCATACAGGTCCCATCTGGCCTAGGCTATAAGGACACCGGGCCATTTCCACCCAGGCCTGTTCCTCTGCATCAGCTGTTCCTATGAGCATCACTCTGAACACAGATGTGGGGCTCTCCCCAGAGGAAATTCTGTGGCTTTTATGCAGAATTGCCTAGACAGTTTTCCTGTCTTCCTTATCACTGAATTTGTTTAGGATCAAGAGCAAGTTATCCTGGAACTGGATTATTTATAACCCAAAGGATAAATGCTTGAGGGGGTGGAAACCCCACTGTCCATGATGTGCTTGTTTCTCAATGCATGCCCATATCAAAACATCTCATGGGCCGGGCACAGTGGCTCACGCCTGTAATCCCAACACTTTGGGAGGCTGAGGTGGGTGGACTGCTTGAGCTCAGGAGTTTGAGACCAGCCTGGGCAACACGGTGAAACCTTGTCTCTACCAAAAACACAAAAAATTAACTGGGCATGGTGGTGCGTGCCTGTGGTCCCAGCTACTGGGGAGGCTGAGGTGGGAGGATCTCAGAGGGAGGCAGAGGTTGCAGTGAGCAGAGATTGCAATACTGCATGCTCCAGCCTGGGTGACAGAGTGAGACCCCATCTCAAAACAAAAAAAGAAAAAAAAAAAAAATATATATATATATAAAATGTATCCCACAAGTATATAAACCTATCATGTACCCACAAAAATAAAAAATAAAAAAAAGATCAAGTTACTCTTATCCAAGACAGAACGGGTAAGGAACTCAGGCCCCAAAGATGGTGGCAGCATCTGAGTTGGGAACAAATGGCTCTCTGGAGCAAGGGTATTTAGATCTAAGGCCTCTCTTCCTTGACTTGTTCTCTCTCTAGAGATTTCAGCCATTTCTAGCAACATTACTGAATATGGAGCACCTACAATGAGATGGGCCCTATACAAGGTATTTAACATTTATTTTCTAATGTAAATCTTACAACAATCTGAGGACTGGTGATACGGGAATTATTATTATTCCAATTTTATCGATGAGGGAAAAGATCCAGAAAGAGATTAAGTCACGAAGTTAGTTAAGTGGGGGAACCCAGACTTGAACCCACATTGGTCTGCCTCCAAAGCCTGTGCTGCTTCCTTAGTGCCCACATTTTCTGGTATGTTAGACAGGTGTCAGCCTTGGTAGCCAAATCTGATTGATAAACTTCATCAGCGTGGAGATTCAGAAGACCCGGTCACGCCAAAGCATGGATTGATAGTGTGTTTTACTAGTGTGCAACTTTCCAAATCAAGTTTTTGGACTTGCAAAAAGGGAGACCCCACCATGATTCTGCCACTCTGCAGCTCACCCACCTCCTCCCTCTGTGGTACTTTTGAGGGACAGCAAGAGAAACCCACACTCACTGAACACTTACTATGAGCCAGGCACAGGGGAAGGCACTTCATACAGGTCTCCTCATTGAATCCTCACAACAACCCACTTTCTAGGTAAGGAAATAAAGAAGGTGAGTTGCCGAGAGCCCTGCAACTATTAAGTGGCAGAGCTGGGAGCCACAACCAGAGTGGATCTTGGGGAGCTGTTGGTGTGTCTTTGTCATCCCTGGACTGTGATTCACCCCTGAGCAGAACTTACCCATCTTACTCATCATACTGTAGGTGCCTAAGAAATGTTAGCTGCACGAGAGTGCTGGGACAGGGGTTCTTTGCACAAACCTCTTATTCCCATCTAATCTCTTCCCCAAATGTAATCTATGGAGAACAACACTTGCCTATTCTGATTCCCAGGGACATGGTACAAACAAGGGAGGTATAATCTCTAAACCTGCTCACAATAGATACATAGTCAACTCAGTGCCTGGGTTTGTGGGGAGGGTGAGGACGCTGAAATTGCTTAGTAGCTCTTTGTGGAACAACAGCCACAAAATGCATCATCCTCTGGCCTGGTCATTCCATCTTCAGGAATGTATGTCCAATGAGCAGACTTAAAGAAATAAAGAGAAAGAAAAAAATGCAAAGATGTTTATAGATGCACTCTACATAACAGCTCCAAATTGGAAAGTGCCCAAATGCCTAGAATTAGGAAATGGTTAGGTACAACCCGTTGTTATATTGCCATTTAAACTGACAAATGTGTGGACAACGTAACCATATGGAAAGCTCCACATAAAATAACACCAATCAAAAAAACTGGAACTCAAATAGTATACAAAGAGTGATCATAATAATCTTATAAACTGTGTGAATTAGACACAATAGGAACACTTGGTATTTATTTTGTTATGTATTTGTTACTCCTTATTTGTATTGTGAAGATGGCTAAATAGTCAATAAAAAAGAAAAAGAAAAACAGATAATAGCTAGAAGCATTTGTTCTCAAAGAGGAGAGATCCAAGAAATGTGCTGAGGGACTGTCAAGCCTCAGCCCCAGCAGGCTTCTGACGCTCTGGGAGCAGCTGGGGTTTACCCTCCACCGTGCCAGCAGAGCCCACTCGCCCTTAACATGCACTTTCTGGGCCCCTCACAGGAGGGAATGGGGGCACAAATGCTTCTAGGAGAATAATGCCATGCCTCAGGCAGTCCCTCAGGCCTGGAATGCCCGGCCTGGACAAATGCTTTGAGGCCCAAGCATCCACGCCAGACATCTGCACACTGCAAGCCCCTGAAAGCAGCAGGTAACCCTCAAGAGAGTGCCCAGAGGAAGCCGAGACGTGGCCGAGGTCACTTCCCCACCTCGCCGCTTCTGCCAGCACTCACACACCCAAGGTTTCTCCTTCTGAGGACCAAAAGGCAGGGCATTCTCCTCTCCTCCCTCTTTCCCATTCGGAGGCACAGAGGGCAGCTCCCAGGAGACTTCTTCCTCCCAGTCCCAACCTAGCACCAACTTATCTAGGGATTGGGGGTGACGGGGGGTGGGAGGAACAAAGGAGAAGGGAAGAAATACTAGCATAATAGTAAAAAACGGTTAATCGTTATTGAGCATTTGGTATGTGTCAGGCACTGTGCTGAATCCTTCACATGAATCATCTCATTTGATCCTCACAACATCCCTCTGAAATAGATACTAGTGTGACTGTGTGATTGCTACTTTACAAATGAGCAAAAGGAAGCTCAGAAGGTCAGGTGACTCACCCAAAGCCTCACAGCAGCAAGTGGCAGATCTGGGATTCACACTCAGGTCTCCTGCGAGAGACCTCCACTGCTCACTTTAAGGGATGGAGGCACGCCCTACCCTCCATCTCCCCTGGCTCACCTGCACTGTTGTCCTTCTACATCAGCTGCCAGAACAGCAGCTTGGGAGGAAAGCAGGGATTCCCAATGATGACCCGCCCCTCCACCCACCGACCTGAATATGCTTTACATGGAACTGCTTGAGAGGAAGGGAAGCTCTCTAGGGAATGAACTGAAGGCCATGCTACCAGACAGAGGAGGAGGGGGAGACGAGCTTGGCAGGGACAACCTGGCCCTTGCAGTGCAGCCTCCAGCCAGAGCCCTCCCCAGCCCCAGGGCGGAACAGAAAGCAGGCGGGCACCCGCCTCACTGCAGGCCAGCCCAGAGGAAGCAGGTGCACTAGAATGGCTTCCTGCCGCAACTGCAGTTGCAGAAGGGTCTTGGTTTCCTCCTCCAACAACTGGACCTGCTGGAGGCCTCCCTTCCCTGGGGATGCTCACTGCCCCTCTGCAGGGCACTTTGCTGTCTGCTTGGATATCACTGTGCATGGCCCTCAATCTGTGACCTGGTGCTAGTGGCCCGGGGGTGGCTGGGGGAGAGTAACATAGACCAGGAAGCACCCATCTCTCAGGGTGAGGAGGTCTCTCTGACCTCTCCCCCACCCCCGGGCATACTGCCCACACAACTCAGCCCTGGTGCCAGTTTGGGGGCTGAGGCAGGGCAGTCCTGAGCAGAAAGAGATACAAGTGCTCACGGGCACATCTTAGGCTCCTGATGCACCTCCGCACCAGGCCAGCCCACATACTCTGCCAACTGCTGACACGACTGAAAACCTTACCCTTGGTGGCTGGGAGGGGTAGAGTCAGAGGAACGGAAAGGACTGGGAGCAACTATGCCTCTCCTCACTTTCTTTTTTAAGGAACTTACTTATCTGGAGTAATCTCTACTAAAAAAGAGACTTAGGGCCAGTCAGAGAATCCCCGACACACCATCTGTGCCCCTTGCAAGTGTCCTATGCACAGAAATGGAGGTGGCCATGCTAAGACTACTTTTGGGGACATTGAGAATGGGTGCTCCTTGACAACTCCAAGGACCATCCCCTCTCAAGGAGGAAGAGAGGAGAGGGCTATACCACCAACAATGCAGAGACAAGACTACCGAAGACCTTGGGTGCTGGGGAGGCTGGGGCTTTGGAAGAAAATAGCATTCTAAGGAAGGAAGGCCAAAAAAGCACTAATGGTTGGTGGGGAAGGCATGTCACAGCCTTGGGGGTGGATGCAACCTCAGGAAACTGAGATTCAGAAGACAGTGCCCCTCCAAAACTCCTGAAGTCATGAGTCAGGCCCAGGATGCCCTGCTCCTAGCCACGGAGGGGTTTTTGAGGCTTCCGGGGCTGGGTAACTCCCTTCTTACCAAGAAGCTCCGAGAGGAGCCCCAAGGCGGCCCCACCCCTCTCCCCACCTACTTCAGCCACATCTGGGGAAATCACAAAAAGGTCCCTCCTTTCCTAAATGAGGAAATAGCATGAGGAGCCTGGGACATTTCCAGGGTAGGGGGTCAGAGGGACACTCACCCGCATGGCCTGGCCCGGAGCAGCCCAGAGCAAGGAGACTCCGCTCTGATGCTGCTCTGGCTCTGTTAGCAGCTCAAAATAGCACAGGCTCTGGCCCCGCCCAGTTCCCGCCCTCTCCCCAGCCCCTCCCGTCCAGAGCTGCCCAGCCCCGGTTGGAGCCAGTAGCCCGGAGGACTGCGGGTATCAGGTATGCCAGGAGGGAGACGGTGATACAGCAGTGTGTGTGGAAGGGAAGGAGAAGGCTCTTAGGGTAAAGCCATTGGGGTGGGCAGCAGGCAGTGTTGGGGGGTTAGGGCAAGGACAGGGAGGGTGAGACTTGTCTATGGACACACACCCCAGCTCCGGGACAGCTGGGCTGATATGGCTCCTAAAAATAGCAGAGGAATTTGAGACCTGCAGCCCCCGGCCCCACAGGCCAAACTTGAGACAAGCACATGCGCACTCACATACATGTACACGTATACACACACACCAGCATGCACAAACATTCAATCAACCCAGTGTTCTTGAGAACACCCAAATCATAGGCCTACCCTAGCCATCTAATTACTGCGGCAGAGGCCAAGACAGCCACTAACGTCACATCCAAGACAACACACGGGGCCCCCTGCACACTGTGCCCAAACAGCAGCCGCACACAGTCCTGTAAGGTCTGGCAAGAGCAGAGACCCACACGGGCAGGCCCACTTACTGCCCCACTGCCGTCAGTACACAGGGGACATGCAGAGAATCAATAGTACTCTCTATGTTTACATCCCTCTCCCCTCCACACATGCCAGGGACTGCACAGGCAGAGAGGAGGGTGGGGTGGGCCTCAGCCCTGCAGACAGAGGAAGTCATGGGTGTCTGGCCAATGAGCGACGGCTGCCTGTGAAAAGCCAGTGTTTCTTGTGAAGAGAAATCCTGGCCTGGTTCTCCAGTTAGCACCATGGGATGCTTAGACCAGGACTAGGGACCCGCTGAGAGGCTGAAATGGGAGCTGGAGAACAGAATGGGAAGGGGCCAAAAGACAGGGAGTGCAAGTCTCAGAAGCTGTCAGCTCTGCAGAAAAAAGGAAACAGTCATTGCTTCCCTCTTCCTCTTCAGGGAAAAAAAAAAAAAAAAAAAAAAAAAAGGTGGGGGTGGTGCTAGGAAGCCCTGGTACAGAATCACCTCCTAACCAGTCTGGCATACACCCCATGATTCTTGCCCCTGGCCAGCTCTAAGGGCCATTGGTTCTATAAATTGTCTGACTTTCTCCATGAAAAGATTGGTAAGCACTGCCAGAGAGGACGGAAACCCAGCTCTGCCTCCTACCTGCCATGCACTGTCCAAGTCTCACTGTCATATAGTCACATATACAGACTCTTAGGACATGGTGCTGTGCGTGTGTCCTGCTCTCTAGGGAATGGGATGTCTCCCCAGGGGAAGCATCTGGCCCTTCTGAAGCACATGCAGTGTCGCAGGTCTTCCCATCTCCAGTGGCTACTTAGAACAATGGTGCCAGCCTCAGCTGCTCACTGAAATCCACTGGGGAACTTGAAAAAAATACCGATGCCTGGAGCCCACCCTTTCCCTCTCAGTTTCTGACATAATTGGTCTGGGAGGGGGAGCCTGGGCATTGGGATTTTTTTTTTTTTTTTTGAGACTGAGTCTTGCTCTGTCGCCCAGGCTGGAGTGCAGTGGCGCCATCTCGGCTCACCACAAGCTCCGCCTCCCGGGTTCACGCCATTCTCCTGCCTCAGCCTCCTGAGTAGCTGGGACTACAGGCGCCCGCCACCTCGCCCGGCTAATTTTTTGTATTTTTAGTAGAGACGAGGTTTCACCGTGTTAGCCAGGATGGTCTCAATCTCCTGACCTCGTGATCCTCCTGCCTCAGCCTCCCAAAGTGCTGGGATTACAGGCGTGAACCACTGCGCCCGGCCGGGCACTGGGATTTTTTATGGATAAAAGCTCCCCAGGTGATTCTTACATGCAGCCAAGGCTGAGAACTGCAAGACTCTAAGGCCAGCATAAGGCCTAGCACAGAAATGTCCATTTGTTAAATGAATGAGTGAATGAATGAATGACTTAGCTGCGTGAACACAGACAGGTGACTTAAATTTCCCTTATCTGTAAAATGAGGATTACACCTGTACTGACTTACCCAACCAGTCTGAGACTGGTACATAATGTATGTGAAAGGGCTTTGGTTCTCCAAGTTCTCAGGCCAGCAGTGTGGGCATCCCCTGGGGACTTGTTGGAAATGCAAATTCCAGGAACCTGACCCAGACCTGCTGAACCAAGAACTCTGGATATGGGGTGCAGCATCTGTGTTTTAACTAGGCTTCCAGGTGATGCTGAGGCACATTAAAGTCTGAGAGGCACGGCTTGAAAGGAATGATTCACAGCATACCATGGTTAGGAGTGTGACCTCCAGGGCCACATGGCCCGGTTTAATCTTGGCTCTTCCACGTAGTAAACTACACAACTTGACCTCTCTGTGTTTCAACTTCTTTTCATTTGTATTTTATTTTTTGAAATAGAGTCTCACTCACTCTGTCGGCTGGAGCACAGTGGCTCCATCTAGCTTACTGCAACCTCCGCCTCCCAGGTTCAAGCGATTCTTGTGCCTCAGGCTCCTGTGTAGCTGGGATTACAGGCATGCGCCACCACACCCAGCTAATTTTTGTATTTTTAGTGGAGACGGGGTTTCACCATTTTGGCCAGGCTGACCTTGAACTCCTGACAGCAAGTGATCTGCCAGCCTCGGCCTCCCAAAGTGCTGGGATTACAGGTGTGAGTCACCATGCCCAGCCTCTGTGCTTCTATTTCTTTATTTATAAAATGGGAAAATAACAGCACCTACCACGAGGGGTTAATACATGGGTTAAAAGAATTAGTACATACATAGCTCTGAGAACAGCGCCCAGCACATTCATTTTCAATACTTAAAACAAAACAAAACAAAATAAAAAAACAGGGTCTTGCTCTTTGGCCCAGGCTGGAGTGCAGCGGCACTATCTTGGCTCCCTGAAATCTCCATCTCCTGGGCTCAGCCCATCCTCCCACCTCAGCCTTCCTAGTAGCTGGGATCACAGGCATGCACCACCATGTAAGTTTTATATATATATTTTTTGTACAGATGGGGCCTCCCTGTGTTGCCCAGGCTGGTCTCAGACTCCTGCGCTCAAGCAATCAACCTGCCTCGGCCTCCCAAAGTGCTGGGATTATAGGCGTGAGACACCATATTTGGCCTTAATACATTTTAACTATTATTATCTACCTATGATCATAAGCGGGGGAAAAAATGAGGCATTGTAAGCAAAATTTCCAGGTAACTGGAGCCTACCCTTTTTAAGGGATAAAAGATTTAAGTCATTTTCTAAGTTCTATACTATTTATAATCCTAAAAATAACCAACATATATACCCTGTTTCCTTAAGTACAACACCTCTAATTCATCTCAAAGATCTCAAACTTTGAGCTTTCCTTCTTGAACCCAATCCATTTCTGCTCCATCCTGTACTGAAGGGCACGCCATCTCCACCATGACGACTCCTGACTTCCTGGCCTGGCTATAGAAGCCTGGCTTCTGCCCCACCAATGCCCCAGCCTCTCTCCAAGGGCACCAGCCCCTCTTAGGCACCACCATGCTGAAGCCTTGCATATGCCTATATTAGGAAGGCCAGGCAGCCTTTGTGGCCATATGTCTGCTTTTTAATTCTTTTGTCCCCGACCTCATTAGGCCATCAGCTGTCACTCGCCTGTCAGTGTGCCTGTCTCCACTCCTCCACTCAGCTTCACGTGCAACCACAGCTAGTCCCTCTGCTGCCCAAAGCATGGTGCAATCTCAGGGCACGGTCTGTTTCTTCGATGAGTCTAACTGATGGCTCCAGAGGTCATGTGGGCACTCCCATAGCCAGCCAGGCCACCCCAACCCCCCTCAGCTTGCCTCCAAGGACAGTCAGAAGCTATAATCTGGCCCCTCCTCAGACTTTACTTTTACTTTTCTAGTCTCTTCTCCCTCTTCCCAGCCAGCCTGGCTCTCCCTCATTTGCCTGCCCTTGTCACCACCAGAGCCATTCCTTATGAATGTGACTCTACCTTGGCTGACCCTCTGCATCTCTCCAGGCCCATCTCAACTCCCACCTTCTTTATGAAGCCTTCCCTGAAACCCAAGACCCACCTGGCAATGCAAAGAACGTGGACTCGGCAGCCAGACACACCTGGGTCTGAATCCCAGCCTCTTTCTTGCTGCCTGACCTAAGGGAAAGTTACTTGACTTCTTAGAGTTTCTACTTTTTTGGCTTTAAAATAGTATGATATCCACCTTATGAGGCTGTTGTAAGAATAGAACAGGCAGTACATGTAAAGCAACTGACATGAGGCCTGGCAAATTATACTTATTAAATTATTAATATCATTATTATCATAAACCATAGCACTCACTGTCTACACCTCAACACATTACATACATATGGTTCTTGGTTATACTCAATATGGTGCTCTATTACATACAGTGGAGTCACACACTATATGGGGTTAGATTCCAAAGTCAGTATGTAAGGCAAAAATAGAATATGGTCTAAAACTCCTGAAAATCCCTTAAACTGCTCACAAAGTACAGTACACATGATTTTGAGTATGCCATTTGATATAGTATCGCTGCAGGAAAGCATAATAGTCATGTACAGCATATAGTAAAAACACACAAAACATAATTTTTATAATTTTAGGCTACAGTAATATAGTTTCTTATATAAGCATATAGTTGAATTTATTGAAGTTTACTGTCCACGTGCCATGACTATACAGCATAACTAATGTTCTGAATGATAATCAATTTGTGTTGAATGTTTAAGCCTGCTCTCCCTGGAGAGCTAGGACTATTTCCTACTTCCTTTATATCCCATCCCGTTCCCCAGCACTAGGCACACAACAGGCGTTCCACGAAAATCCATATGGATTTAACCAACTGATCTGAATGGTGCATGCACAATAAGCGGGCTGGAATACAGTGGGGAACAAGGGGATCTCCATGTGTGGTGACAACTTCAACTGCTCTATTCTCCCACATTGGTGGTGTGGGTGAGTGCAAGGTCTTTGGCTCTGTTTCAGGCACTTGACCAGGCAGAGTAGCTAAGCAGAGCTGGGGGCAGGCCAGACAGGAGGCTCTGAGGGCTGGAGGAAGTCGTTCACTTATTCAACTAGCTGTGAACTGTAATACCTCAAGGTGAACACTGTGGGGAAGCACCGTGCCTGCTTCTTTTTCAGCTTCCCCACCACAGACTGAGCTTCCTGACGCAGAGGTTGTGTGTTGCTCATTGCTCTATCCCCGGCACTCACCTAGCACTGGGCCCTGATCAGAGACAATACGAGGCACATTTGAGTGACTCAGTGAAAGATGATTTAGTTATTGTTTTCAACTAAATATTTCCTGATTTTAAAAAATGTACAGACCAGCAGAGGAAGTAACAAATGTACCCCAATAATTAAAATTCAAGTCAGAATGTGCTCAGTGCTCCAACAGGGACATCAATGTTCCAGTTAGGGAATTAGGCAGACAGCTTACAGACAGCTTGGAGCTAGGCCAGTGAAAGAGAGAAATGTTATAATGTGGTAATGAGGTAGGAAGGGAATTCCAGGGTGAAAAAGTAGTGTAAGCCGGGCGCGGTGGCTCAAGCCTGTAATCCCAGCACTTTGGGAGGCCGAGGCGGGCGGATCACAAGGTCAGGAGATCGAGACCACAGTGAAACCCCGTCTCTACTAAAAATACAAAAAATTAGCCGGGTGCGGTGGCGGGTGCCTGTAGTCCCAGCTACTCAGGAGGCTGAGGCAGGAGAATGGCGGGAACCCAGGAGGCGGAGCTTGCAGTGAGCCGAGATCGCGCCACTGCACTCCAGCCTGGGCAACAGCGTGAGACTCCATCTCAAAAAAAAAAAAAAAAGAAAAAAAAAAAAGAAAAAGTAGTGTAAGAAAAGGCAAAAAGGGGCCAGGCAGGCGTGGTGGCTCACGCCAATAACCTCAGCACTTTGGGAGGCCGAGGCGGGCGGATCACCTGAGGTCAGGAGTTCGAGACCAGCCTGGCCAACATGGTGAAACCCCATCTCTACTAAAAATACAAAAATTAGCCGGGCGTGGTGGCATGTGCCTGTAATCCCAGCTACTTGGGAGGCTGAGGCAGGAGAATCACTTGAACCCGGGAGGCAGAGGTTGCAGTGAGCTGAGACTGCGCCACTGCACTCCAGCCTGGGCGACAGAGAGAGACTCTGTCTCAAAAAAATAAAATAAAATAAAATAAAATAAAATAAAAAGGCAAAGAGGTGGAAAAGCATGAGATATGGACAGTAAGTCTGGAAGAAATGTATGACACATATAGGAAACCAAGACGGGATAAAACTGGGAAGGAAGCTGGGTCTCAAATCAAGCAGGTGTATGCTATAGTGGATGTGTGTTGTTTCTGCTGCCCGCCACCCATTCCTCCATCCTCTGATTATAGCACCCTATTTTCCCCTCTGGGGACCCACTCCAGCACATGACTTGGCCCTGGCCAATAAGAATATCCTCAGGCTATAGGTTCATGGAGGGCATGTGACCCAATCAGTTTCAAGGATACGTAATGAAACTTTGGGATTATTCAAAGAGTCACACTTCTCTATCCACACAACTAGAACCTGGGGCTGTGACATTTTGCCATTACTTGTCTGAGGACCAAGCCTGCCTAGAAGATGGGGTGAGAGACAGAAAAGGTCAGGTCTTGGTCACACTGTTAATGTTTCCAGATAAGGCTGAGCCTGTAGCCAGTTCTACTACTGGACTTTTCAGATATTGGTGACAACGCATATCTTTTTAAGCCAGTTGAGCTGGGCTTTCTGTTACTCCCACCTGAAAGAGCTGTACCTGAGATGAAAGCAAGGTGGGCAGTCTAAGGAACAAGAAGGCACACACCGAGCACTAGCCATGGCCAGGCACAGTGCTACTCGTTTTCCTCTCAAAACCCTGCAAGGTAATGAAAAGGGGAATTGTGGAATGGGGAAACGGGGTTTACAGAGGTTAAATAATTGCCTGTGATCACACAGATTGTGACCGGCCAGATGATCTGAACTCAGGTTGTTCAGATTCCAGAGCCCAGCTCCTTACACACCACCACCTGCCTGGAAAACAATGGGAGGCATAACAAGTTTCTGGAGAGTGATGGGGCATGATTTAACCTGTGACTTAAGAATGCTGAGCAGGTCAGGCATGGTGGCTTATTCCTGTAATCCCAGCACTTTGGAAGGCCGAGGAGGGCAGACTGCTTGAGCTCAGGAGTTCAAGACCAGCCTGGGCAACATGGCAAAATCCCATCTCTACAAAAAACACAAAAATTAGCTGGGTGTGGTGGTGGCATGCCTGTGGTCCCAGCTACTTGGGAGGCTGAAGTGGGAAGATCACCTGAGCCCGGGGAAGGTCAAGGCTGCAGTGAGTCATGATCACACCACTGCACTCCAGCCTGGGTGACAGAGTGAGAGACCCTGCCTGAAAAAAAGAAAAAAAAAAAAAATGCTGAGCTAACAGGATGCAAGAGGAGGAGAAAGGAGGCTGGAAGGTGAAAGAACATTAGAAAGTTAAGGTAGCCAGGCATTGTGGCTCATACCTGGAATCTCAAAACTTTGGAAGGCAGAGGCAGGAGGATCACTTCAGACCAGAAGTTCAAGACCAGCCTGGGAAACACAGAGAGACCCGCCTACAGAAAATTTAAAAATTAGCCAGGCGTGGTGGCATGCAACTGTAGTCTTAGCTACTTGGGAGGCTGAGGTGGGAGGATCAATCACTTGAGCCCTGGAGTTCAAGGTTACAGGTTACAGTGAGCTATGACCATGCCACTGCACTCCAGCCTGGGTGACCAAAAAAAAAGGAAGTCAAGGTAAAAGGGATACCAAATGAGAGGTAAGAAGGGTCTGCCTAGGATTCTGGCAGTTGATAGGGAAGAGAGGCTGATCCAAGAGAAAAATAAGTTGGACTTAGTGACTATTTGGGGAAGGATGGGAAATGGGCACGAGCGGGTGTGGGTGGAGATTGAGAAAAGGAAGGAAAGATACCAAGGTTTCAAGCTTGGGAAGATGTATTTTGTTAGGATATATCTCACTGTTAAGATATATCTTAACAAAATATATCTTAACAAAAGAATACTTCTCTGACCCCATTTGTCCCTCTAGTTCCCCTGTAAATCAAAACTCCTGAAAAAAAAGAAAAAGCCTACAAACACTGTTGCCATAAATGGGTACGAATTATATGATACTTGTATTACAAATTTGTGGTGTGTAAAGTGTCAGTAACAGAACTGTTTATTTAGGGAGCTGGGGAGAGTCCTGTTTAAAGCACTCAAGAGCTCAGGGCCAGGAGGGCCTGGAGCACTTGCTTTTGGGGTGGGAGGGCCCAGCCACTAGGGTGGCAGGTGCACTTCCTGGATGACCACTTCAGAGGTCCTCAGCGCCAGCCCTAGGGCCAGTACTAGAGTCTACACTGTCTCAAAGAAAATGCCAGCGCAGGAGTCCCTTCCCTTTCTTGGGAGGAATTATCCTTTATTCCTTTGTGTGTGTGTGTGTGTAACAAAATGTCATCTCGTATGAAACAGCAGTGTTAGGAGACAGCGATTGGTATTGAGGTGACAAGATTTTTTATGAAATTCTACCGGGTGCCGAAGGCCAGTGGATTCTGAAGGGGTAGAGGGCAGACTCCCTTTAAGAAGCCTAGGGATGGTCTCAGAGAGGAGAAGGAGGGCTGAGAGGAAACCTGGAGTGGCCAACGGTGCATGCCCAGGGCCAGCGCAGCCACTCAGCACCCTACGCAGGGATCAGGGTCTGTGAGGCCCGAGTCAGCCCCAGGCCCTGGGCCACACTTCCTGGATTTGCCCACCGGCCAGCCGGAGCCTGGGCGGGGCCAAGGGGGTGGGGCCAGGCCCAGCACATGCGCCTGGAGTTCCGGAAGCTCCGCCCTGCAGCGCCGCTGGCGCCCGGCAGAGGGTGGCAGCCACCTTTTCATCTACCCTCCCGCTTTGCTAGGGCCGCGGGCTTTCACCTCCGCCTGGCCGGCCTCCGGGCCCCGCCCCCAGGAGGCGTCCCCTGGGAGCTCAGGCCCGAGGGGTCAGCGGTGGCAAGATGGCCTCTCGCCGTCCCCAGGATGCGTAGGGCAAGAAGAGGCAGGGATGAGCTCGGCGCCCACTTTGTTTTTATCACCTCTCTATCCCTAACCTAAAACAGTTCCTACATTTAGCAGGCATTCAGTAGATGCTTACTGATGGAATAAATGAATGAATACATGAATGCAAGGTCAAAAGACGCCAGGAAGGCCTTGAGTCTGTTCTAGAGAGGGGCCCAGGACAAGCAATCAGGAAGATCAGTGGGTTTGGGATGGCGAGCCACAAATCACTGCCCCAGAGGTGATCGTTGAGGCTTGGGGCTCTGGCACTCCCCCCAGCCCCTACACCCACCCAGTCCCTGCATTGGCACACCCATCGGTTTGCTCAGAGCCATGTGCCACCACACCTTTTTGGGCATAGATCCCAAGTACGGACGCCTGGGCTTGTCCTCTCTGCCAAGACCCAGAGTCAATCCCCAAAGACTAGGCAGGCATATGCGGCAAACTGCAGGGACCAGCTGACTGGCCCGGCAGCAGGCCTGCTGCTCTCTGAGGTCTCTCAGCTGCTGGGGAGTTTCTCATGGCGGCTGGGGATTTCCAAATTGCCTCTGCTTTGCCAAGCTTCCCCAAGGCCCAAAGCCATGAGCCAGCCTTGAGGATAGTTTCCCAAAATCCTCCACAGCCCTGCCCCACATCTCATCAGGACTTGGGTCACTTCTGGGTCTCCTAAATGTACCACATGCATTATGTTCTCCTCCCCACCCCCTCTGGCAGACACGAGGGAATAAACATAATGAAGCATTGTTCTCTTTTTCATATAAATGACAACTCTTCTCCATTTCCACAGAAGAAAAAAAAGGAAACCAGCTTAAGGGTCAGTCACAGCAATTTAAATAAAATATCAGTAAGGTCTTCCTGGGTGTGAGATGGAGGCCTGTGGTGCTTATTCTCAAAGTCAGAGAAGTTCCTCTAGACAAGCCTCTGGTTCCTCCTAACACTGGACATCCAATAAATATTTGAGAATATGTGTGTTCACCTCTGAAGCCCCTATTGGGCCTGTTTCTAGAACCCTTTGAAGTAAAAATAAAGTACAAACCCTATGTCCATAGAAACAGGAAGAAGCAAAAGCTTCTACCTTGCATACCAATCCACCACCTCCGCGCTCACTGCCTGGGCCAAATCCACTGGGGCATGTGAGCACCTGTGTGTTACAAAGCTGGGCAGAAGACATGCTTGGCGAGGAAAGGAAGCGCTGCCCCAGTTGTGGTGGCACACAGCCAGGGACCTGCTGGCCCTGGGGCATCAGGATTCCAGAGCTTGTGAGGTGTAGAAATTGCCTGAGAGGACAGATCTTCCTTCCTGAGAGGAAGGGAAATGCCACCATCCCCTGCCTCACCAGGGGAACTCTGAAAGAGGAAATAAACCTTCAAGAACACCCAACTGTTTCTTTCTGGGAGCTGTTTAGAGCCGTACTGTCCAATATGGTAGCCACTAGCCATGAGTGGCTATTCAAATTGAAGTTGGTCGGGTGTGATGGCTCATGCCCATAATCCCAACATTTTGGGAGGTCTAGGCAGCAAGATTGCTTGAGGCAGAAGTTCAAGACCAGCCTGGGCAACATAGTGAGACCCCATCTCTAAAAAAAATTTTTTTTAATTAGCCAGGTGTGGTCCCAGCTACTTGGGAGGGGGAGGTGGGAGGTGGGAGGATCACTTAAGCCCAAGAGCTTGCTGCAGTAAACTGTGATGGTGCCACTGCACTCTAGCCTGGGCGACAGAGCAAGACCCTGTCTCAAAAAAAATTCCAGTTAAATGGAAACAATGAGGATACTTCTGAACAAATTAAAAATCAAATAAAATTTAAGGTGCAGTACCTACTAAGTTGGACAGCACTACAGACCATTTCCATCCTTGCAAAATGTTCTGTTGGGCAGGTCTGGTCTAGAGGTTCCCTTTCAATGTGTCCTGGTCCCTCTACCAATGCCTCCTTCAGGTGATGCCCCTGCCCACCTGCTGTTTTCTCCCTTCCTCATCCCAGAGTCTGCCTAGACTCCTATCCCCACATGCCTTGCCTTGTTCCCTAGGCCTCCAAAAGAGGTGGAGGAGGGGACTGTAGTCACAATTTAATACCCAGCTGGGAGCAGAAGCAAGGCTGAATGGAAACCTGCCCCCACCCCAAGGCGTCCCAGGCCTGGGAGAAAGCCCCTCAGTGCCCTGCACAATCGCACAATCGTTCCTTGTTTCTGCATTCTCTGGGCCAAGCCAAGTAAGACATCTGGAATGCAGTGGCCTGAGGGCTTCCCCAAGCCACCGGCTGCAGGACTTATCTGATGTTAGTACTCCTATAGAGACAGAAGTCCCAATAGAATCCTGAACTTTCAACAGCAAATAAGGCCAATGAAGACTCATCCAGGGCATGCCAGGATTTCTGCCATGGAGCAATGAGGCCCATTAACTGGACACCTTCCTGTATCACTGGCTAGATGAAGCAAAGGAGGAGTAGGAAGGGGAGGACACAGTGGAGAATGGACTCTGGACATACCTGATACATTGGAGAGGAGGCTTAGAGAAGCCCCCTAGCCCCACATCCACAGACGAGCAAAGGAACAGAGTGGCGGGTCTGACCACTGTTGCGTTCCATCACAGGGACTTCATTGGAGAGGTTTTGCTGCAGTAAAAATTACAAGTGGGAGAGTCTGGGGACACTCATATGTGTGGTGGTAGGAGCAGAGAACAGACCCTGGAACTGGCAGGTCAGGACTGTCTTTCTGTTCTATGCGTCAATTCCTGCTTAGTCCTAATCTAAATGGGCTGTCAGGAGCAAGACAGGTGTGAATAAACAAAATAAGTTGTAGAAAGACCAAAAAGTAGGGTAAGTTTGTTCAAATGGAAAACAAATGGGTAGAAAGACACCTAGTATTCCAGAGGTCTTGCCATCAGCTAAGAATCTGATTGGAGGGAGTCACAGAGAAAGCAGCTCAATTTTAAAAACTGGAATCAAACTTCAGAGCAGATTGGAAACTCAGGCCAAAGCAATCACTCGCTAAGATTACTGTGAAGCCCTGAGTAAGCTTGGGCCTCTTCCCCATCTCTACCTGAAAGGTACTTTGGGCAAAAGCATCAGCGTAAGGACAAGAATAAAGAATAGAGCAGAGCTGAGTCATTAACAGGAACAGCACCTGTGACATTACTGTGGGTACCAAGCTACCAGGCACCCGTGCTTCCTGACGTACCAGAGACAGATTAATTATGACGATGATAATGTTCACTTTTTTTTTTTTTAAAACAGGATCTCATTCTGTCACTCAGGTTGGAGTATGGTGGTGTGATCATGGCTCACTGCAGCCTTAAATTCCTGGGCTCAAGCTATCCTCCTGTTTCAGCCTCCCAAGTAGCTAGGACAGGCATGCACCACCACACTCGGCTAATATTTTCACTCTTTGTACAAAGTCTCACCTTCTTTCCCAGGCTGGTCTTGAACTCCTAGCCTCAAGAGATCCTCCCACTTCAGCCTCCCAAAGCACTGGGATTACAGGTATGAACCACTGTGCCTGGCCCAGTGCTCACTGACTCTAGGCACTATTTTGAGGCACTGCTCTAAGTGGTTTATATGTATTGATTCATTTAATCCTCAAGACAACCTTACAAGGAAAGTACTATTATTTTGTGTTTGCTTGTTTGTTTGAGACAGGGTCTTGCTCTGACACCCAGGATGGAGTCCAGTGGTTCAATCATGGCTCACTGCAGCAAACTCCTGGGCTCAAGCGATCCTCTCACCTCAGCCACCTGAATAACTGGGACTACAGGCACACACCACCATGCCCAGCTAATTTTTGTATTTTTAATAGAGATGGGGTCTCACCATGTTGCCTGGGCTTGTCTCACTATGTTGCCCAGGCTAGTCTTGAATTCCTGGGCTCAAGCGATCCTCC
Organism: Macaca mulatta; assembly: GCF_049350105.2. Classification (NCBI taxonomy): domain Eukaryota; kingdom Metazoa; phylum Chordata; class Mammalia; order Primates; family Cercopithecidae; genus Macaca; species Macaca mulatta. The sequence goes on from NC_133421.1 coordinate 37,878,066, forward strand.
TACCTCCCAAAGTGTTGGGGTTACAGGCATGAACCACCACACTGGACTAAAACTACTATGATTATTCTCATTTTATAAATGAGGAAAATGAGGCACAGAGGAATTAAATAATTTGCCCAAGATCACTCAGCCAGTAGGCAGCATGGCCAGGATTCAGACCCAGGCAGTCTGGCTCTAGAGGCCAAGCTGTAGCCAATACTTAGCACTGTGTTAACAACACCTTCGTAACCACACGCAACTCCTGACCTGTGGGCCCTTGCCTGGGGCCCTCACTCTCCTCCTCTATTCTCCCCAGATGAGCTGAAAGCAGTTCCTGCAGCCAAAACTAGCCCTTCCAAGCAACTTCATATTTGACAAACATCTGTTTCTACAGCAACAATAAGAGCTGCAGTTTTGGGATTTTGAAGAAAATGGGTGGGACAAAGGGTAGAGGACCCTTTATAGGATGGGTCCCTCTTTCAGAGGCACAGAAGAGAGACCTCAAAATCAGTCATCAAAGGAAGACAAGCGGGCTGGGTAGGAACCCAAAGCCCTGATTAAAGCAGGAAAACTGTTTCCCCTACCCCAGAGACAAAGTCCTCTGGCGTGAAGCCAGCTGCTTTCCCCTTGACAGAGAAGGTAAGGGCTAGAAGCAAATGGCAGAAACTGGAGGGGTCTGGGAGAAAAGGACAACCCATTCTACATTCTGCAGAGAGAGTGTGTGTGTGAGAGAGACAGAGTGTGTGTGTGTGAGAGACAGAGAGAGTATGTGCACATGTGTATGTGGCGCCTGGGCCATTCCTAAGCTGGGTGTCCTGCCACAGAGCCCAGTTCTGTGGTTCTCTTCCCAGGTTGAGGTTAGGTGACAATGGGTGGAGGCAGGAGTGATTAGGCAGCGCCAGGAGAGGTGTGTAGACAGGTCTTGGTGTGACCACACAGGGTGACTCGCCTCCCTCGAGGGAGGGCAAGGGCATTTGGGGTGAGGTGGTCAGGCTGGTACCCCTAGGAGAAGGCTTCATTCCTGCCTGCCCCTCACCTCATCTAAGCAAGAAACCCCTTTTATTGTTCAGAAATCCTGAGGCCAGAATCTCAGGCTGCCAGGGCAATCGGGGCTCTGCCAGGCAAAGCCAAGTGCTAAGGGGAATAGGGATGTTTGCTGGCCACCGATTCTGGGAAGACAGGCCACAGCAGTCTCCCCAGGCTTCTCAGGCAGGGGGCCGTCTTCCCAGGCTTCTCAGGCAGGGGGCCCAGTTTCCCTCTTGCCTCTGTTGATCTTGAGGCATGGCCAAGTGAGTGGGGACTCGACCCACCCTGTGCCCATGTCCTTTAGGGAACCTAGGTGCCTGCTGAGAGGAGGCAGGACTGTGCCAGGCTCAGCACATGCTGGGTTCCCCCCGTGCCTGAAGTGCCAGGCACACTAGCTCCCACAGCCTGGACAGCTCTGGGGAGGGCAAGGCAGAAGATGCCAGCCCAGCCAGGGAGGAAATCTTTTACTGCTTTGAGCCCAGTGCTTCTACAGTCAGCTCCACAACCAAAGCAGTCCGCACATGAGGGAGGGGCAGGGGCAGAAGGCAGGGCCCCCAGCAGGAAGAACTAACCGCACAAGCAGATGGTATTAGACCCTTTCCCTCGCCATGTCCCTGGAAGGTTCTACTGGAATCTCCAGATACTTTCCCCTTGAGGTGTTGGGGCCAGGCATGAAACTGGGTGTCATGGAGAGTCATGACAGTCTCATGCTGCCTGACGGTGCTGTCACTGCTTGGCCTCTAGCCCATGCCACCCAGGGCTGAGATCAAACTTCCTGCAGATGTCTTCTGTCCTTGCAGACGCATAGGCCCTGTCATCACAGGGGTGCCATCTTCAGCCTTTCTCCTCCACAGAACCAGGCTCAGGGGCTGACACAGAGCAGTGTTCATCAAGGTGTCCTGACATCCCACCCTGATTGCACCAAGGCTCTGGGGACATCCACATCTCACCTTTCCTATAGCGCAGAGCCCTGCCTCCTCCCCACCACACATGCAGCCCTCTTCTGCCCCAGGGCCGGGGCAGCCTCAGTCCTGCTGCCAGAGAAGAGCTCCCTGGGAGGAACCTGCCATGCTGTATGGACCCTGCTTGCCCCAGGGCCTGGCAGGGAGAGGAGCTGGGGAGGGAGGGAGGAAGTGAGTCAGCTCCTTGCAGAAATGGGAGTGGGAGGGAGCAGCCAGCAGAAATGAGATCAGAGGGCAAAGGGCACAGGAGCCGGAAAGGTCATTAAGAGAGGGGACCAGGCCCCGAAGGTGTTGTGGGACCCACAGGGGAGCAGACAGATACAGGTGACGAATTCGGCAGGGCCACCTCCAGCCGAGGCCAGAGAACCCGCGACCAGAGGCCTTGCCCCACCTGAGGATGGAATCCGAGGCGGCTCCCCTCCCTGACTCATGTTCACACCAGAGGTAGCAAGGCCTTGTGGGACATGGCCAGCCTTGTTCTCTCCTCACAGAGGTGGAGTCTCTGGGCTCCAAGGCCTCCCACTCCCTCTCCTGAGCCCTACAGCTCCAGAAGCCCAGGTTCCCCATGACGTGGCCTAGTAGGGACATGCTAAGGTCCTACAGACAAGTCACCTAGGCCAGTCAGAGTGGGAAGGTTCCAGGAGCCAAAACTGTCTCCCAGAGGGGATGGGAGCCGAGCCTGGGCCCCAGGAGCAGAGCAACTGGGGCTGCCTTAGCACCCACTCTCCCCTCCCTGGTAGGGACATGTGGGAGCTGTCCCCAGGCTCCAGCTGGAATCCATTGCTGTGATTGGGCAAGATCCTTGCTGTGAAAATTCCCAGCCTGCTGACATTCCAGCATGAAGGCAGTTCAGGGAGAGCAGCAGAAGGGAAGAGGAAGCCCCACGGGGCCACATTCCAGCCCCTCAGAGACCTGCAGCCAGTAAGACAGGCACATTCCTCCAAGGTCTGGGCCAGACACTGCATAGCCCCCCATGTAACCCTGAATCTTCTTCTCACCCAAGCCTGGCACCTTCATGCGGGCTCCTGTGTGGGGGCAGGAAGCAGCCTGTCCCCAGGATCCCCCTTCCCAGGCTCCTGCTCCTGGATGCCCACAGAGCTGCCTCTCCTCCAGTCCAGTGAGAGATGCCAGGCCCCAGGCATGCAAGAAACAGTCCGTGGGTGGAGACGGGACACGCTAAGGTCCTAGAGACCAGTCACCAAGGCCAGTTGGAGCAGGAGGGGTCCAGGAACCAAAACTGAGCTAAAGTTTTGGTTCTGGTCTGGAAGACCGAACAGAATTAGTTCCTGATTACAGAACCATCTTCTTTCCTTCAACAAATGTCCTTTGCCCTTGTGCAGTGCTCCAGCACTGGAGAAGGAATAAGATAACTCAGTAATTACCATCTTGTGAATGCTATGAGAAGGCTGGGGTGCTGCCAGGGTGGGAACTTGACATGGTCTGGGAGGATCAGGTGCAAGTGACATTCAAACTGAAGCCAATGTGTAGAAGTGTACAAGCGTGGGCACGGAAAGGGGCTACAGAAAAAATGAACAGCAGAGCTCAAGGGTAAACGCCAGTGAGAAGCCTGCATTGCCCCCACCCCCGCCAGGCCCTCCGCCAGGCTGTGCTCTGCCACTGTTTTTCCATAACACACAGAGGAAACAACAGCATGGCCTCGAGCAACACAGCGAGCCTGCTCTTGGTCAGAGGTGACACTGCAGGGATCCGGTCACCCCAAGTGCTATGGAGATCAGCACCAGCATGCCAGTATAGGCCAAAAAGGTGAGAGGGGCAACGTCCCAGACTCCCAGATCTAGCATATGGCCCTCCACTCCTGGGGACCACATCAAATGCTGCCAAGGCAGGTGCCACTTCTCTTCTTAAGGCATCCCTCTGCCACCCTTCCCTCTCCCAGCTCCCACAAGATTGAATCCTGCCTGCTGCCACTTGGGCTCACTTCCTCTGGCTAACCCTCAGGAGACACTGAGAGCAACAGTCACACCCTTCTGCAGCATACCACCACAGCTCAGGAGAGGCCTGTCACTCCTGGCTTCCCCTCTGGAAGGATGACAAGGAGGTGAAGAGGCTTTTAGTGACAGGGCAGCAGGAGTCAGAAGGTCTGAGCTGGGCAGTGGATTTATACGGATATCCGGATACTGCCTTCCTCTCCTCTATACAGCAGATTAGTCAAGAGCTGATGGCCTGAGTTCAAGTCCTGGTGAGTCACTTAATACCTGTGCAACCTTATGCAATTTGCTTAACTTGAACCTCTCAGTAATGCAGTTTCCTCACTTTAAAACAGATTGTTATGATCCCTCCTTCAAAGGGTTGTTGAGAAAAATTAAATAAGTGAATGTATGTAAAACACGGAGAACAGTGCCTAACCTACAGTGAATGTTAGACGTGATCCTCACCTTGCCAGAACTTTTCATGCCCTTCCCCCAAGGCATTCCTGTTCAGCTCAGTCTTTTTTTTTTTTTTTTTTTTTCTTTCAAGACAGGGTCTTGCTCTGTCTCCCAGGCTGGAGTTGAGTGACATAATCAGTGGCATAATCACAGCTCACTGTAGCCTCAACCTCCCAGGTTCAAGGGATCCTCCCACCTCAGTCATCCAAGTAGCTGGGACTACAGGTATGTGTTACCACCTCCGGCTAATTTTTGTATTTTTTGCAGAGATGGTGTTTTGCCATGTTATCCAGGCTGGTCTCAAACTCCTAGGCTCAAGCGATCTGCCCACCTCGGCCTCCCAAAGTGCTGGGATTATAGACGTGAGCCATTGTGCCCTGCCTCAGCTGAGTCTTACCCAGATCAATTAAACACCACCTAGGGCACGTTTCTGCACTATGCACCATACTGAGCGCTACAGATAACACCCGGCGAACACCAGCAAACACCTGACATTCTGCCCTGGCCCAGAGTTTGTGCAAAGCAACCAGGCTGAGTTGCACCAGGGCAGAACGTCATGCCCTGATTCTGGAGAACATATGGCGGGAGATTAAGGGAGTCCGAGGGGTGACCTAGGTCTAAGAAAGTACTTTCCCAGGCCAGGCGCGGTGGCTCACGCCTGTAATCCCAGCACTTTGGGAGGCCGAGGCGGGCGGATCATGAGGTTAGGAGATCGAGACCATCCTGGCTAACACGGTGAAACCCCGTCTCTACTAAAAATGCAAAAAATTAGCCGGGTGTGGCGGTGGGCGCCTGTAGTCCCAGCTACTCAGGAGGCTGAGGCAGGAGAATGGCGTGAATCCTGGAGGCGGAGCTTGCAGTGAGTCGGGATCGCGCCACTGCATTCCAGCCTGGGGGACAGAGCGAGACTCCATCTCAAAAAAAAAAAAAAAAAGAAAGAAAATACTTTCCCAACCAAACTAGAGCCCACAACTGAAAAAATAAGCTTTGCTAACACCGTCCCCTGTATTTAATAGAACAGAAGCTGCTGCCAAACGCCATGCAGGACTCTTCAGTCGGCTGCTCTCATCAAACTGCACAGCAGAGGTGGGGGCCCTGAACACTCTGCTCTTTCGCAGTGGCTGTCTGGCATGGTGGGCAGCCTCAGTGCTGCCAGATGCCCGGGGCACAACCGTACCCGCTGCCCAGAACTGACAATGGAGGCGCCAGGCCGCCTGCCCAGGCAGCAGGGGAGCCCTCCCCTCAGCTGGGTCACCAGTCCCCACCGTCCCCCCAAGACTGCAGTGAGGAGAATACAGCAGCTTAGTGCAGTGGGGTGGTGGGAGCCCTGCTGGCAGGCAGCGCGTGCCTGTGGTTTCTGGGAAACGCTGTAGAGATTTGCAGCATTTTTAAAATACTTGTGTTCCCACCCGCCACACACTCCCCTTCACCCTACTCCCCACCCACCCCTAGTCAGGGTGTTTGCATATCTGGTATTTTCCAGAACTATTCCAATGTAAATAAGAGAGATTAGAAGGAGCAGAGGGCATGGTGACTTGGGGTGTCAGGGCAGGCAGGAAGGGACCAGGACAGGAAGGGGCAAGGGCAGGCTACCTTTAAGATCCTGCTCCTGCTCCTGCACCAAGGCTCCAAGCTGTGCCCACAGAAGCACCCATGACCATGTCGTGTACCCATACTTAGGTCAATGCGGCCTGGGTACTGTGCCCACCACCACGGGCTGGGTGGCCAGGGCACTCTAGGGCTGCAATTCATCCAGCATCTCATGAGGAAGAAGGCAGAATGGTGCCTCCAAGGACAGAGAAGGGAGCCTTGGAAATGATCAAGTCCACTGCCCCACCCTGACAGTCCCATGCACCCCACTAATCCAGGATAGACAATCCCGAAGACCTTTCACCCAACACTCCCCGTGCCCTTGACACCTGTCCCCGGCCCTTCATTACCTAAAGGACTTAGATAGGGATCCTCACTGAGCCCCCAAGCCAGGGTTCTCACATGGTGAGACTCAGATGCCAGGGGTGCCTGAAGCTTTGGCACAAATTGAAGTAAAAATTTCCTGTTTTAAAAAAAAAAACACACACACACACACACACAGAAACCAAAAACCCAAAGCAAAACAAAACAAAACAAAGCAAAAACACTCCAAGGATCACTTGCAGTAAAATCAGGAACAGAAGCATTCTAGAACACTGAGCCAGGCAGCACACAGCTGCTCCACCACCACCAGAAGGCCCTAGGAAAGCCCAGTGCTCCAAACTCAGCCTGACATACCTGGAGGCATGACCATTTTGAGTCTTCCCTTGGAATCCTGCAGGCCCCACTCCTGGCAGCAGCCAGGTACCCTAGGGACAAGGTTGATGAGGCTCACACAGTTTCTACAAAGGGGTCTAAGGTTTCCCTTGCAGCAAAAGTGCTCCCCTGTCCTTCTCCCAGATGCAGGCAACCCTGACTTGCTCGTCTCCTGCAGGGCCACCAATGGCCAAGCCTGCAGGCCCCAGAAGGTGGCCTCTAATAAGCTAGAAAAGGATAGGAACTACCCAGAAGCTCATCTCTCCCTTTAGCTGGCTGTCTATAAGGCTAGGGCTACAGGAAAAGTCCAGACGAAAGCATCAGAAAACCTCAGGAGCAAGGATGGGTGAACACTAGGATGGATTAATTAAGGAAGTTGCAAAATTACCCTTCCTGGATGGCTTTAGAGACCGGGCACAGGGAAGGGAAGGGTACTAATGTTTCTAAGCATTTACCACCTGCCAACATCTCACATACGTGAACTTGCCTAACATAAACATGCTTACCTTATATAAAGACCCACAAAATACACAGAATAAAAAGCAAATCTCCTTTCAGCCTGCAATTCTATCCTGCTTCTCAGAGGTAATTGGAGTGAATTCATTGGGTATGCATCTTTCTCCAACTTAACCTTCTCAACCTCTGGGAGGATAGAATAGGCCCATTTCATAGAGACAACGGGTCACTTCCACCAGGAGGCCTCTCCTGATTGCCACCCTTTTCCCCTAGGCAGAACTTCCTCCTGCCCCACTGTATGCCTGCACAGACTTCTGCGATAGCAGCTTTGCATTTCTTTATTTAGGTCTATGCTTCCTCAAGGAAAGATTATATTTTATTTATTTAATCCCCCAGTGCCAGCACAGTGCTAAGGACCAGTCCTTAGGTCAACTTCATTAAATATTTACTGAGGGAAAAGTGAACACTGAGGCTCTGAAAGGTGTGATAACTTTGGTAAAACCTGAACCCAGGTCTTTCTGGCTCCAAAGCCCATGCTCTTTCCACTGTAACATGCCCTTTCCCAGACCCACCTGAGCGTGGAGGTGGTTTACATGAACATGGCAACCTCATGAGGAACTCGACAGCTTGAAAGCCTTTGACTAGAAACTCCACCCCACACACTAAAACCTCCAACTAGCAGCCTCTCAGTTCACCAGGGGAAGTACCCCTACCACAGCAACTAGACTTGGCTGGGAGGGAGTGGTAGGCCTTCCTTTAAAGACCCCCTCTCCCTTCCCACCACATTCTCAAAAGCTCAGGGAGGGCCAGGTGCAGTGAGTGGCTCAAGCCTGTAATCCTAGCACTTTGGGAGGCCAAGGCGGGTGGATCACCTGAGGTCAGGAGTTCGAGACTAGCCTGACCAATATGGTGAAACTCCATCTGTACTAAAAATATAAAAATTAGCTAGGCGTGGTGGCAGGCACCTGTAATCCCAGCTACTCAGGAGGCTGAGGCAGGAGAATCGCTTGAACCAGGAAGGTGGAGGTTGCAGTGAGCCGAGATAGCGCCATTGCATTCCAGCCTGGGCAACAAGAGTGAAACTCCATTATAAAAAAAAAAAAAAAAATTTGGCCAGGTATGGTGGTGTGTGCCTATGGTCCCAGCTTCTCAGGAGGCTGAGGCGGGAGGATCGCTTGAGCCTATAAGCCAAGACTGCCCCATTGCACTCCAACCTGGGTGACAGAGCAAGACCCTGTCTCAAAAGAAAAAAAAAAAAAAGCTCAGGAGGCCTTGCTTTCCGGCCAGCACCTCTGGCTCTTCATGGCAGGACAACCACGTTGGCCAGGGTTTAGCTGGGTGGGGCTTTTCTGAGCTCAGCAGAAAGGTCCCATACTTCCAGATGCAGGAGGACATGCCTAGTCCTAAGGGACTCCCCTAGGATGGACCCACTGAGGATACAGACAGACTGGCTTTCTCCTCTCCCAGGCTCTAGTCTCCAGCCTGGCCTCTGCCCCTTCTCAGTGGGACTTGACTTTCCCATCCAGACTTATGGAAGTGGAGGAGGGAATTTTGATCCAACTGGGGTTTTAAGATCCTCAACTTTACCAACATCTCCCCTAACCTCACCAGACTCAGGAAACACTTGGCCTTCAGCAAACTTAAGAGTAACTGATCCAAATACAGATGCCCCCCAAGAACCTTCCCTAAGGAATCAAAGGGGAAAGAATGTAGCATCTTCCCAGTACTCCGGTGGTCACGTGACCCCTCCTCTCCCTCAGTCCCCTACCAGTGGGTCACCAAGACCCCAGAGTCTGACAGTTGCTCAAGTCTGAGATGGCCCTCCATCCCACTGCCTCTACCTGAGTCCAGGTCTCCATCCATTCTCCTGGGATCACAATCACTCCCTCACCACTCTCCCCACAGCCAACTTTGCTACACCCTAGAGCATGCTCCATAAGCAGCCAGAGTAATTTCCTAAAACCTGTTCCTATTGCTCCCTGATTAAACTGCTTCAGTGCCCTTTGGTTAAAGTTCACATTCCCCAGCACGGTTCACAGGGGCCTCCGTGACCTGGCTCCCGTGGATGCCTCCTAGTGCTTCTCTCAACACTCCCTTCCCACTCACCGTCTCCCAGCCTTATTCCTAAAATGTGTGATTCTCTCTCCATAACTTTAGGCCTTGGCATGTGTTTGTGACAGCGTTTCCCTTCCTCTTGCCTCCCCTTCACTCATCTACTACCCAGATGTCAGCTTGCACAAGACTGGACTTGAAGCCCCTCTGCTGCACTCCTAGCACCAGGACTGGCCCCTGTGGTTGAGTTTCTCAGAGAGTACTGTCATGGTCTGCTGCTGGACCATATTTCCTGCTAACTATGAGCTCCTTGGGGCTGGGATTATGTGCTGCTCACCGCTGGAGCCCAGGACCTAGTATGCAGTAAGTGCTCAACAAATGCTTCCCTAACGGACGGGTAGGTGGAAGGTAGATGGCAGTAGAAAACACTGTTCTCCCAGGCCTGCTGGTTGATTTCTACCAGGCCCCAAGTCTACCCTACCACTGTGGCTCACCCCTGCTCCCAGCAGAACCTCATCTAGCAGCTACCAGGACACATGAAGGTGTGAACACAGCATTCTGGACACACACCATGTGAGAGGGAAACTCAAGGGGCTGTGTCTCCCTGGGGCCTTCTAAACAGGCCATGGAGAGGAGCCGGGGGCCTGGCCACATCTGTGTGCAGGAAGAGAACAGATGGCTAGTCAGCTCCCTCAGAGCTCCCTGGGGACAGGCAATGTGTAGACACAGTTGATGGATGGCCTGATGGCAGGGTGGCCAGCAAGAGCTGTCCCTGTGGGGCTACAGTCATCAGGGTATCCCTCCCAGGAGTCTGGAGGAGGCAGGAAGACTTCTCTTGGCGCATAACTGGGATTAGAACTGCTGCCAAGACAGGGAGCAGGAGGAGTAAAAGGAAGAGGAGGAGATAGAGGCTGAGGGTACAGAAGAGGCTGCAGTACCCCACACCACTCCCAGGCCTGTCCCAGGAAGCTGGAAATGCTGGGCTCACCCTGCTCCTCTCTGCTTGTGGCATGAGTCCCCACCACCTACCTGGATGAGAAAAGATACGGGCTTCTTTCAGCCCTATGCGTCTCCTTATCCTGCCACATGGCTCTAGGAGATGCATGGGGATGGGGTTTGCTACTGTGTCCTCTGGCAGATGACACAGGCTGAGGCTTGGGGAAGAAGTCCTCTGGGCACCAGCTGGGCTTACCCCATAGGAGCGAGAGTGAGCCAGCATTTCAGGGATATCAGCTGTAACCTGGAATCCACCAGGGCCTCCAAAGCTAAACCGTCTACTTCCCCAAGGATGGGATAGCAGCAGCTAGTTGGGAAGGGAAAGCTAGGAAATGTGAGATGCCAGGATGATCCCTGTGCTATAAAGAGAAAACCAAGCAGCATCTGGGATGCCAGGCCCAGGGCCCCATAGAGGCCTTGCTGTGGTTCAGCAGGGAGCTGGCAACAATCCCCTGGGGGATTCATTCTTTAAGAAGAAAATTCCATCTGTTAAAAGCAGTGTTAGCCTGGAAGAACGCAGACAGGCATGGCAACATGTTACAGTCTTTGCTTCTTTTTTTTTTTGGAAATGGAGTTTCGCTCTTATTGCTCAGGCTGGAGTTCAATGGCTTGATCTCGGTTTACCACAACCTCCGCCTCCCAGGTTCAAGTGATTCTCCTACCTCAGCCTCCCAAGTAGCTGGGATTACAGGCATGCGCCACCATGCCCAGCTAATTTTTGTATTTTTAGTAGAGACTAAGTTTCTTCAGGTTGGTCAGACTGCTCTCAAACTCCCGACCTCAGGTGATCCACCCGCCTCGGCCTCCCAAAGTGCTGGGATTACAGGCGTGAGCCACTGCACCCAGCCCAGTCTTTGCTTCTGACATAAAGACCCCTCCCTTGTTCTTCCTCTTCTACCTTGTGGTTCTCTGAGTTCCACCTAACCTGGTGGTTAAAACATAGTAGGTGCTCAATGTGTGCTTCTGGAATGAAGAATCCAGGTCTTTCACACAGGCCTCCTCCCATTCACTACCCTTCCCTGACTAGCAAAGCTGCCTAAACCCAGCTAGCTCCGGGTTAAAGGAAGGCCTGGAACCCAACTACAGTGCTTCCTGATAGTCTGATCCTACCACTGCCAGCCCCTCTTCAGGCCCAAGGTGCTGCTGCGTTGAGCAGCCATCCTTAGCAGCTGCTTCCCCTCCCTGGGAGAAAGCTGGGACCGGGACTCTGCCTGTTTCCTCCTGTTAGCACTTCCTCCCAGTTCTGACTGTGACACATCTGGCTGGTCACTTAGTACCAAAAGGTCCTGGTCAGGCAGCAGGGACCATGATCTGGACGATCCTAAAACCCACAGCTGGGAGGGGAAGATGGCCAGAGGTCAACTTGTCCTTTGTATACTATCTCCAGGCAGGACATTCAAACTGCTATGTAGCCACCCTATCAAAAGACCCCTGGGATTAGTGAGCTTGATGCCCCATGGAGATCTGTTCCTCCATCTGATACAAACCTCTCTGCTCCTGTGCCTCCTGCTGCTCTTTTTGCATGGGCAGCTGGGATCTCAGGGACAGTCAGGACATAGTATCTGTGCAGGTTTTATCCCTCTTGCTTTTCCAGGTCCATGCTTTTTCTCCTTCCAGGAGAGGTAATAAAGACTCTTGGAGCCCAAGTGACCTTTATAAATCAGATCTAGTTACTCCCCTGCTTCGAACCCTTCGATGATCCCATTTCACCAGGATGAAATCTGAATTCCAACTGTGACTTATAAGGTCCTCCATGATCTGCCCCTGCTCTCTCTGCAGCCTCACCTGGTATTCTCTTGCTCACTCAGGGGCAAGAGGAGGCTCTGGCCTGAGGTCATCTTTCCCAAAGATATAATCATACCAGCTGTACATCTCAGATGCTCCATGATAGCCCTAATTTGAAATCATTTGTCTTTTTTATCCCCAAGATCTAAATAACATGGAAATATTGTATTTTACCGTCCAGATTGTCTCTTATATCTGGAAGTGACACATGTTAGCCTATATACCCCAATTTAGGGCTCAGGAAATATGGTGCCCAAACCCCTAACCCATCCTTGTAATGGAGAAGCTGAATACTTTCACAGTAATTACTAACCAACAGCAGACCTCTCTCGAGGGCTCCAGAGCTGAAACTAAGGTTCAGGCAGAGTTTGGTCTAGCCCATCACCCTTGAGAAACGCATTATGCTGAATTCAGTTAGGTCAATCCAACAGACACAGAACACTGGAGGGAACCATAAAACCATGAGGCCGGGCCAAACTGCTCAGAACTCTACCGGAGTGAACCTTTGGGGACTTGTCCTCAGCTCCCAGACACAGTTGAGAGACAAAGGTGTGACTCCTTTAATGTCCTTGTCTTTCTTCATTAGGTTAAACATGGTGGGGGTGATGTTTGTAGGGGTGGCACCCCCAGAGGATAATGAGCATGGGGCACCTTCTCCTGAGCTCATGCTTCCCCACAAGCTCAGAGAGCAGCACGGCTTCCCCACTTACACACTGCCCGGCTCTGATCGCAGCTCGTGGGGACCCTGATTACCCAGTCAAGCACAACAGCAGGAGGTGCCCACATTCCCCATCCCTGCTCAGCCCAGGTGCCCAGGGAAGCACTCACATCGGATGGCTCCCTCCGAGGTCCCTCGCCGCTCCGCAGCCAGCTCCTGCTGAGTTCGCTGAGCTCTGGAATGGGCTGCACCTTGAGCCGTACGCTGTCCCCTGACTGCCGGATCATCTCCACAATTTCATCCCTGGACTTGTTCTCCACATTGTGCCCATTAATCTCCACCAGTCGATCTCCTGGCACCAGCCCCAAGGCCAGGTCCTTGGTGCCTGCACCAGGCTCAGCAAAGTGGACCACCCGCCGATAGGCCTGGCCCTCAGGGCCCCGATCCAGCATGGTTGTGCGCCGCAGGGAGAAGCCAAAGTCTCCAGTGGGCCGTCGTTGCAGCTCCAGCTCCCGGAGGGCAGGTGGGGGCAGGGGCACCACGGGGGGCAGGCGCAGGTCGACTGGGAACTTTTTAGTCACTAGCTCAGGGGCTCGGGATCGGTGCCCTGGTCGAGGGATGCCTGGGCCAGGATGCTGCACCAGCTGTCCCTCTAGAGTCCTCACCTCCACCTGTGGTGAGGGGGCGGCAGAGTGCTCTGAGGGCGTCGAGGTTTCTGAGGCGCTCTCATCCCGGCTACGCTGGGAGAAGGAAAAGCGCTTGACAATCATCTGTGAGTTCTGCTTGGCCAGTGAGCCGAACTTGGCTGCCCGCTGCAGCACCGAGCCACGGAAGCTGCCCTCCTCACCCTTGAGGTCATCGCTGGAGCTGGCTGTGCTTAGATGGCCCGAGTCCAGGATGATGCTGCCCCGGTTACTGTCGGAGTCAATGTCAGTTAGGTGTAGGTCAGAGCCGCTGGCCACCTTGATAGGGATGGGGTTGGAGATTTCCAGGCGCGTCTTGGATTCCCGCTTGGAGGAGCGGTTCAGGTTGAAGAAGCCGCGTCGCAGGCTCATCTCCTCCAGGCTCCGAAGCTCTGCCGCTGACATCCGCTCCTTTTTCTCCTTTTTCTCCTTCTTCTCCTTCCGCCCGCCATCTTTGTCCTTGTCTTTCTTCATTAGGTTAAACATGGTGGGGGTGCTGTTTGTATGGGGTAGCACCCCCAGAGGATTATGAGTGCTTAGCACAGGGCCTTGGTGCCCCACTTTGCTGCTGCAAACAGAAACACAGAGAGAGAAAGGTTATTCGAACAGAGCCTCGTGTGTCTCTAGTCCAGACATAACCAAATGATACAGCTACTCCTCAGTGGGTGCTAGCTATGTGCTTTACCCACTATTGTCTCCATTGATTTAATCCTTACAACCTTTCTATAGGTAGTTACTATTATTACCCCATTTTACAAATAAGGAAACTTGAGGCTTAGATAAGGCGGTAAAAGCCCAGATTCCAAAGCCTGTCATTTCCTTGAATCCTTGATAGACCAAGGCTTAGGTGTACCTGGAGGTAGTATGTGGGAGATCTGACCTCCTGGTAAGAGAATACTTCAAGCCAACCTGGGACCTGACTTAAGATTCAAACACAGGCCGGGCAGGGTGGCTCATGCCTGTAATCCTAGCACTTGGGAGGCTGAAGCAAGAGGATTGATTGAGCCCAGAAGTTTAAGACCAGCCTGGACAACATAGTGAGATCCTATTTCTACAAAAATATTTTAAAAATTAGCCAGGCGTGGTGGTGCATGCCCACAGTCCTAGCTACTTGGGAATCTGAGGATTGCTTGAGCCCAAGAGGTTGAGGTTGCAGTGAACTATGATCACACTACTCCAGCCTGGGCAACACAGTGAGACCCTGTCTCAAAAAAAACAAGATTCGGCCGGGCACGGTGGCTCAAGCCTGTAATCCCAGCACTTTGGGAGGCGAGACGGGCGGATCACGAGGCCAGGAGATCGAGAGACGATCCCGGCTAACACGGTGAAACCCCGTCTCTACTAAAAAATACAAAAAAATAGCCGGGCGAGGTGGCGGGCGCCTGTAGTCCCAGCTACTCGGGAGGCTGAGGCAGGAGAATGGCGTAAACCCGGGAGGCGGAGCTTGCAGTGAGCTGAGATCCGGCCACTGCACTCCAGCCTGGGTGACAGAGCAAGACTCCGTCTCAAAAAAAAAAAACAAGATTCAAACTCAAAGGAAAAAGAAAAGGGACTTAATGCAACATCACCTCCCACAGACAATATTCGTTTAAGCAACAGACATCCCATTCTTTGGGCTCTTTCCTGAGCCTGTTATCCCTAGAGTAGCACCCTTAGCCACCGCCTAACAGAAGACCTCAAAGGAATCAACATTTATTTAATGACCACCACTGCCTAGGCCTAATACCAGGTACTTTACATGCACTATCTCCTCTGAACCTCACAGCATTCCTGCAAGGTAGATATCATTATTTCCACTGTACAAAGGAGGAAAATGGGACACAGAAAATTAAGTATATGTTAGTTGTCATACAGTTAATAAATGGTGATGTTGGGATTCAGTGGCAAATATTGTGTTCTTTCTAGGGCCTGGGTGACCAAAGTAAAGCAGCAAGAGAAGGAAGGGAAGTTCCAGACCAAACAGAGGATAGACAGCTGCGAGGTGGGGGTGGGGTAGGGTCCATTGGATAAACAGGATCCTAAAAAATTCACATCCTTTTCCCCAGACCAACACCTAAATATAGCCCTAGGAAGAAAGCTGTGGTAGCCTGAAAGAAAATCCCAGTCCTAGGGTGTGTGCAACCTACCCACAACCTACTCAACCCCCTGCACATCTAACAGGACAGGACTGATAAAAACCTGGTGGGAAAGAGTTGACAGAGTCTTTCTTGTTCTAACCAGCAGGGAACAAGAAGAAGAAATAGGCCATGTCACCTAACTGGAAATTAAATGACATTTTTTTCTCTCTCTGAAAGTCTACCCCTCTGAGTTTCAGACATGGGATCTATAATCTCATCCCTTCTAGTAATGGCCTCTTGCCAGGCCCTGGACAGGCCTTTCCTCTCTGTGTGCCCCACCCCCACAACCAAGCAGGCCCCTCCAGGATCTCCAGTCTACTGAGAGGGACCACCCTTCAACCCTGGTACAACGCTCAGGAAGGTATCAAGGTCAGAAGTTCCCAAAGGCCCTAGTGCAATGGCTAATTGCTTCCCCCTGCCCAGCATCCTGACTTGTGCCGCTCCTGGCATACCATCTCATCTCCTTTCTAGAGCAGTGCTGTCCATAAGAAATATAATTCAAGGCCAGGTGCAGTGGCTCATGCCTGTAATCCCTAATACTTTAGGAGGCTGAGGCAGGCAGATCACTTGAGGTCAGAAGTTCAAGACCACTCATGCCTATAATCCCAGCACTTTGGGAGGCCAAGGCGGGCGGATCACCTGAGGTTAAGAGTTAGAGACTAGCCTGGCCAACATAGTAAAACCTCGTGTCTACTAAAAACACAAAAATGAGCCAGGCGTGATGGTGCACGCCTGTAATCTCAGCTATTCAGGTGGCTGAGGCATGAGAATCACTTAACCCAGGAGGCAGAGGTGGCGCCATCTCAGCTCACTGCAACCTCCGCCTACCAGGTTCACGCCATTCTCCTGCCTCAGCCTCCCGAGTAGCTGGGACTACAGGTGCCTGCCACCACGCCCGGCTAATTTTCTGTATTTTTAGTGGAGACGGGTTTTCACCGTGTTAGCCAGGATGGTCTCAATCTCCTGACCTTGTGATCTGCCTGCCTCGGCCCCCCAAAGTGCTGGGATTACAGGCATGAGCCACCACGCCCAGCCTTGAACTTGTTGGTTCTAAATGCTACATGCACAGTAGCTGGGAGTTAGAAAACAGGAAATCTAGGGCCGAAAAGGCACACAGCCAGGGGCCTTGGCCAGGTAGTCTGAACTGATTTGGGGTGGAGGGGTACCTCACAGCCAGCATTCTCTCTTCAGGGCTCTACTGTGACAAGCGGAGTCTCTCTCCTCCTGAATGTTGATGGGGTGTGGCACAGACCTACCATAAACCAAGATGTGGGATCTTCAGCTGTTACCGCCCACCTTATATCTCACCCACCACTGCTTGGATCATCTTAAAGGGATGGTTTAGAAGATAACTCCAGGGGCACTTGTGGGAGAAATGAAGAAAAAAATCCACCTTGGGGACTTGGATGGGACAACAAGAGTATCTTGGCCTCAGTCCAACCACAGAGAACCCAACTGACTATAATGCTGTCCCACCAAGACACCCAATTCTTGGTCTATAATGCTTACCCAATCCTGGCTCTTTGCTAGGGACTAGATCGCTGAGTAGCATGAGTGGAAAGGAGCTCCCAGAATTCTAGGATCTTTGGGCTGGAAAGGTCCCTGAAAAAGTCTCAGCAAAAGCTTGTTCCTCACTGTCATTGTGGCAGTCAGGACAGCAGATGGTCACAGCAGCAGCACAAGGAATGGCGCGCTGGCCAGAAGTTTTAGGAGATTTGGTATCTAGGCCTGGATCTGCCAAAAAATCACTGGGGAACCTTGAGCCTGTCACTCTGCTCAAGGTTGAACTACAGTATGATCTAGATCTCTTCTGGCTCTAAAATTCTAAATATCTAAGTCTCCTGTGGACACAGGTTAAGTTATTAACCTTCTGCCAAAGGCACCCTTCTCATTCCAACCCTGGGGCCTTCAGAGAATTGCGGCTATGTCAGCCCTGCCCTCACTACCTCTGTCCTGCCACCACCGTCTACACAGCTCACAAGGCACCTCTTCCCCACCACCATCCCCATAATCGTCAGGCCTGGCTGTGGACGTTCTCTCCTGACTCTAGACCTGCCTGGCTGCCTGCAGCCTCCCGTCCAGGATCAGATCTACAATGCAACTGCTGCTCTATTGCCTTCTTGTAGACCTTGCACTTTCTGGCACCTCCTGGCCTCAGGTCCAAAGTCTCCAACAGCTCTGATACCACCACCTTCCTACTCCCTATCCGAGGCTGCAGTTTCTATCTGCCTCCCCTTCCTCTCCTACCCTCTCCCTCCACTCCAGTGAAGGTAACCTTACAATTTTCCTGACCTCCTTCTCTGCGTTTCTCTCCTCACCATACTCTAAGTAAAGTTTTTCTTAATTTTAAGAAAAGGAAGGCATCTATGTAAGTTAGGGTATGGACCCAAATTATCTTGATCTTACTATCCCCAAAAACAAAAGGAAAGTACAATCTGTCCACTTATCTGCTCTATCACTTTAAGAGAGTAAGCATCCTGAAGGCAATGACCATTCAACTCAAATATACATCTATCTGTCCATTAGAGAGTGCATAAACAATGTTCATATTCATACAATGGAATACTACTCAGCAAGAAAAAGGAAACAACTAAAGATACACACAATAGGGATTAACTTCAAAATCATGATTTCAAGTGAGAGGGAAAGAAGTCTTTGACAAAGTACATATTGGTATGATGCTCTTTATATGAAGTTCTAGTGCAGGCAAAACTAACCTATGGTGGGGGTAGGAGTGGGATCACATGAGGGAACTTTTTGGGGTGATGTTCGTGTCCTATATATTGATAGCGGTTTGGGTTGATAAGTATATGCATTTGTCAAGTCATCAAATGGTGCACATAAGATTTGTGCATTCAGCCAGGCACGGTGGCTCACATCTGTAATCCCAGCACTTTGGGAGGCCAAGGCGGGTGGATCACGAGGTCAGGAGATCGAGACCATCCTGAAACCCGTCTCTACTAAAAATACAAAAAATTAGCCGGGCATGGTGGCACGCGCCTGTAGTCCCAGCTACTAGGATGGCTGAGGCAGGAGAATCGCTTGAACCTAGGAGGCGTAGGTTGCAGTGAGCCAAGATCGCGCCACTGCACTCTAATCTGGGAGACAGAGCAAGACTCCGTCTCAAAAAAAAAAAAAAGAAAAAAAAAAGATTTGTGCATTCATTGTTTGTAAATATTCACTCAAAAGAACTATAAATAAATATTGAACTCTAGTGAATGATATATATGTTAAAGTATTTGGGGCGAAATATACTCATGTCTACATTTTACTTTGAAATGCATAAAATTTTAAGACAGCTTGATGAGGTTGGGCAAGGTGGCTCACACCTATAATCCCAACACTTTGGGAGGCCGAGATGGGCAGATCGCTTGAGCTCAGGAGTTGGAGACAAGCCTGGGCAACATGGCAAAGCCCTATCTCTACTCAAAATACAAAAAAGTATCTGGATGTGGTGGTGCCTGCCTGTGGGAACTACTTGGGAGGCTAAGGTGGGAAGATCACCTGAGCCTGGGAGGTCGAGGCTACAGTGAGCCACAATCATGCCATTGCATTCCAGCCTGGGTAACAGAGTGAGACCCTGTCTCAAAAAAAAAAAAAAAAAACATAGCCTGATGGATGGACCAAGGGATAAAGATATGTAAAAGCAAGGATAGGAAAATGTTAATTGTAGAATCTAGGAGATGAAGAGTATTAATTGCAAAATTCTTTAACTTTTCTGAATGTTTGCAGGTCACTGTGATAAAATTTTGGGAAAAAATATGTATCTATCAGTCACTTCCTAAAGGCAAGCAACATAAAGATAAATAAGCCCAGTGTCAGATCTCAGGCTTTGGATATCAAGTAACAAACCTGTGAACAAATCTGAGTAAATAGGGCCGGGTGCGATGGCTCATGCCTGTAATCCTAGCACTTTGGGAGGCCGAGGAGGGCAGATCACCTGAGATCAGGTGTTCGAAAGCAGCCTGGTCAACATGGTGAAACCTCATCTCTACTAAAAGTAGCTGGGCATGGTGGCATGCACCTGTAATCCCAGCTACTCAGGAAGCTGAGGCAGGAGAATCGCTGGAACCTGGGAGGCAGAGGTTGCAGTGAGCTGAGCTCACGCCACTGCACTCCAGCCTGGGCGATAGAACAAGACTCCGTCTAAAAAAAAAAAAATTAAATACAAATGAAAAAAAATCTGAGTAAATAGCTATGCAATCTCAGGCAAGTCACTTAAGGCCTCCATGCCTCCATTTCCTCATCTGTAAAATGCAGATAATAATGGTACCTACCACCTAAAGGTGGCGGAATTAAATGAAATACATTTAATTACCCTCAGAGAGGTACCTAATAGTAGCAGGGCACATTTTTTGCCATCTAAATGGGACAGCAGAGAGGATAACAGAGTGCACAAATGACCATCAGCACAAGTATGACTAAAATAAGTCAAAACCTTTGTACACGGAAAGTAAAGTCCAAAGAAGTGAAGGTAACTTGATAAGCACAAGGCCAAGCTGGATCACACTGACTTGAGTCCAGAGGGCCCACGTAGCTAGTGCCAAGGATACTATGGACAGGCACTTTGTAGGGACAGAAATACAAATGGCCAACAAACATGAACAGGTATTCAGCCTCCACAATATTCACAGACATGTGAAATTGAGGTATACTATTTTCAATTAGCAGTTTAGTAAAAACTATGAAGGTTGATAACATCAATCAATTAGGGCATGGGATGCAGGGAGTCTCTCATAAGTCTTGGTAGAAACACAAACTGGTAGGTTGGTGCAAAAGTAATTGTGGTTTTTGCCGTTAACTTTTAATGGCAAAAACCTCAATTACTTTTGCACCAACTAATATATTTTCAGAGGTCAAGTTAGTGGTATCTATGAAAAAAAAATTTTTTTTAAGAGACAAGGTCTTGCTTTGTCACCCAGGCTGGAGTTTGGTGGCTCAATCATAGATCACTGCAGCCTTGAACTCCTGGGCTCAAGTGATCCCCCTGTCTCAGCCTCCTCAGTAGCTGGGACTACAGGTGTGTGCCACCATTACTGGCTAACTTTTTAAAAATTGTTTTAGACACAGGGTCTTGCTATTCTGTCCAGGCTGGTCTCAAACTCCTGGCCCCAAGCAATCCTCCTGCCTCAGCCTCCTGAGAAGCTAGGATTACAGGCACCACCACTGCACCTGGCATATGAAAATATTTATGTACATATTCTTTGGGCAATTCCATTATAAGACATCTATAGGTACATTCACATAATACACATGGCTAATCCTTGCAGCATTGTTTATAATAGCAAGTCTATAAATATAAAAGTCCTTACTAGAGAATAGTAAAACTGGCCAGGTGCAGTGGCTCAGGCCTCTAATTCCAGCACTTTGGGAGGCCAAGGCAGGAGGACTGCTTGAGCCCAGGAGTTTGAGACCAGCCTGGACAACATAGTGGGACTCTGACTCCACAAATTTTTTTTTAAAAAGTAGCTAAGCAGTGGTGCACACCTGTAATACCAGCTACTTGGGAGGTTGACGCGTGGGAGAATATCACTTGAGCCTAGGAGGTCAAGGCTGCATGAGCCAAGATTCATGCTACTGTGCTCCAGCCTGGGTAGAGGGAGACTATGTCTCAAAAAAAAAAAAAAAAAAAAAAAAAAAAAGGCTGGGCATGGTGGCTCACACCTATAATCCCAACATTTTGGGAGGCTGAGGCAGGTGGATCACTTGAGGTCAGGAGTTCGAGACCAGCCTGGCCAACATGGTAAACCCCATCTTTACTAAAAACACAAAAATTTGCCAGTGTAGTGGCACACCTGTAATCCCAGCTATTCAGGAGGCTGAGGCAGAAGAATCACTTGAATCCAGGAGGTGGAGGTTGCAGTGAGCCAAGATCATGCCATTGCACTCCAGCCTGCACGAGAGGGCGAGACTCCATCTCAAAAAAAAAAAAAGCTAAATTATACAACTGAGCAGTTGTATAATTAAAAGTAAAAAGAATGAAGTAGATTTGTATACACTGACCTGGAAATATTCTATACTATATTGTTAAGTGAAAAAACAGGTTGCAGGATAGTTTATAATTTTGCTAAAATTTAAAAACCTATATTACATGTACATTTGCACAATATTTGCATATATGTAGGAAAAACGTATGCTCTGGGGAGGAGACTGGAATTTTAGAAGGGTCAAATAGACTTGTGTTTCATCCGTATTTTAATTTTTTTTTCTTTTTTTAAATAATAGAGATGGGGTCTCACCATGTTGGTCAGGCTGATCTTGAACTCCTGGCTTCAAGCAGTCCACACACCTTGGCCTCCAAAGTGCTGGGATTATAGGCATGGGCCACCACGTCCAGGCTATATTTTAATTTTTTATAAGAACATTCATCTGGTAAATGTGTATTTGCTTATACCTAGGAGCTTTAGGGAGTCGGATTATTTATCATTTTTCTTCTACCTTTCTTTAATCTTTTTTTTTTTTTTTTTTTTTTTGAGACAGGGTCTCACTGTGTCCTCCAGGCTAGAGTGTGGTCGTGCAATCTCAGTTCACTGCAGCCTTAACCTCCTGGGGCTCAAGCCATCCTTCCCACTTCAGCCTCCTGAGTAGCCGGGACTACAGGCATGCCCCACCACACTCAGCTAATTTTTGTATTTTTTGTAGAGACAGGGTCTCTCCATGTTGCCCGGCCTGGTCTCAAATTCCTGGGCTCAAGCGAACTGCCTATCTCGGCCTCCCAAAGTCCTGGGATTACAGGTGTGAGCCACTGCGTCTGGCCTCCTACAGGAAATTTTAAAATAGTTATATAAGATGATATTTTATATAACATATATTAAACTATAAACATACATAATGCCTAAAATATATATAATAAGCTTTTTTTTTTTTTTAAATATAATAAGCTTTTAAAAAGCAGTCTGGCCAGGTGCGGTGGCTCATGCCTGTAATCCCAGCACTTTGGGAGGACGAGGCAGGTGGATGACGAGGTCAGGGGTTCAAGACCAGCCCGGCCAAGATGGTGAAACCCCGTCTCTACTAAAAATACAAAAAAGTAGCCGGGCGTGGTGGTGGGTGCCTGTAATCCCAGCTACTCCGGAGGCTGAGGCAGAGAATCGCCTGAACCCGGGAGGCGGAGTTTGCAGTGAGCCGAGATCAGGCCACTGCACTCCAGCGCCGGCAACAGAGAAAGACTCCTCAAAAAAAGCAGCAAGTCTGGAAAAATTCGATCAAAAAATATCAGTGGTCATCTCTGGAGAGTAGGGGAGAAGAAGGGTAACACTTTAGTAACGCTTTAGCTTTCTACCTAATGATTCAACTTTTTTCCAGACTAAAATAAATGTCTGGACAAACTAGTAGGTAATCCACTAACAGTAAAGCTGCAAACAGGGTAATAGTCAGTTTAAGGATTGCCTTCATGTCTTGAAAAAGTTTCGGTGGCTTAGGGGACTTAGTTAAAATAGAGCTCACTGGTGTCTTGTGGCTGTAAGTGGGGACACGTTTAAATGGGTCACCCTGCAGCTAGCAAAAGAAAGAAAGAAAGAAAAAAAAAAAAAACCCAGGAAATGGAAACTATAACGTTAGAGTCCCAAGACAAGGGTGCCCAGACTTGGCTGTGGCGGATAGATTCTTAGGTCAGTCCTCCTACCCCCACACCACACTCATAAATAAATACAAAGGAAATACTTTCCCGGGAGAGCCGGCCTCTCTCCCTTGACCTCTGACCTCCCTGAGTGGCCGTTTCCTCCAGCCCCGGGGCCCCCATCCCGGCTCTGCCCGGCGCCGAGGGTTGTAGCGGCGGCCGGCGGGGTCGCCAGCACCTGGCCTGGCCGCGCGCTCCAGGGTGAGCCTCCTCCCGGCTGGCTGTGCTGAGCTCCGCAGTGCCGGGTGACTCCCTGCCAGGTCACACGCAGCTTATCTGGCTCCAGGTGTGCTCCCTCACTCCGACTGCACGCTTCTCACGTGACATCAGCCGGCCCTCCCGCCGCCGCCCGGTGAGCCGGGCGGCCCTCGGCGTTTCCCGGTGGCTGGGCCGGCGCAACCGCCCGCGGCGCTTCCCGCTGCGATCCCATCTCCCCCGGAACGCAGCAATCCGGCGGGCAAGGGACGAACGCAAGGGGGAGAGAGCTCCTGCGGCCCCGCCAGGTCCCCTGCTGCTCTTCCAAGTGCACCGTCGGTCGCTCAGCTCAGCTAATAGCCCTTCCGTGTGACCTTGAGCAAGTCCCCTCCCCTCTCTAGGCCTTCATTATTTCAGCTACAGTATCTTCAAGAGCCTGAGAGCTCAGACTTGGCCCTCAGCCTCTGCTGGGGAGGTATTCTGCTCAACCACACACTCCAGGTTGTAATCCCGCTCTACCTCCGACTTGCTGTGTGACCTTCAGCCCATCATCCAACCTCTCTGAATATCAGAGAATAATCACAATAATCACTTGTAAGTGATGATAAAGTACTTGGCAGAGAGAAAGGGCCCTGGGTCCTGTAAAATCATCAGTCCAACAACCAAAACTGCTTCCTGACTCTAAAGTTTGAAATGTCAAGGGAAATTGACATTTTACAAGCCCTGCATGCAATTCCTACTTCAAGAGAAGGACAGGGAAGTGAAGGTGGGGAGTGGAGGCTCACCAGGTCTGCTCAACACCTCTCCCAATCCAGCTCCTACCTCAGCACCTCCCCACCTCCTCTCATTCAAGCCACCTTGGAAAATGCTAGGGGGGAAAAAAGGTGATAGGGGTGGGGTGTGCAGATCTTAAAGCACCCAGAGGTCTGACCCTAAAGCAGAACTTAAACTCCATCAAGCCCCCTACCAATCCCAAGTCCTGTGGGAACCTGTCAATTACAGCAGACAGTGGGCTGGGCCCTCCTACTGCCCCAAACCTTTAAACTACAACCAGCTAGAGCCCCTCGGTTTTCCCACCATACTCAGGCCTGGGACCCCGGGCCACCAACAAAACCCAGCTCACATGGATGCTCTGGTTCTTGCCTGTGGCGTCCACTCCAGGTGAGAGGATCTGGCTGGGGAGGTCTCTACTTTCAAGGAGTAAGAACAACCCTGCTGCCCTGGAGACCTGTGACACACCAAGTCCGGATGAAGGCTTCCTGAGTTCCAACAACTCCCAGCTCCACCTCAGCAGGGTGGATTCTCCCTTTCACAGGAGCCCCAGTTCTGCCCCACCCAGTCCACCTTTAGGTACCTGCCTCTGGGGGGCCCAGAGTTTTCAGGCCTAGTTTCTGAAGACACATGCACTCCTCAATGAACAGCCACTACCAGGGCCAGTGAGGGGGCCTCCAGGGAACTGGCTGGCTACCCAGACGGCCCAGGAGTGAGGCTGAGAGACCAGGTGGGAGTCAGGAAGGGCATAACCCACATGAGGAAAGTCTGGGGCGCAGGAGGAAGTCCTCAGGCACACACTCTAGCACCTGGGCCAGGCCAGGAGAGAGTAAACAAACTAGACACTCAGAGCTACCAGGCACCAGGTCATCAGCTGTTCAAAGTTCAAAGCTCCCAAAGTAAGTGACCACCAGCCTGTGGCCCCTCCCATGCCCACCCTCCACCCCCACCTACAACCCTTCTCATTCCCCTAATCCCCTCAATACAATAGCTGCCCCCAAAGCCATGGTTTTCCTGGAATTGAGGCCACAACCCCGATGTCCTCAACCCAAAATGGACAAGCACACCTCCACCCGAGGCTATATATAACCCGTCTGTCAAATCCAGAAACCAGGAGGATGTTTCCTGGAAAGCCTTCATCACAAAAAAACAGAGGGGAAGCTGAGGAGGTGGGAAGCCATGGACAAAGAGCCAGTGAGGCTTGTCAGGAAGCCAGAGACCTCAGGAGAGCAACTTTCAATATCCCCAAATAGAAAGTAGCCCCTGAACTAAAAAGGGTGGGGAACATTAGGCCAGGCCTGTTGCTACGACAACAGGGCACCAATCTGCTCAAGAAAAGGGCTCCAAAGCACAAGGGAAAGGCAGCTTGATTCAATGGGCTCTGTACTCACCGTCCTCCTCAGATGATCTTGCTTTTTTTTTTTTTTTTTTTTTTTTTTGAGACAGAGTTTCACTCTTGTTGCCCAGGCTGGAGTGCAATGGCGCGATCTCAGCTCACCACAACCTCCGCCTCCCAGGCTCAAGCAATTCTCCTGCCTCAGCCTCCCAAGTAGCTAGGATTACAGGCACACGCCACCACGCCCGGCTAATTTTGTATTTTTAGTAGAGACGGGGTTTATCCATGTTGAGGTTGGTCTCCAACTCCTGACCTCAGGTGATCCGCCTGCCTTGGCCTCCCAAAGTGCTGGGATTACAGGTGTGAGCCACCGCGCCCGGCCTGATCTCGCTCTTAATCATCCAAGTGGCCTCCCCTCCCTTCCAGCGCGCCCCAGTGCATACACAATTCCCAGAGCTCACTCGCCACAGGGGCACTGATGAGGTCTTCTCGGCCACAGACACGCCAGGGGCTCCAAAAGACAAGACGAACACACACTAACTAGCCCAAGTCATTGGCAGGGTGAAGCGGGGAGGGAACCCAATTCTTTAATTCTGGGTGGCCATCTGAGGGCATGAAGGCCTTAACCAGGACAGTCCCTCTCAGGAAGCATTCCCCGAGCCCTCCCCACACAAACACACACTATGCGGCCAGCGCCAAACACGTGCCCCATTGGTCAAGTGGCCAGGCAAAACGAATACGGGCTCAAAAACAAACTGGCTGTCTTCCTCCCCATCTCCCCCACCCCCCACCTCTGGCTCATTCTGGCCGCAACCTTTCCAACTAATCAGTAAGACACATGTGCCTTGCAGTAGGGCAACTCCCCCATCTCCACCCCCACAACAAAGCCCCAATGCCTGGCCTGTCCCTGCGGGCCTTATCGCACCCAGGAACATGACCCACACTCCTGGCCAGGCTTGGGACCAAGGAGAGCACCCCCACTAACAAGGGGCAGGGTGAGGGGGCAGCCACCCCTACCACCTCCCCTTCCCATTGGCGAAACAACTGGCATGACAGGTTAGCAGGGCGGGGCGTTGGGGCGGTCTCTCCAGAGGCCTGGGGCAGCTTGTCCGACCTTCCCACACGCACCCCACCCCTCTGCAGGGAAAGGTGAGGTGAGCATTCAGTCGCAGGGTACAGCCTGCACTCCCTAATCCCCAAAGCCTGCCACCATTCATCGCCTCATCTTCTGTCCCAAGAGGAGGGGGCCCAGGGAAGCGGGGTCTCTATTGTTTTGCCAGCTGTCTAGCAGCTGCTCCTTTGAGAGGAGCCCGCAGTCGGCCCGGCAGTGAAAGAGTGAAGGCCGCTGGGAGGGATAAAAGGCTGGGTAGAGGTGCTCCCTTTCCCCGCTGCCTTCCTCAGCGCCCCGCTCGCTCGCTCGCTCCATCGGGGGGCCTGGGCCGGGGCAAGAGAAGTCCCCCCACCCCCGAGGCTGCAGCCCGCACCCCGCAGCTCCGGGCCACCTGGGCGCCTCCAAGCGCCAAATCCCCCCACACTGAAGGCCACCCTGTCCTGCCTCCCTGCGCCCCCCAGGTTGGCTGGAAGGGCCGGTGGTCCCCCTTCCCCGCCGCTCCCGGTCGGCCCCCACCCCCGGGCGTCGAGCTCCACGGCGCCGCCAGGGACGGGAGCCGGGAGTCCGGGCCGCTGCTTCCAGGGGACAGGGGAGGAGGAGGAGCCGCCGGGCCCCGCCGCCCGCCCGCCCGCCCGCCCGGCCGGAGCCCGCCCCGCCGCCCCACCGGGCCGGGCCCGCCACCGAGCGGCAGCCGCCGCCGACCCGCACTCACCGGCCACCGGAGCCCGCCCGGCAGGCAGCAGAAGCGGAGACGCGGCATCCAGCAGCCTCGGCCCGGTCGGGGCTGGAGCAGAGCGCAGCGCGGCGCAGCTCAGCGCCGCCCCCAGCGACCGCGCCAGCCGAGCCGAAAGGGAGCTCCCTGCTGGCTGCTCTGGGGATAAACGCCCGGCCTGCCTGGCAGCACCAGTGCGCGCCGCCAGACGTGGGCCAGGCGGGCCGGGCGCTGCCCTAGCAGCCTCCGTCCGCAGTGGGCTCTGAAGCCCCTCTCGCTGTGTCTGAGAGAGGCCCTGCCTGGAGTTTCTGTCTGCACTGGGCACTGGAGGCTGTCCGAAAAGGGTCCGAAAGGGGCTGAGTGGCACTGCCCAGGACAGGCACCAGGGTCATGATGAACGTATAGAAGAGGGGCTGTCCAAGGCAGGCACCGAACTCTGCAGGCTGTGTTCAAGGTAGTGCTGTCTAGAGGAAGCAATTAAGTCTTACTGGCCAACTCTTCCCAAGGTGGCTCTGCAGAGGCACACACAGGGCCCTGCTGGATGGTGCCCCAGGCTCAGTCCAGACCAGTTACTGCCTTCCATGTCCCAGATGGCACTGCCAGAATGCACTCCCCAAGGTAAAAACAGACTCTCAATAGCTTGGTCTGATAGAGCCCTGTCTCAAAGTGGAGTGGATCAAGAGGCGTACGGGGCCCGGGAGCCATGGCTGTAAGTGCCACTCACTCCCTGAAGGAGTTCACCAATGCCAAGATTAACACTTTCACTCTTTGGAGTGCAGTCTGTCCCTGGGTCCACCGTGTGCTGTAAATATCAAGTGAGCTGCTCTACCCACCAAGAAGACAGTTTATACTTCCTAGGAGAGGCCAAGGGACATCTAGATACCAGGCCTCCAAGATAGGTGCTATGTCTGGAGTTTGGAGAGAGAAAGAAACGGAGACACTTTTCTGGGCAGTGTCCATGCTGGAGTGGGGTGCGCCAGAATGTGGAAGAAACTGAGTGGGGTGGTGCAGGAAGAAGGGTGTAGCAGACAAAGGCAGCTGCTTCCCTAGACAGCCCAAACAGGAACTTCTCCAGGCAAGGGCAGCCCAACCTGACAGACCAGGGAGGGCTGGAGCGAGAAGGCTCAGAAGCAAAGAGTTGAGTAAGAGTTAGAAGTTCCTGAGGAATAGACCCAGGTGGGATACACATTTTGGAATAACATGCAACTCAAACTCAATTTGACAAACTGCCTGCTAAGTGCCAAGTGCAGCCCCAGGCATTTGGAGTGATACAGAAGGAGATCAGACATGGCATATCTCCAGGGAAATCACATGGGGAACAGGTAGAGCTGAGCTGTGACAGTAGCAGGGTTCACCATGCTGGCATAACTTGGATGATGAGATAGGTGCTATGACGGGAGGATTATTTGGCTTGAGGAGTGAGA
Organism: Macaca mulatta; assembly: GCF_049350105.2. Taxonomy (NCBI): domain Eukaryota; kingdom Metazoa; phylum Chordata; class Mammalia; order Primates; family Cercopithecidae; genus Macaca; species Macaca mulatta. The sequence continues at coordinate 37,906,620 of NC_133421.1, forward strand.
AAAGCAGCTTCAAAAACATGACATTTGAGGCCGGGCATGGTGGCTCATGCCTGTAATTCCAGCACTTTGGGAGGCTGAGTCGGGCAGATCCCTTGAGGCCAGCATTCAAGACCAGCCTGGCCTTGAACCCCCATCTCTACTAAATGGTGAAACCCCATCTCTACTAAAAGTACAAAAAATTAACCAGGCATGGTAGTACACGTCTGTAATCCCAGCTACTTGGGAGACTGAGGCAGGAGAATCTCTTGAACCCGGGGAGCAGAGGTTGCAGTGAGCTGAGATTGCACCACTGTACTTCAGCCTGGGCGACAGAGCAAGACTCTGTCTCCAAAAAAGAAAAAAAAAAACCAAAAACCAAAAACCCAAAAACATGACATTTGAGGGGAACCTTGCAGGCTAGATAGGACAATGACTATCATTAGTGTTTCCTGAGTACCTACTATATACTGGACACTATCTCTATTCCTCACAATGAACCTATGAGGGAGACATTATTATTATAGATAGGGGTTGAGTGCATGGACTCTGGAGCTGGATTGCCTGGGTTCAAATCTCAGTTCTGTCAAGTACTAGCTGTGTTACTCTGGATGATTTATAAAACCTCTCTGTGCTTCACTTTGTTCATCCAAAAAATTGGGATAATAACAGTGACTCCCTCCCTCAAAATTTGTTTTGAAAATTAAATAAGCTTAGTCTTTTCAACACATGGGGCTTTTCAACAAACTGGACATCCACATGCAAAAAAAAAAAAAGGGGTCTAGACACAGACCCTATACCCATCACAAAAATTAACTCAGAATAGATGATACACCTAAATGTAAAACACAAAACTATAAAACTGTCTCCTAGAGGATAACATAGGAGAAAACCTAGATGACCTTGAGTATCATAATGACTCTTTAGATACAACACCAAAGGCACCATGAAAGAAAGAGCTGATAAGCTGGGCTTCATTAAAATTAAAAATGTCTGCTCTGCAAAAGACTGTCAAAAGAATGAGAAGACAAGCCACAACTGGGATAAAATATATGCAAAAGACATCTGATAAAGGATTGTTATCCAAAATATGCAAAGAGTTAAAAACTTAACAATAAGAAAATGAACCACCCTGTTTAGAAATGGGCAAAAAACCTAATCAGACACCTTACCAAAGAAGATATACAGATAGCAGTAAGCAAAAGAAAAGATACTCAACATTGTATGTCATAAGAGAATAGCAAATTAAAGCCAGGTGCGGTGGCTCACGCCTGTAATCCCAGCACTTTGGGAGGCTGAGGCGGGCAAATCACGAGATCAGGAGATCGAGACCATCCTGGCTAACAGGGTGAAACTCTGTCTCTACTAAAAATACAAAAAATTAGCTGGGGGTGGTGGCACGTGCCTGTAGTCCCAGCTACTCAGGAGACTGAGGCAGGAGAATCACTTGAACCCAGGAGGCAGAGGGTGCAGTGAACCGAGATTGTGCCACTGCACTCCAGCCTGGGCAACAGAGCAAGACTCCGTCTCAAAAAAATAATAATAAATAAAAAATAAAAGAGAATAGCAAATTAAGATAACCATGAGATAAAACTACCTTATTTACCTAAATTTGGATTTTGGCCAAAATCCAAAACGCCAACAACTCCAAATGCTAGCAAGAATGTAGAGCAACAGCAACTCCCATTCACTGCTGGTAGCAGTGCAAAATGGTATAGCCACTTTGAAAGACAGTTTGGTGGTTTCTTCGAAAATGAAACATAGGCTGGGCGCGGTGGCTCAAGCCTGTAATCCCAGCACTTTGGGAGGCCGAGACGGACGGATCACGAGGTCAGGAGATGGAGACCATCCTGGCTAACCCGGTGAAACCCCGTGTCTACTAAAAAATACAAAAAAACTAGCCGGGGGAGGTGGCCGGCGCCTGTAGTCCCAGCTACTCGGGAGGCTGAGGCAGGAGAATGGCGTAAACCCAGGAGGCGGAGCTTGCAGTGAGCTGAGATCCGGCCACTGCACTCCAGCCTGGGCGACAGAGCGAGACTCCGTCTCGAAAAAAAAAAAAAAGAAAAAAGAAAAGAAAATGAAACATACTCTTACCATACAATCCAACAATCCCACTCCTTGGTATTTATCCAAATGAATTGAAAACTTATGTCCACACATTGATCCTGCACATTGATGTTTACAGCAACTTTATTCATAATTGCCAAAACTTGGAAGCAACCAAGATGAACTTCAGTAGGGAAATTGATAAATAACCTATGGTACATCCAGACAATGGCATATTATGTGGCACTAAAAAAGAAATGAGCTATCAAGCCATGAAAAGACATGGAGGAAACTCCAATGTATATTAATAAGTGAAAGAAGCTGATCTGAAAAGGCTACATATTGTATGATTCCAACTATATGGCATTCTGCAAAAGGCAAAACTATGGAGACAATAAAAAGTTAGTGGTGCCATGGATTAAGGTCGAGGGAGGGATGAAAATGCAAAGCGCAGAGGATTTTTAGGGCAGTGAAACTCTTCTGTATGATACCGCAATGTTGAATACATGCGTTTGTCAAAACCCACAGAATGTACAACACCAAGAATGAATCCTAATGTGGACCATGGACTGGGGGATACTGATGTGTCAAGGCAGGTTCATCAGTTATAACAAGTGTACAACTCTGGTGAAGAGTGTGATCACGGGGAAGGCTGTGCATGTGTGGGGGCAGGGGGCAGATGGGAAATCTCTGTACTTTCTTTGCAATTTGGCTGTGAACTTAAACTGATTTTTAAAATAATATTTATTATTATTACTATTTTGAGACAAAGTCTCACTCTGCCACCCAGGCTGGAGTGCAGTGCTGTGATCTCAGCGCACTGCAATCTCTGACTCCCAGGTTCAAGTGATTCTCATGCCTCAGCCTCCCAAGTAGCTGGGATTGCAGGCATGTGCCACCACACCTGGCTGATTTTAGTATTTTTAGTAGAGATGGGGTTTCATCATGTTGACCAGGCTGGTCTCAAACTCCTGGCCTCAGGTGATCCACCCACCTTGGCCTCCCAAAGTGCTGCAATTACAGGCATGAGCCATTGTGCCCGGCCTTGTATTTATTAATTTTTTTAAATTACATGATTTAATATATAAAAAGAACAGTGCCCAGCACATAGTAAGCATTCTATAGCTGTTAGCTTGGTTATCTTTCCTAACTCATACTTGTGGAAATGAAGCACAGACAGGTTTGTGACTTGCACCCAGCCTGAGAGTAGCAGAGTCAGGATTCAATCTGAGGTCCTTAAGGCTCCAAAGCCCATTCTTTTCCCTATACCATGGCAGTGAAATGAATAGGTATATTAACAACTCTTTTTTTTTTTTTTTTTTTTTTTGAGACAGAGCTTCACTCTTGTTGCCCAAGCTGGAGTGCAGTGGCACAATCTCAGCTCACTGCAACTTCCATCTCCCAGGTTCAAGCGATTCTCCTGCCTCAGCCTCCTGAGTAGCTGGGATTACAGGCACCTGCCACCACACCCGGCTAATTTTTTGTATTTTGAGTAGAAACAGGGTTTCACCATGTTAGCCAGGCTGGTCTCGAACTCCTGACCTCAGGTGATCCACCCACCTTGGCTTCCCAAAGTGCTGGGATTACAGGCGTGAGCCACCACGTGCCAGTCAACAACTCTTTTATTTACATGTGTCTACACATAGGACACTCTCTGGGTAGCACATGGTGTCCCTGAGAGCTCTTCTTGCCTGAACCAGGAACCAGTTTCAGACACTAAGCAAAACTGAAACTCCAGGGCAGCACCCGCACTGACACAGTAACTCTGCTTCTTGGTCACTTGACTTTAGTCTTTTCCTTCCCAAATGCCAGAATAAACCCTGCCCTAGCTCTAAGTAAAAGTAAAAGTAAAGCACCCCTCTCCTCTTCGCACAGAAAAAAGCCAGAGCAGTATCCACATAAAATCACCCAGATGGTCATGGGAAGGCCAGTTTTTCCAGAAGATTCCTAAAGTCCTAAAATGATCCGACTTTAATCAAGAAGCCCTCCACCCCAGAAAGAAGCTTGGTAATGAAAATCACTTATATCAAGGGAGCCTATGGGGCAGGCACTATGCTAACCCCTTAATGCACTGTCTCACTTAATTCCCAGAATTACCCTATTAGGGAGATGCTATTCTTATCCCCATTTCACAGATTAGAAACTAGGCTTGGGAAAATGAATTAATTTGTCCAAGGCACTGTGACTAATAAACAGCAGAGCCTGGTATGCTTGTCCTGAAGCTCTGGGCTGCATCCTGGGTAGAGTGGTGAGTGCCTGGGCTTTGGGGCCACACAGAGAGGATGCTTGGCTCTAGCAGCTGCCAGCAAGCTCCTTAGCCTCTCTAAACTTCAATTTCCTCATCTATAGAAGAGGTATAATAATACGGCTGGGCGCAGTGGCTCACGCCTGTAATCCCAGCACTTTGGGAGGCTGAGGCGGGCAGATCACGAGGTCAGAAGATAGAGACCATCCTGGCTAACACAGTGAAACCCCGTCTCTACTAAAAATACAAAAAAAAAAAAAAAAAAAAAAAAAAAAATTAGCCAGGCATTGTGGCGGGTGCCTGTAGTCCCAGCTACTTGGGAGGCTGAGGCAGGAGAATGGCATGAACCTGGGAGGCAGAGGTTGTAGTGAGCCAAGTTCCCGCCACTGCACTCCAGCCTGGGGAACAGAGCTAGACTCTGTCTCAAAAAATAATAATAATAATATTAATATTGCCTACCTTGTAAGAGTGTGAGAGAATAAAATAAGCAAATTCATTTAAAGCAATTAGCCCAGTGCTCAAAACATAGTAAGTGGTTAACACGTGTTAGGAATTATTAATCTCTCTGAACCTCTATTTCTTCATCTGTAAAACAGAGGCTGATAATAATATGTAGAGTTACTGTGAGGCTTAGAAGAAATAGCAAATGTAAAGTGTGTAAGATGATGCCTGTCCTGTGGTAAGTTACCATGATATGACTCTCCAAAAAGAATTGAAAATAAGCAAGTCTGCTTTTTTAAAAGTCCACAGAATTGCAAATATGCCTGATAGCTGGTGTTGTTCAAACGTCAAAAGCACACTTTTAAATGTTGTTCCTCAAACATTTATTAGCTTATTGCATTTATTAGCTTAAGATCTTTGTGCAGAAACTTGGAGTGTGGGTGGAAAATGCTCTCCAGGAAACTTAAAGCTAAATTCTTAGAGTATAGGCTGAAGATCAGTCCAAAATGAAGAAACATGTCTCTGAAATGAGGTAAAAAAGCTACTAACAGGAAGTCAAACACATACACAAGTAAACAAAATAATATAATAAACTCTCAAGTAGCCAGCATACAACTTCAGTAGTTATCAACTCACAGAAATACTGTTTCAAGTATCTTTCTACCTACTCCCCAACCCCCACACTGAGTATAATTTTGAACCTAATCCCAGATGTCAAATAATTTTATATAAAAATATTTCAGGCCGGGCCGGGCGCGGTGGCTCAAGCCTGTAATCCCAGCATTTTGGGAGGCCGAGATGGGCGGATCACGAGGTCAGGAGATAGAGACCATCCTGGCTAACACAGTGAAACCCCGTCTCTACTAAAAATATATAAAATTAGCCGGGCATGGTGGCAGGGGCCTGTAGTCCCAGCTACTCGGGAGGCTGGGGCAGGAGAATGGCGTGAACCTGGGAGGCGGGGCTTGCAGTGAGCCGAGATCGTGCCACTGCACTCCAGCCTGGGCGACAGAGCAAGACTCTGTCTCAAAAAAATAAAAAATTAAAAAATTAAATAAATAAAATATTTCAGGCCGGTTGTGGTGGATCATGCCTGTAGTCCCAGCACTTTGGGAAGCTGAGGCATGCAGATTACTTGAGGCCAGGAGTTCGAGACCAGCCTGGCTGACATGGCGAAACCCTGTTTCTACTAAAAATACAAAAAAATACAAAACAAAAAAATTAGCCTGGCATGATGTGTGTCTGTAGTCCCAGCTACTTGGGAGACTGAGGCAGGAGGATCACTTGAGCCAGGGACATGGAGGTTGCAGTGAGCCAAGATCACACCACTGTATTCCAGCTTGAGCAACAGAGCCAGACCCTGTCTCAAAATAAGAAGACAGGCTGGGCACGGTGGCTCATGCCTGTAATCCCAGCACTTTGGGAGGGTGAGGCGGGTGGATCACTTGAGGTCAGGAGTTTGAGACCAGTCTGGCTGACATGGTGAAACCCTGTCTGTTAAAAAAAAAAAAAAATACAAAAATTAGCCAGGCATGGTGGCACACACCTGTAATCTCAGCTATTTGGGAGACTGAGGCAGGAGAATCCTGTGAACCCGGGAGGTGGAGGTTGCAGTGAGCTGAGATCGTACCACTGAACTCCAGCCTAGGCAACAGAGAGACTCTGTCAAGAAAGAAAGAAAGGAAAGAAAGGGAAAGAAAGAATTTCATTGTGTATCTCTAAAAGATAAGGGTTTGGTTTTTTTTTTGTTTTTCTTGAGACAATGTCTGGCTCTATCACCAAGGCTGGAGTGCAGTGGCACGATCTTGGCTCACTGCAACCTCTGCCTCTGGGACTTAAGTGATTCTCCTGCCTCTGCTTCCCAACTAATTGGGACTACAGGTGCACACCACCATGCCCAGGTAAATTTTTGCTTGTTTGTTTGTTTGTTTTGTAGAAACAGGGTTTCACCATGTTGCCCAGGCTGGTCTCCAACTCGTGAGCTCAAGCGAACCGTCCACCTCAACCTCCCAAAGTGCTGGGGTCACAGACGTGAGCCACCACACAGGCCAGGATAATTTTTTAAACAAAACCACAATACAATGGTCATACCAATTTTTAAACAATTTTTTTTTTTTGAGATGGAGTTTCACTCTTGTTGCCCAGGCTGGAGTGCAATGGTGCGATCTCAGTTCACTGCAACCTCTGCCTCCCGGGTTCAAGTGATTCTCCTGCCTCAGCCTCCCAAGTAGCTGGAATTACAGGCATGCGCCACCATGCCCGGTTAATTTTGTATTTTTAGTGGAGATAGGGTTTCTCCATGTTGGTCAGGCTGGTCTCTAACTCCCAACTTCAGGTGATCCACTTGCCTCAGCCTCCCAAAGTGCTGGGATTACAGGCGTGAGCCACCATGCCCGGCCTTAAACAATAATTTTTTAATATCGTCAAACATTCCGTTATCTCCATGATGGAATGATCTCCATTGTCTCCATAAATGTCTTTTTAAAAAAATGTGTGTTTGAATCAAGATCCACACATTGCAGTGAGTTGACATGACTTTTAACTATCTTTTAATCTACAGGTTTCCCTTCTATCTTTTTCTGTTTCCCCCCTGCAACTTCTTTGTTGAAGAAACATGGTCATTTATCCTATAGATTTTCTCACAGTCAGGATTTTTCTTATTGCATCCATGTAGTGTAATTTGATATCCAATCATTGGCAGATAGATCTAGAGGCTTGATCACCTTTGAGTTTGATTTTTTTTTCTTTTTTGGCAAGAATATTTCTTATATCTGGAAGCACACAGTATCCAGTTGTCTCTGAAATTATACTCTAAGATATCAGAAATTTATGATTGTCTTCACTTGAAATATAAGAATATAAAAAGAGTCTATCCAGCAACACATAAATGGATAAATGAAACGTGGCATATACATACAATGTATGCACATTTTTATTCAGCCATAAAAAGGAATGAAATTTTAATACAGGCTACAACATGGATGGCCCTTTATTTTTATTTATTTATTTTTTTGAGACGGAGTCTCGCTCTGTAGCCCAGGCTGGAGTGCAGTGGCTGGATCTCAGCTCACTGCAAGCTCCGCCTCCCGGGTTCACGCCATTCTCCTGCCTCAGCCTCCCGAGTAGCTGGGACTACAGGCGCCCGCCACCTCGCCCGGCTAGTTTTTTGTATTTTTTAGTAGAGACGGGGTTTCACCGTGTTATCCAGGACGGTCTCGATCTCCTGACCTCGTGATCCGCCCGTCTCGGCCTCCCAAAGTGCTGGGATTACAGGCTTGAGCCACCGCGCCCGGCCGATGGCCCTTTAAAATGTTGTGCTAAGTGAAAGAATCCAGACCCAGAAGAACAAATATTGTTTGATTCTCCTTATATGATCTACCTAGAATATGCAAATTCATAGAGACAGAAAATAGAATAGAAGTTACCATGGACTGGGGGGGAGTGGGAATTGGGAGTCATTGTTTAATGGGTATGGAGTTTCTACTGGGGATTATTTAAAGTTCTGGAAATGGATAGTGGTGATGGTTATACAACATTTTGAATGTACTTAATGCCACTGAATTGTACACATAAAATAGCTAAAATACGGGGATTAACTATTTTATACATAAAATAATTAAGCCCAGGAGTTCGAGGCTGCAGTGGGCTGTGAGCACATCACGGCACTCCAGCCTGGGTGACAGAGCCAGACCCTGTCTTTAAAAAAAAAAAAAAAAAAGGTAAATTTTAGGTTATGCAAATTTTACCACAAGAAAAATTTGTTTAAGAGGCTGGCTATTGCATAGAATATGGCCCCTCTTACAAACCCCTGGTGGCATAAGTTTATGTAGTGGCCTTTCTATGAACCTACAGCCTTACTCTTACACTGATCTGCACATAGCTGTGGGGCTTCTTCTACACTTCCAAGAATTTCCTGACCTCTGCCTAATTCTACAGTGAGCAGCGGATCCATAGCCCTGCCAGTCAGGAGCCCAGCACTCCAGACTATGGACATCTACAACCAGGAGGCAGCCAGGCAAATGCTTCTGGAGTCAAAAGGCTGAGGTTGAGCCCTGCCTTTGCCACTTACACGGCACAGGCAACCTCTCCATCTCCACTCCTGTGCAATTGCAGCTACAAACTTCTACCTCGAAGGGTTATCGTAAGGATCAAATGAGGTCATACAATGGTCAAGTGCTGTACAAAAAGAGCTTTTTGTTATTACGGTTGGAGTGATTCAGAAAGGATCAACCTAGTCACTTGAGCCCAGGAGTTTGAGACCAGCCTGGGCAACATAGTGAGATACCATCTCTACAAAAAATCGAAATGAACCAGGTGTGCCTGTAGTCCCAGCTACTTGGGAGGCTGAGGTGGAAGGATTGCTTGAGAGTGGGAGGTCAAGGCTGCAGTGAGGTGTGATCGCGCCACTGCACTCCAGCCTGGGCGACAGAACAAGACTCTGTGTCAAAAAAAAAAAAAAAAAAGGTTCAACTTAGGACTTAGGTCATCGACTTAATGGTAAATCGATACCTTCAGAAGCTAGCTCTTTGCAAGCTAAACTTTTCTTGACATCACTCATGGCAAGGTCAGCAGTAGGATGACCAACTCTACTGGTTTGCCGGAGACTCAGGGCATTCCCAGGATGGGAGTTTTCAGTGCTAAAACTGAGAAAGTTCCAGGTATGAGTTGGTCACCCAAGCAGTAACCACCCAATTGCTAATTCTAGGGCCTGCCTCCCTGGCCTGCTAATCAATGCCCATTCGACCTGCCTTCCTCTAGAACTTGGCCTCCAGAAGTACTTGTGGATCGCCTGGCTAGATATACTTCCTCTGTTTGACTTTCATTGCTGACACTTCTCAGTATTTCTTCCTTTGCCTTTTGCTCTTATGATCCTATACTCCCTCCTTGGTAGATCTTGTTCATTCTCAGGACTCCCAAACACCTCCCACACAATGGATAACTCCCAAATCTCTACGCAGACATTACTCTAGAGGCCAGCCTGGTATTTCCACCATCACTTACAGATACCCTAAGTTGTATCCAAAGTGAAATGTATAACCTTCACCATAGACTTTTTCCTTTTGGTTAAAGACCCTAACCCTCTTTTGCTGGGGCCAGAAGTCCACTTTCCCTGCCTCCTTCCTTTCCTTCAGCCACCATCCACTCAGGCACCAAGTCCTATTGATCTAACCCTAAATATCTCTCAAATCTAGGTTGGGTGCAGTGACTCACGCCTGTAATCCCAACACTTTGGGAGGCCGAGGCGGGCAGATCACTTGAGGTCAGGAGTTTGAGACCAGCCTGACCAGCATGGTAAAACCCTATCTCTACTAAAAATTAGCTAGGTGTGGTGGCGTATATCTGTAATCTCAGCTACTCTGGAGGCTGAGGCATGAGAATCGCTTGAACCCTGGAGGTGGAGATTGCAGTGAGCCATGATCATGCCACTGCACTCCAGCCTGGGTGACAGAGCAAGACTCCATCTCAAACAACAACAACAAAAATCTCTCAGATCTCTATCATCCACTCATTCTCACTGCCATCGCCTCAATTCAGGCCTTGTCAGCCCTTAGCTGGACAATAGCAACAGGCTTCTTGTGGTCACCTGCTTCCACTTCATCCCCTCTAACTTGTCCTCCATGTGGCTGCCAGAGTCGTCTTTCCATAATACAAATATGATCACGTCACTTCCTGGCTTGGGATTCCTCAAAGGTTCCCAATGGCCCAGCTCAGGGGTCAGCACACTTTCTGTAAAGGACTTGATGGTCAATAGTTTAGGCTTTGGGGACCAGATGGTCTCTGTCTCAACTACTCAACTCTTATTGTGGCACAAAAGCAGCCATGTGGCACAAAAGCAATACGTAAATGAATGGGCATGACTGTGGTCCAATAAAACTTTATTTACTTAGCCAGGTGTGGTGGTGTGTGCCTGTGCTCCCAGCTATTCCGGAGGCTGAGGTGGGAGGATTACCTGAGCCCAGGAGTCGGAGGTTGCAGTGAGTCAAGATCATGCCACTGCACCCCAGCCTGGGCCACAGAGTGAGAGGCTGTCTCAAAAAAAACAAAAACAAAAACAAAATACTTAATTTACAAAAACATGTAGCATAACAGCCACTTCTTTCTGTGTTTGACCCGAGGGCTGTAGTTTGCTGACCCTTGGCCTAGGGAAGAGAATCCAAGCTTCTTTTTCTTTCTTTTTTTGAGACAGGGTCTGACTCTGTCACCCAGGCTGGAGTGCAATGGTGCAATCTTGGCTCACTGCAAGCTCTGCCTCCTGGGTTCAAGCCGTCCTCCCACCTCAGTCTCCCAAGTAGCTGAGACCACCAGTGCGTGCCACCACTCCCAGCTAATTTTTGTGTTTTTTGTAGAGACGGGGTTTCACCACGCTGCCCAGGCTGGTCTCAAACTCCCGGGCTCAAGTGATCTGCCTGCCTAGGCCTCCCAAAGTGCTGGGATTACAAGTGTGAGCCACCATGCCTGGCAGAATCCAAGCTTCTTAGCATAACCAAAAAGACTGTTTACATGCAACAGCCATGGGAAATGCCTTGCTCTACCCGGAACATACCACCATGCCTTTGTATGTGCTGCCCCTCAATTTGAAACATCCTTCCCCATCTCCCAAGTTGAGGGAGTCCACCAGTTCTTCAAGGTCTATTCCAAATGTTAGCTTCTCTGTGGAGCTGCCCCACAACTCCTTCGGGAGGAGTTGGTCGCCCCTCACCGACTCCAGCGCTTTCTGTCTCTTTTACCACGTTTATCATTCCATGAATGTATATGGTATTTATTTGTCATCATGTCTTTTGACTGTGATGCTTCAAGACCAGTCTTGTTTATACTTCTTCCTCCCTACAGACCCAAGTACATTGCTGGGATTATGATAGGGTAATAATAGCTACTGCTAAACACCATACGTGTGTTCTTATTTAATACTCTCAGCAAAGCCCATGGAGGTAGGCAATGTTATCCCCATTATACAGATAAGGAAATGAGGTATAGACAGTAGAAGTAACTTGCCCAGGTCACACAACTAGTAAATGGCATAGCCAAGACTAGCACTCAGATCTCTGACCCTGAAGGCTAAAGTTTGATTACCATATTATACTGACCAGTAGTTATTTGCTTAATGAATAGATGTATTAAGAGAATAAATGTATTAATTATTTCCATGGCACAAGATGTCAACATTACATGGAAAGTGGCTTTCCCTTCAGTCGAGAGCCCTGATCATAGTCAGAGAGAAGAGTTGGCTAAATTCCCTGAGAACAGGTGGGGCCCAGGAGAAGAAGGTCACTGACTAGCTGATTATGAGCATGGGAAAAAGGACCTGAGTTACATTTCCACCATGTACCAAACCAGAGCAAGGTGGACCACTCCCATTTTAATCCTTCCAACAACCCTGCAAACTCAATGTTGTTATCTTCCTGTTTAAATGAGGAACTGAGGCTTTAAAAGGTCAGAGATTGGCCAAGACCACACAGCTGTTATAGATAATGTGAGAGGCAGGATTAAAACTCAAGTCTCAATGGCTCTAAAAACACAAGTAATTTCCACAAATCCAGTTTGTTCCACAGAAAGAGGAACCAGCAGGGTCTCCTGATTTCCCACATAGCATCCAGCAAATCCTGCCACCAATCTCCAGCTCAGAGTTCCCACTTATAGAGGGAGCCTATAATCCTCCCAGCAGAGACAGAAGGAACAAAACCAGATTATGTCTCCATTATTCTTTCCTTGGAAAATGGCTCTACATAAAAATCTATTTACGCTGGGTGCGGTGGCTCACACCTATAATCCCAGCACTTTAGGAGGCCAAGGCAGGAGGATCACTTGATCTCAGGAGTTCAAGACAAGTCTGGGCACATAGGGAGACCCCATTTCTACAAAAAAATTAAAAAATTAAACAATAGCCGGGTGTGGTAGCTCACGCCTGTAATCCCAGCACTTTGGGAGGCCAAGGTGGGCAGATCACTTGAGGTCAGGAGTTCAAGACCAGCCTGACCAACATGGAGAAACCCTGTCTCTACTAGAAATACAAAATTAGCCAGCTAGATGGCACACGCCTGTAATCCCAGCTACTTGGGAGGCTGAGGCAGGAGAATCGCTCGAACCCAGGAGGCGGAGGTTGCAGTGAGCTGAGATCGTGCCATTGCACTCCAGCCTGGGCAACAAGAGTGAAACTCTGTCCCAAAAAAAGGAAGGAAGGAAGGGAGGAAGGGAGGGAGGAACGGAGATAAAGAAAGAAAGAATTACTAAAACTCAGTTTGAACACTGAGTACCACCCTGCATTATCCTCCCCCTTCCCAGGGGCAGCCACTATCCTGAATTGGATGTTTGTTATTCTCATGCACTTCCATATGCTTTTATTTTATAACATATATCCTCAAGCAATACAAAACATTATTTTACCTAGTTTGTAAAAATAATACCACACTGTCATTACTCTTCTGAAACTTGCTCTTTTTGCTCATCATTGAAAGATTCCTATTATTTAAAAAAAAAAAAGAATAAAGGATCTAATTAAATTAAAGAGCTTCTGCACATCAAAAGAAACTACCATCTGCCGGGCGCGGTGGCTCAAGCCTGTAATCCCAGCATTTTGGGAGGCCGAGACGGGTGGATCACGAGGTCAGGAGATCGAGACCATCCTGGCTAACATGGTGAAACCCCTTCTGTACTAAAAAATACAAAAAACTAGCCGGGCGAAGTGGTGGATGCCTGTAGTCCCAGCTACTCCGGAGGCTGAGGCAGGAGAATGGCATAAACCCGGGAGGCGGAGCTTGCAGTGAGCTGAGATCCGGCCACTGCACTCCAGCCTGGGCGACAGAGCGAGACTCCCTCTCAAAAAAAAAAAAAAAAAAAAAAAAAAAGAAACTACCATCAGAGTGAACAGAACCTACAGAATGGGAGAAATTTTTGCAATCTACCCATCTGACAAAGGGCTAATATCCAGAATCTACAAAGAACTTAAACAAATTTACAACAAAAAAACAACCCCATTAAAAAGTAGGCGAAGGATATGAACAGACACTTCTCAAAAGAAGACATTTATGCAGCCAACAGACACATGAAAAAATGCTCATCGTCACTGGCCATCAGAGAAATGCAAATCAAAACCACAATGAGATACCATCTCACACCAGTTAGAATGGCAGTCATTAAAAAGTCAGGAAACAACAGGTGCTGGAGAGGATGTGGAGAAATAGGAACACTTTTACACTGTTGGTGGGACTGTAAACTAGTTCAACCATTGTGGAAAACAGTGTGGTGATTCCTCAAGGATCTAGAACTAGAAATACCATTTGACCCAGCCATCCCATTACTGGGTATATACCCAAAGGATTATAAATCATGCTGCTATAAAGACACATGCACACATATGTTTATTGCAGCACTATTCACAATAGCAAAGACTTGGAACCAACCCAAATGCCCATCAATGATAGACTGGATTAAGAAAATGTGGCACATATACACCATGGAATACTATGCAGCCATAAAAAAGGATGAGTTCATGTCCTTTGTAGGGACATGGATGAAGCTGGAAACCATCATTCTCAGCAAACTGTTGCAAGGACAGAAAACCAAATACTGCATGTTCTCACTCATAGCTGGGAACTGAACAATGAGAACACCTGGACACAGGAAGGGGAACATCACACACTGGGGCCTGTTGTGGGGGGGGGTGAGGGGGAAGGGATAGCACTAGGAGATATACCTAATGTAAATGACCAGTTAATGGGTACAGCACACCAACATGGCACATGTATACATATGTAACAAATCTGCACATTGTGCACATGTACTCTAGAACTTAAAGTATCATAAAAAAATATTTAAAAAAACAAAAATAAAATAAAAAAGATTCCTATTAATATGATTAGCTCTAATTTATTCATTTCACTGTTGTATAATATTCCATGATGTGAATATAATGCAATCTATCTATTCTTCTGTTGATAAATATTCATGGTTATTTCTGGTTTTTGTTATTACAAAACAATGCTGCTATGAACATTTTAAGACATATCTTCAGGTGCTAACTGTGCAAGATATCTTCTGGTGCATATATTTAGGAATAGAATTGCTGGGTCACAGGAGGTTTACATCTCCAATTATCCTAGATATTGTCCCCCTCACTTTTTTTTTTTTTTTTAAGACAGAGTCTTGCTCTGTCTCCCAAGCTGGAGTTCAGTGGCATGATCTTGGCTCACTGCAACTTCCGCCTCCTGGGTTCAAGTGATTCTCCTGCCTCAGCCTCCTGAGTAGCAAGAACTACAGGCGTGTGCCACCATGCCTGGCTAATTTTTTTATTTTTAGTAGAGACGGGGTTTCACCATGTTGGCCAGGCTGGTCTGAAACTCCTGACCTCAGGCCATCTGCCCATCTTGGCCTCCCAAAGTGCTGGGATTACAGGCGTGAGCCACTGCGCCTGCCCCCTTCCCCCCCACACACACTTTTTAGGACCTAGACATCAATAATATGAGTCTGAAAAGCAGCTTCAATTGCAGCAAGCAGGACTCAAATTAGACCCTGCAAAGAACTTTTTTGGTTGTTAAAGGATTGTTAGAAATCGGCCCAAGTTGTGGAAGACAGTGGAGGAAGGTCTGTCACTCTGCTTTTCTGACATGCCTCAAGTACAGCTCAGTTTGGACTCAGTTCTAATTGTAGCCTAAAGATTTCAAAATTAATTACATTGGCATACATGAGTTGAGCTCCTATTCCATGCAAAGTGCTAAGCTGGGAGCAGAAGCGTGTGTCCTCTTCCTGCAAAGCACATCATCACCACCCCTCCTTGCAACTGAGATGAAAGACCAACGAGAGACATGTGCACATTTATACAGCAGGATGGGATTTAAATAACTCCTGAAGACCACAGTAAAGGGGAAGTCACAAAATACTGAGTGACTAATTGTTAAGTGAAATTGCCTTGGAGGCTCTGAGGAAAAAAGATCAGAGGAGTGGTCAAGGAACGTTGCACAGAAAAAGGTAGTATCTGAGCAATAATAGTTGAATGTAGGTGATAATCATGGCATCTACTAGTCGATGAACATTGTGTGCCTTGCAATTTACTTAGAGTATCTTGTTTAATCCTCACAATGACACTGTGAAGAAAGTATAATTAGTCTCTTTTGACACAGCAGGCGACTGATCGCCAGAGGACCAAGTAGCCTGCGCAAGCTCACACAACCACCGAGTGGCAGGGCAGGATTTGAACTGAGTCCTGAAGCCTCCCAAGTCAGAGGTCCCCGGGAGAGAACACAAGCAAAGGGTGAGAGGTAGGGGAGGGAGCCTGTGAAGGCCCCGGGCACAGCTTCTGGTATGGTTAGAATGGAGGGCTTCTTTGGAAAAAGTAGGTGATCAGGCGAGAAAAGGAGGTCCGGACTAGCGCATGGAAGATGCTGGTTTCCAGGCACAGGAGCTTTAAGTGATTAATTCAAGGAGATTCCACAGCGAGGCAGGTGTACTTCGGAATGGAGGGAAGGGCAGTGCAGGCAGAGAGGCGCTAGGCAGGTTCAGCAACAGCAGTGCAGGGGGGCGAGGATACAAACTTGAACAAGGAAGATGACTTGGAGACCCAACGGAGGGGACAGGTGTAGGAGAGACTTGCAAGGAAGAATGTGTGTGGACTTGGCTTCCAACAGCCGTAAGAGCAACTGAGGGAGGAATTGACAACTGATTCCACGATTGTGGGTGGCCCAGGAAGCTAGGCAAGGCAAAAGCAATGCTGTAGGCAGCTGAGGTTAATACAATGGCTAATGTTTGTTACCAGCTATTATCTGTAAGCACTTTACATGTATAAACTCATTTCACCCTCACAGCATTCCTATGAGGTAGGATCTATCATGATTTCCATTTTTCAGGTAGAGAAGCTGGGGTAGAGAGAAGTTAAGCAACTTGTCCAAGGTTACACAGCTGGTAAATGGCAGAGCTGGGACTTGAATCTGGGTTCCAGAGGCCTCACTCTTCACCACTTCACTAAACTGTGTTTGTTGAGGAACGTCTTTAGGGAGAAGCAGGGTTTCCCTCTCCCACTCCACATTCCCCACCCTCAAAGACCAAGTAGGATGGCAGGATTTTTTTGCTGGGTGGCATTGTTGCGGGGGAGTGTCAGGTCTCTGCTGCTACCCTAAGCCAGCTGCTTCTCACCACCAGGCAGTGAGCCTGGGACGTGCGGTGCTGGGGCCTGCACTGCCCGGGCACTCACCAACAGGAGGGCACCTGGAGCACAATCCTTCCTCATCACAGTGGAGCAGAAGTAGCACTAGCTGGTGCAGGCCACAGAGCGTGCCTGGCAAGGGAAGACCCAGCCCAGGTAGCACAACTCCACCAGGTTTGGGAGGAAGCAGCCCAACCCCACCTGCACAGAAAGTTCAGGAAGATTTTCTTCCTCATGGCCCTGGACACAAAGCAGTCAGGACTGGAGGGACAGGGGAGGAGTAGCAGTGAAGCAACTATGGCACATCATACCCAGAGGGTAGACCCCACCAGGAAGGCCAGCTCCATGCAGGCCCGCAGCACCACGTGGGCAGTGAAGACGGCCAGAACCCTGTATGACTACAGGCTGCGGTACCAGGCGGCAGCCCCAAGGCATTTGTGGAAAAACCTCCTCTCCTACTAAGAGCTGCCCCTCTAGGAAGTAAGAAGTCCCAAGGGGCCCCAACCTGGGTCCAGGGAGAGCCCCTCCAGCTGCCAGCTCTTGCACGGTTTCCAGCAGGTACCCCCTCTCCACACCCACTGTCTCCCCCTCACCATCTAGTGCAGCATACAGACAACCAAGAAGATGGAGGGTGCGGCCACCAGCGCAATCTGGAAAGCCCCAGCGGAAGTGGGAGAAGCGGTCATTGGTGCAACCAGGCTGCAGGGTATTGCAGGATGAACTTGCAGTGCTCATCCTACAGACAGCATTTGTCGCCAGCAGGACGACAGGCAGGATGTGCAAGACCAGGACAGTGAGCCATACCTTGCCAACCACAGTGGAATCGTTCTGCACTCGGGTCAGGAGCCAGCCCAGGAATGACCAGTCACTCATCTGTGGACACAGAAATCACAAGAAATTGGAGTGAGGGGACAGGGAGGGAAGGGGACGAAAACATAATGCCCCCACAGCCAGATATTTGCAAAGCTATTTCTGGCCCACAGCAAGAGCTCCAGCTCCATCTGTGCCTGACGCCCAGGCTTGCCACTCGCTGCCTGACAAGGATGGGAAGAACAAGCTGGCAGAGAAAAGGACACTGCCGAAGAAAAGATGGAAGCAGTGACTCCCAGAAGGAGCCCAACGCAGCCCAACATTCACCAAGACAGGCTGCATACTTCTATTACAGTTAGGCTTCCACTGAACTCTTCCCAACTCAACAGGCTTTCGGGCCTCTCAACTGTCCTCGCATTCTCTTCAGCTCGACAGAGTACCAGGCATATTTCTCCCAAGATGCCACGGTGGAAATTCATGACCTAGATTGTGTTTCTTCCCAAGTCCAGGGTAACATGTTTTTTGACTACTGTGGCAGGGTTTGAAAGAGACAGGCCTTATATCCTCCTGTCTCTGTCCACTGGATTCTCCTTAAGGCCTCATATTGCAACAATCTCATTTTACTTTACATTTCTGCAGCTTCTGACCCTGAGAATTACTGAAAAAATTCCCAAGTGTATAGCTTGTGGGGCATTTACACCTATTATTTCTGTCAACACTCTCCCTTCTGCCTCTCAGATAAACATGTAGTTAATTTACTTATTGTATTTGTTTAGCAACAAGGTCCTACTCTGTCACCCAGGCTGGATGCAGTAACATGAACATAGTTCACTGTAACCTCAAACTCCTGGGCTCAAGTGATCCTCCCGCCTCAGCCTCCTGAGTAGCTAGGAGTATAGGTATGTCCCACATGCCCAGGTAATTAAAAAAAATTTTTTTTTGCTGGGCACTGTGGCTCATGCCTATAACCCCAGCACTTTGGGAGGCTGAGGTATGCAGATAACTTGGAATTCGAGACCAGCCTGGCAAACATAGCAAAACCCCAACTCCCGATTCTACTAAAAATACAAAAATTAGCCAGGTGTGGTGGCACGTGCCTGTAATCCCAGCTACTTGGGAGGCTGAGGCAGGAGAATCACTTGAACCCAGTAAGCAGAGGCTGCAGTGAGCCAAGATCATCATGCCACTGTACTCCAGCCTGAGCGACAGAGTGAGACTCCATCTCAAAAAATATGTACGTGTGTGTGTATATACATATATTTTTTGTAGAGGCATGGGGGAGTCTTCTCATCTCACCCAGGCTGGTCTCGAACTCCTGGCCTCAAGCAATCCTCCCACCTCAGCCTCCCAAAGTCCTGGGATTACGGTTGTGAGCCGCTGCACCCAGCTGACACAGTATGTAGCCTGCTTACTACACAGCAGTACGTAGCATGCTTACTATACAACCTTAGGGTAAAGACCAGACCCCAGCTTTCCCTGTAACTGATTGCCTTCCCTAACTCCCTCCTAAACAGAATCCTGCAGATCCTACTGAGACCCCTCCCTCTTCCTCCTTAACTTTCAGGAAGCCAAGTTCTCTTGACTCTTATCTCCCTGGCTGCTCCGTTTGAGTCAATGTGCTGTTCTTCTCTCCACTCTGTAGACATCAATGTTCCTCAAGATACTTCAAGCCTCTTACTGGTCCTGGAGGATGCAGTCTGCTAGGATGGCCACAGGCATCTCCAACTCACATTAAACGTACTCTCCTGGGCCGGGTGTGGTGGCTCACGCCTGTAATTCCAGCACTTTGGGAGGCTGAGGCAGGCAGATCGTCTGAGGTCAGGAGTTTTTGAGACCAGTCTGGCCAACATGGTGAAACCCCAGCTCTACTAAAAATACAAAAACTAGCTGGGTGTGGTGGCAGGTGCCTGTAATCCCAGCCACTCAGGAGGCTGGGGCAGGAGAATCGCTTGAACCCGGGAGGCAGAGGTTGCAGTGAGCCAAGATCGTGCCACTTCACTCCAGCCTGGGCGACAGAGTGAGACTCTGTCTCAAAACAGACAAACAAAAAAACCTCCCTCTCCTGGAAAGGAGTGTTATAGTGGCTATGAACTTGGACTTGGACACCCAGAGCTGTGTAACCTTGAGCAAGTTGCTTAACCTGTCTATGTTTCTGTTTCTTCTTCTGTGTAATGGAGATTTTAAGGGGATTTACCTCATAGAGTTGTATGGGTTACTTGAGTTAATATACGTAAAGGACTTAGAAAAGTGCTTGGCCCATGGTAAGATAATACAAAGTATTAATATCTCTCCTCCAAACCTACTCCTCTTGCTGTCTTGGTGAATAGCACCGTCATCCAAGTTGCCCAAATCCTGATCACTATCCGTCATTTCTCCCTCTCGCTTCTCCTCATCTAATTGGTAACCAAGTCCCCACAGTACTACTTCCTTAATATCTCTCGCACCCACTGGCTTCTCATCAGTCCATGGCATAGACTTAGTCCAGACCTTCCCCTTTCTCTTGCTGGCATTATTACGCTAACCTCCTAGTAACTTGCTCTGCCTCCAGTTTTGTCCCTTTGATCTACCCTCAATGGTTGCATTCCTATAGTTTTCTTTCTTTCTTTTTTTTTTTTTTTTTTTTTTTGAGATGGAGTCTTGCTCTGTTGCCCAGGCTGGAGAGCAGTGGCGTGATCTCAGCTCACTGTAACCTCCACCTCCCAGGTTCAAGCGATTCTCCTGCCTCAGCCTCCTGAGTAGCTGGGACTACAGGCATGTGCCACCACACCTGGCTAAATGGCTGCATTCCTAAAATGCATATCTGGTTATCTGGTCATTTTGTCTCCCTCCTTAAAACTCTCAGCTGTGTGCAGAGGCTCACGCCTGTAATTCCAACTCTTTGGAAGGCCAAGGTGGGTGTATCACTTGATCTCAGAAGCTGAGACCAGTCTGGGCAACATAGTGAAGCCCCGTCTCTACAAAAAATACAAAAAATAGCTGGGTGTGGTGGTGCATGCCTGTAATCCCAGCTACTTGGAAGGCTGAGGTGGGAGGATCACTTGAGCCTGGGAGGTGGAGGTTGCAGTGAGCCAAGATAGTGCCACTGCACTCCAGCCTTGGTGACAGAATGAGACCCTGTCTCAGAAAAAATAAGTAAATAAATAAATAACTCTGCAATGGCTTCCATTGTCCTCAGGATAAAGCCTAACTCCCCAAGATGGCATGTAAGACCCTCTGTAATCTAGCCTCTGCCTACACCTCCAGCCCCATCTGTGCCCTCCTTACCCTCCAGCTCTCAGAACTCCTGGAAGCCCTACACACCTGCAGGCAACTTTATGCTCCTGAGCAGTCACTCACACTCTTCCTCTGCCTGTCCAGCCCCACTGTCCTTCCAGCCAATTCTTACTTACCTCCCAACATTCAGTTCAAGCAGTACTTTCTCCAAGGAAGATTCCTGATCCCATCCCAGAAAGGACTGACCATTCCTATGGTGATCTCCTGCTTAGTGCATTGTCTGCTGAACATAATGTCTGTAATTTCCATTTATACACAAATTTCATTTAAAACATAAGAATTATCTCCATTACTTGACTGTGAATCATTCAATGACAGAAACTGTATCGTATTTGTCACTACTGTTATTATTTTTTTTTTGAGATAGGTCTCACTCTGTTACTTAGGCTAGAATGCAGTGGCACAATCTGGACTCACCACAACCTCTGCCTCACAGGCTCAAGTGATCCTCCCACCTCAGCCTCCCAAGTAGCTGGAACTACAGGCGTGCATCACAATGCCCGCCTAATTTTTGTATTTTTTGTAGAGATGAGGTTTCATCATGTTGCCCAGACTGGTCTCAAACTCCTGGGCTCAAGTGATCCACCCACCTCAACCTCCCAAAGTGCAGATTATAGGTGTGAGCCACCGCACCCGGCCATCACCACTCTAAATATGAAATAGGTGTTTAATATATGTTTATTAAATGAATGAGTGAAAGAATGAATGGGTAGATGATAGAATTCCTCCATCATTGGGGTTCCCAGAGCTCCAGAGAGAGGTGTACTCTTCAAGACTTCTGAATTATTCCCACATCCAAGAACCCTCTTTGCTTTTTCTTTCATCCCAACCCTACCCACCCCTTGAGACCCACTTCCTGGAGGAATTCTCCCCTGACTATTCCAGCCCACACCAAATGCCTGCATCCCTGAATTCCTTATGCTCACTGCTACGCAGGATCCCTGTGCACATTCTGGCTGGCCTCGTTCCCTGCTATCAGGCCTTATCTTGTTGTTGTGCCCTACAGAGCAGCCAGCACAAGGGAGCTGCTCAGATAGACTCACACACTGGTCAACTTGTCCAGGAACAGAAAGGCCTGAGAGGAGGGAGGTTCCGGAGGAAGCTCTGCCAGATTTTACTCAGAGCGCAGAGTTCAAATTTCCCCCACTGCTGGCTCCTCCTTACCATAGCTAGGAAGGATGTTAGATAAAATTGGGGAAACAGAGGCACCAGGCAGGAAAGAAACCCACCTGTTCTCATTCAAAGCTTCAGGCCTGAATTAGGTAAGTCAGTGAGAGAGAGAGAGGCACACCTGGTCAGCGTTCCTGAGCGAGCTGTCAGCGGAAGGCAAAGAAAGAAAACGCAAGCCTCCTCCATTCCTCACGCGTACCTCGCTTCAGGCAGCTCCTCCATTCTCCCTCCTTGCCCCTTCTTTCTCTGGCCTTTGGAGCCAGACACACCTGGGTTCAAATCCTGGTTCTGCCACTTGCTATTTGTGTGACTGTGGGGCCAATTACTCAACTCCTCTGGGCCTGTTTTCCCATCTGTGAAGTAGAGATTTTTAACATAGAATGACAAAGACATATTGACAATGAGAGATAATGTATTACCAAAAACTCCGCCCCAAATTCATAGAGGCAGGAAGTAGAACAGAGGTTCCCAGGGGCTAGGAGAGGGGGAATGGGGAGTTATTATTTAATGGGTGCAGAGTTTGTTTGGGATGATGAGAAAGTGCTGGGTGTGGAGAGTGGTAACAGCTGTGCCACACTGTGGAGCTACTTAATGCTGATGAAGTATACAGCAAAAAATGGCTAGAATGGTAAATTTTTATTTTACTTTATTTATTTATTTATTTATTTATTTATTTATTTATTTATTTATTGAGATGGAGTCTCGCTTTGTTGCCCAGGCTGGAGTGCAGTGGTGTGATCTCAAGTTTACTGCAACCTCTGTCTCCTGGATTCAAGTGATTCTCCTGCCTCAGCCTCCCGAGTAGCCACCGCACCTGGCCAGAATGGTAAATTTTATATGTATATTTTACTACAAAAAATGTATATAATCGGCCGGGCACAGTGGCTCACGACTGTAATCCCAGCACTTTGGGAGGCCGAGGTGGGCAGATCACTTGAGGTCAGGAGTTCCAGACTAGCCTGGTCAACATGGTGAAATGCTGTCTCTACTAAAAATGCAAAAATTAGCCGGGCGTGGTGGCGCACGACTGTAGTCCCAGCTACCCGGGAGGCTGAGGCACAAGAATCGCTTGAATCTTGGAGGTGGAGGTTGCTGTGAGCCAAGATCACGCCATTGAGCTCCAGCCTGGGGGACAGAGTGACTCTCCTGTGAAAAAAACAAAATGGCTTGGCGTGGTGTCTCATGCCTGTAATCCCAGCACTTTGGGAGGCCGAAGTGGGTGGATCACTTGAGGTCAGGAGTTCAAGACCAGCCTGGCCAACATGGTGAACCCTCATCTCTACTAAAAATATAAAAATTAGCTGGGCAGGTGGTGCGTGTCTGTAATCTCAGCTACTTGGGATGCTGAAGCATGAGAATCACTTGAACCCAGGAGGCGGAGGTTGCAGTAAGCCAAGATCACACCACTGCACTCCAGCCTGGGCAATAGAGCGAGACTCTGTCTCAAAAAAAAAAAAAAAAAACACCAAAAAACTTATATAACCAAATGGTGGGGGGTGGGCAGGACCTTCCTCGGTACGGGACACCTGGTAGGGATGCTTGGTCATAAATAGAAGCTATTATTATTGCTCTTAGCAGCTCCTCTCCTGCTGCCCCAAACCCCTTCTCTTCACTCTTCAGGAAGAAAATACTAGAAACCCCCAGTCTGAGTGTTTAAACTGCTCACCACCACCATTAAGGAAGCAGAAGTTCCTGCAGGGCTGGAAGTTTATGTATGCCTCCTTGGTCAGGCAGTAGGCACTTGGGAGATGGAGGTCTCTGGGCATTTTCTTTCCTCCCCCGCCCACTTTTTTTTTTTTTTTCTTTTTTTTGAGATAGGATCTCACTCTGTTGCCCAAGCTGGAGTGCAGTAGTGCGATCACAGCTCACTGCAGCCTCAACCTCCCTGGACTCAGGTGGTCCACCCACCTCAACCTCCCAAGTAGCTGGGACCACAGGTGTGTGCCACCACACCCAGCTAATTTGTGTGTGTGTGTGTGTGTGTGTGTGTGTGTGTGTGTGTGTGTTTTATGAAGAAGGGGTTTCATCAGGTTGCCCAGGCTGGTCTGGAGCTCCTGGGATCAGGCAATACATTTGCCACAGCCTCCCACAGGCATGAACCACCACACCTGGCCTTCTTTTCTGGCCAAGCAAAGACATCCAGGAGTGGGTGGCAAAAGGAAACGACCTGCCTCCCATGGTTCAAATATTTATTAATCATCTGGTGAGCTCCCTGCTCATCCTTGTCAGCTCCTGTCACCCTGGCCTGCCTCTCCACAGAGCAGAGGCTAGGGCTCCTTCTCAAACCCAAAAAGCCAGAGCTGAGCCCCTGCTTCTCTTGATTTGAGCCCTGATGGGAGAAGAGTGGAAAAGAAAGAAATCAATAAAGCATAGAATAGCAAGGGAGAAATGCCAGTTAGCCCAAGAAGACAGTGGGGATTGAGGAACTTATTTTCTATTGCCCTTGAAATTAGAAGAGAAAAAAGTTATAAAATAACAATAGGAGTGAATGAGTTAGAAGTTTCTGGTTGCCAGAGCTTTAAGGCAATGGAAGAGAATATTGTCTCCCAGGTGAACTTTGAAAATGGGGTAGGGATCTATCTTTATAGGCCAGGGTTTCCTAACTTCAGCTTTAACCTCAGCAAATTGACATTTTGAACTAGATAATTCTACAGTGTAGGGAACTGCCCTGGGCAGGGTAGGATGGTTAGCAGCATTCCTGGCCTCTACTCAGTAGATCCTATTAGCACCCCTGCTCCCAGCCACAACAACCAAAAATGCCTTTATTGTCAAATGTCTTCTGACGGACAAAATTCACCCCACCCTTACTTGAGTACCACTGATCTATGCTAAGCAAAGTGTTTTTCTGCTTGGAAACCGGGGAGTAAAGAATTGACCTTTATATTCTAGAATGTAAAATGTAAAACTCGGCCAGGCACGGTGGCGTATGCCTGTAATCCCAGCACTTTGGGAAGCCAAGGCCGGGGAATCACTTGAGGCCAGGAGTTCGAGACCAACCTGGCCAATATGGTGAAACTCCATCTCTACTAAAAGTACAAAAATTAGCCGGGCATGGTGGTGCACACCTGTAATCCCAGCTATTTGGGAAGCTGAGGCAGGAGAATCACTTGAACCTGGGAGATGGCAGTTGCAGTGAGCCGAGATGGCGCCATTGCACTATAGCCTGGGTGACAGAGCAAGACTCCATCTCAAAAAAAAAAAAAAAAAAAAAGGCCGGGCGTGGTGGCTCACGCCTGTAATCCCAGCACTTTGGGAGGCCGAGGTGGGCGGATCACAAGGTCAGGAGATCGAGACCACGGTGAAACCCCGTCTCTACTAAAAATAGAAAAAATTAGCCGGGCGCAGGGGCGGGCGCCTGTAGTCCCAGCTACTCGGGAGGCTGAGGCAGGAGAATGGCGTGAACCCGGGAGGCGGAGCTTGCAGTGAGCCGAGATTGCGCCACTGCACTCCAGCCTGGGCGACAGAGCGAGACTCCGTCTCAAAAAAAAAAAAAAAAAAAAAAAGGAATGAGTTCATGTCCTTGGCAAGGACAGGGATGAAGCTGGAAGCCATTATTCTCAGCAAACTAACTCAGGAACAGAAAACCAAAGACTGCATGTTTTCACTCATAAGAAGGAGTTGAACAATGAGAATACATGAACACAGGGAGGGGAACATCACACACCGGGGCCTGTCGCAGGGTGGGGGGCAAGGGGAGGGAGAGCATTAGGACAAATACCTAATGCATGCGGGGCTTAAAACCTAGTTGACGGCCGGACGCGGTGGTTCACGCCTATAAATCTAGCACTTTGGGAGGCCGAGGCGGGTGGATCATGAGGTCGGGAGATTGAGACCATCCTGGCTAACACAGTGAAACCCTGTCTCTACTAAAAATAAAAAAAAATTAGCCGGGCGTGGTGGCGGGCACCTGTAGTTCCAGCTACTCAGGAGACTGAGGCAGGAGAATGGCGTGAACCTGGGAGGCGGAGCTTGCAGTGAGCCGAGATGGCGCCACTGTACTCCAGCCTGGGCGACAGAGCGAGACTCTCTCTCAAAAAAATAAAAATAAAAATAAAACCTAGATGACGGGCTGGTAGGAGCAGTAAACCACCATGGCACGTGTACACCTATGTAACAAACCTGCATGTTCTGCACATGTATTCCAGAACTTAAAGTAAAATTAAAAAAAAAGAAAAGAAAAGAAAAAAGAAAAAAAAATGCAAAGTCAAACTCCACAAGGGGTAAACAAGATGTTGTGACTGGCCGGAAGTCAGGGAGAATAACATAGGCCCCACATCCTAGGAAATTGTGAAGCTCCAGTCAGCTGCGCAAAGTCACACAGCAAGGACCTTGCAGTGTGGACCTGGGGAGTGGTGACTCCCCAGGTCCTCAGCAATGACAAGCCCTGTCATGCAAATCAGCTCCACTGTGGATGGATTCCGCTCCTCCTCTAAACTCAGATCTGGGGTTGGGGTGGTTGCTGAGCAAGCATTCTCTGGGCCTTCCTAGGAGCCACATGGAAAACAGAAGCCTTCAAGAAGAGCCAAGGCCTGGAAGGAAGTTTCCCAGCTTCAAATCTTAAATATCCCTGCCCTCCCCAAAGCCCTAGAACACTGGGCCGGAGAACGGCACTGATGGTGCCATTAAGCTCCATTAACAAGTGCACATTAAGTTCCCCAGTCCCAAATCAGTATTATGGATTTTTCCTTTTGCCTCAGGCTCCAGTGTGCCCTGGCATGATACTGCTACCGATTATCTTTATTGAAAATATTGTTTTGTTCAATATGGATTTTTCTGCATTAATTTGATTGCTAAAAAATATGGCATTGGCCAGGCACAGTGGGGTGCACCCATGGTGTCAGCTACTCGGGAGGCTGAGGTGGGAGGATTGTGTGAGCCTAGAAATTCGAATCCAGCCGGGGCAACACAGCAAGACCCCACCCCTAAAAATTTTTTAATATGGCATTAAAATGTTATTTATTTTGATTACTGAGTTTTTTGAATCCCATTAAGTACTATGACTGAGGTGAGTGCCTCACTCCCCTCACTCTAGTCCTGGCCCTGCTCACTGGGTCCCTAATAGGAGAGCTCACGAGGCATATGTGAAGGCAGAGGGGGACCCACAGGCTACATTCTGCACACAAACAGGTTTTGTTTGGCTTGCACTACCTTTGCAAAAATGTCTTCACTTGTTGCCAATTGTCTTAAATCAAGAGAATCACATAAAAACCCAGATTTCTGGGAAAGAAAATTGGATAATCTGACAACCCTACACATGATGGGCAATAGCTTTTGGAACCAGGTTAGTGGCTTACCATTTAGGAAAAGGGGGTGCTGCCCAATTTCCCTTAGCCACCCAGCCAACTTCTCCCATCTACAAGACCCACTTTATCTCCTGAGCACTGGCGAGCTGCAGCCAGCTTGCGCCATTTCACAAGAGCTGACTGTCAAATTTTCAGAGTCGGTTAAGTACAGTCATTATAAAAAAAAAATTATATAAACTTAACAATTAGATACTTTATCTTCAAAACAAAACTCATAACTTCCTAATTATTTTACTACATTTTCCTGTTATCTATGTTCTTGAGATTATTAATGTCTATTACATCTGTATGGTGGAAGTGCAATACTGTGGTGCGCTGCTGTAAATCTCCTCCCAACTCCGTGCTCAGTGATGTCACAGTGGTAGCATGAACTTGGCCATGGTAAGAGGATGGAAATCAGCAAAACTGCAAAACAGGGCTTGATCTATTGTTTCGTTGATTGTTGAGACTTAAAATATTGATGGAGGCCGGGCGCAGTGGCTCACGTCTGTCATCTCAGCACTTTGGGAGGCCGAGGTGGGCAGATCACCTGAGGTCGGGAGCTCGAGATCAGCCTGACCAACACGGAGAAACCCCGTCTCTACTAAAAATACAAAATTAGCTGGACGTGGTGGCGCATGCCTGTAATCCCAGCTACTCGGGAGGCTGTGGAAGGAGAATCGCTTGAACCCAGGAGACAGAGGTTGTGGTGAGCTGAGATGGCACCATTGCACTCCAGCCTGGGCAACAAGAGCGAAACTCCATCTCAAAAAACAAAACAAAACAAAACAAACAAACAGACAAAAAAACTGATCGAGAAATTGTTAATTATGTAGAGTAAACTTAATAGTGTGGCTTGTCTGTAGCCATTGCATTATGAATAGCACAAGAATTCAAGGAAATATTCTTCCAGTATTTGTAAACTACTATCTGATTCACCAAAGAGGTTGTTCCTGTCATTGAATAAGGAATGAAGTTCAGGACAAAAATCTTCATTGTTTCACCTTCATCTTACTCATTAACTTAAATGAGAGTATCAACCAACATTCATGTCAAAACTACAGTTGTTTATCATTCATAACCTTAGGCTGGTTACTGGTACAAGTATTCCTCAAAAATCAATGAAAGCATTTTGAATGAATGGCTATATGGAATTGATAATAAGGATATATATAGTTATTGTATATATATAATTATATATAGTTTTTCCCATTTACGGAGGAGAAAACTGAATGTCAGAGCTGGATTTCAATCTAGGTCTGCTGCCTCCAAAGCCTGTACCCTTTGTACTCTGCCGCCTCCAAAGGAGAGATGGTAAGGCATGAAAGGCCTGTACATTTCATGATCCCAGAAGACAAAAAAAAAAAGAGAAAAAATTGAACCAAACCCATAGACAAAACCTGCTCCAGAGCCTCACTCTCCTCCCCATCAGCAAGATGCCCCTTCAGTCTATCCTAAGTCCCTCTGAATATGGTTCTGCCTTCTGGAAAGCCCCAGAGCAAGGCCCACCATCCTCTTACCTGAGAGGGAATCGTTGTCTCTGAGAGTTGGAGGTCCAAATAAATCTGCTGCCTGCTTAGGGGTACCAAAGACC
The DNA here is from genome assembly GCF_049350105.2 of Macaca mulatta. Taxonomy (NCBI): domain Eukaryota; kingdom Metazoa; phylum Chordata; class Mammalia; order Primates; family Cercopithecidae; genus Macaca; species Macaca mulatta. The sequence continues at coordinate 37,935,590 of NC_133421.1, forward strand.
AGCGAATGTGCAGAATGTGGGCTGTTTATCCCCAGGCCTTGGGGGCCCTGCAGGAGGAAAACTCAGAAAACGCTGGGACAAAAGCTGGGAGATACAATGGGCATCCCTCGTGCTGAAAATCCTGCCCACTCGGCACAACAGAAGCCACGAGAATCCCCCCACTGCCAGCACTCAGGACCTAGCTGTGCCCATGGCTTGCCAGATTTGTTAAATTTGCTCCACAGGTGTGAATGCCCTGAGGGTCCTGTGTGGTCACCCGTGTGGAAGAACAGATGAGGCATGGCTTGGAAACCACCTGGCCCCCAAGAGATCTTGGTCTACACTGGCAGGAGTGAATCAGGAGCTGTGGCTTATCCCTCCCCAAAGCAGCTCTTCCTCATGAAGTCCTTTTCTCCTATTTTGGTGGAAGGGGCAGGGAAGCTTGGGAGTGACGTTTAGGGGCACCTTCCCAAGAGAGGGTCCCCTTCTCCAGAAAGCCTGCCCAGCTTCTCTGGTCTTTCTGACCTCTCTCAGCATCCAACCCTGAAGCCAAGGGCCTAGGGTTCTATGGCTTCCTGTGTGACTTTGGGCAACTTACTCTACATCTCCGGTCTTCATCTGTGTAAGAGAACCAACAAATATTGAGTGGCTTTCCAGTGCTAAACACATAAAAATTTACATCCCTTTCCTTATTCAAATCCTCCTTCCAACTCTATGAGATTGATATTAGGATCCCCACATTGTAGCAGAGGAAACTGAGGAACAGAGAGGTCAGGTAACTTACCTTGGGTCACACAGCTGAGATTCAAACTCAGATCTGGTTGATTCAAACTCCATGGCTTCACATCATAAATTATACAGTACTTGACACAAGTGTAGCAGGAACGACTCCACCCTCAACGGCAGGGTATAGGAAATAGGTATTAACTTTTGTATAACTCAGTTTTAATCCCAGTCAGTTTTAGTTTCCCCCTCCTTCTGCATCAGAAGCCATAATTTTTCAAAGTGTCCCAAGGCAGGGGTGGAAGCACTCTGCCTCTGTGTCATCTGCCGCTCATTAGTATTGTGTCATCCACTGTTCAGCTAGTCATTGGCTCACACATGAGCGTTTTTCTGTTTTTCGTTTTAGAGACAGTGTCTCGCTCTGTCACCCAGGCTGGAGTGCAGTACCATGATTGCAGCTCACTGTAGCCTTGAACTCCTGGGCTAAAGCCATCCTCCCGTCTCAGTCTCCTGAGTAGTTGGGACTACAGATCTGTGCCACCACGCCTGCCTTCTGGTGGCTTTTTTTACTACATTCCTGCCAGCCTTGATGTTCCAGGATTCCAGGGGGCCAAGTTCCCATTTGCCCAGCCTCACTATGGGGCCATTCTCTTTCTGCTTGCCTAGGCTGTGGCCCCAAATACACAGTAGTGTTCTTCTTGCTGGAACTCAAGGCCACCTACATAGTCATCCCTTTTCCTCTGCCACCAGCCTGGAGGAAGCTTCTTTAGTTTCTAAAGGGAAGCCCACTCCCCTTAAACCTACACCACCCAGCTTTCACTTAAGGTATTTCCTTCAAATACGCGGCCTATGTTCAGAAACCTCTCCATTCCCCTATGGCTAGGAACTAGGCCAGGAAGCAACTTTATTTCTGCAGCATCATCTTCTGAGGCAATGAGCACAGGACAGCCCAGCTCCTAGAAAAGGGGCCAGTGGTGGCCATGAAGTGTTAAAATGCCAGTAAGGAAAAAATGGGTAAAGTCTGCAAAATATCACATCAAGTTCGGGCACAGCGGCTCACTCCAGTAATCCTAGCATTTTGTGGGGCCAAGGTGGAAGGATCACATGAGCTCAGGAATTCAAGGCCAACAAAATGAGATCTTGTCTCCACAAAAAGTAAAAAAAAGTAGCTAGACATGGTGATGTGCTCCTGTGGTCCCAGGCTCTCAGTCGGGAGACTGAGGCGGGAGAATCACTTGAGCCCAGAAGGTTGAGGCTACAGTGAGCCAAGATTACTCTACTGCACTCCAGCCTCACTCCAGAGTGAGACTCTGTCTCTAATAATAATAATAATAATAATCAAAAACTATATCTGAACTTATTTTTATTATTATTTCTTCCAATTTCCTTTTTCTTAGAGCCAGAGATATTGTAGCCTGGTAGGACTTAATAGCGGTAATAATAATAATAATGGCTAATATGTGTTAGGTGCTTGTTATGGCCAGGCACTGTGATAAGTGCTTTACCTTATTATTTATTTATTTATTTATTTATTTATTTATTTTTTTTTTTTTTTTGAGACGGAGTCTTGCTCTGCCGCCCAGGCTGGGGTGCAGTGGCCGGATCTCAGCTCACTGCAAGCTCCGCCTCCCAGGTTTACGCCATTCTCCTGCCTCAGCCTCCCGAGTAGCTGGGACTACAGGCGCCCGCCACCTCACCCGGCTACTTTTTTGTATTTAGTAGAGACGGGGTTTCACCGTGTTAGCCAGGATGGTCTCGATCTCCTGACCTCGTGATCCGCCCGTCTCGGCCTCCCAAAGTGCTGGGATTACAGGCTTGAGCCACCGCGCCCGGCCTATTTATTTATTTTTATTTTTATTTTTATTTTTTAGACAGAGTCTTGCTCTGTCTCTCAGGCTGGAGTCCAGTGGCACAATCTCGGCTCACAGGTGATCTGCCCACCTTGGCCTCCTCCCGAAGTGCCAGAATTACAGGCATGAGCCACCACGCCCAGCCAATATTATTTCATTTAATGGTCATAAAAATCCTACAAGGCACTTATGATCCTCATTTTAAGAGGAAGCTGATCCTCAGAGGGCAAAATCATCTTGCATGAGGTCATCCAATCACCAAGCCACACCGTTCAGATGCACCACAAAGACTCACCAGTGTCCCTCAGGCTGCCCAGTCACCAGCATCGGGAACTGCTGTCCATGAGCAAGTCAGATGGGACAGGTGCCTCCCTGGATGAGGATGTGATGAAATGTTGGCGTGAACTGGTTTCGCCATGCAGAAGCAGGAAGATGACTAGGTAAGACATAAGTCATCTTCTCATGGCCACCTACATAGTCACCCCTTAGGTAAGACTGATGTCTTACCTAGCCATCTTCCTTCCAAGGATCAAAAGATCCAACTGTAGGTCCTTCAACCAGGTTGGCCCAATTGTCAATGGCTTCCCAGGCCACACTCAGAAGTGTTGCCCAGGGTTCTAGGCTGGAGCCACCTCCTCCCTGTCTTCCCTCTTTTCTGGAAGATGCCAGGAAAGTACTGCCCTAATCCAGAGTCCCCTCATCCACCCAGAAGTGAGTGTGGGTACAAGGAAGTGGGTGCCAGGTGGAACAGGTGCCAGTAGTATAGTCCTGGGAGGTGACGGGGCAGGCCTGGGACCAGAAGCTGCAAATTCCTAGTCTGTCTACTGCCTGGCTGCTTCTGAGCTGCTATTAGAGGCCCAGGGCACTATCACTTCCTGTGTGACTTTGGGTAGCTCACTCTACCTCTCTGGTCCTCATTTGTGTAACAGAACCAACAAATATTGAATGACTTTCCAGTGCTAAACACATAGAAGCTTTACATTACACACACACACACACACACACACACACACATATGCTGTGACAGAACCAACCTTCCTCTAACATGAGATTCCTCTTCTTCTGTAGTAATTGGACTTTTATTTATAGCTGAGCAATGTCCACCCAGAATAAAGACTTTATTTTTTCCAGGATTCTTTTCAGCTAGGTGTGGCCATGTGACTACTCCCTGGTCAACAAGGATAAACATTGTGTTGGTAAGTGCATCTTCCAGGCAAGGCTCGGGTGGATAACTTTTTTACTCCTTGTGCCATTGACTGAGGTCACTCGGTGGAGTTCAGCTGGTACACGAGTTGGCTTGGAGGGTCCATGACGGCCTCGCTCACGTCTGGCATGCTGTCAGGGGCAGCTGGAAAGCTCAGCCAGAACTGCGAATTGGAACATCCACATGTGGCCTCTGCAGCTCGCAGGAGAGTTGGACTTTCTTACATGGCAGCCCAGGCTCCGGGAGCAAGTTTTTCAGTGATCAAAGTAGATGCTCCATGGCCTGTTACAACTGAACCTCAGAAGGTACTTGCCATCACTTCTGCCTACGCTAATAGACCTACTGTTTGGGTCAAAGCAGTCACAAGTCCACCAACATTTAAGGAGAAGGAACAGAGAACACCTAGAAACCTTACACACACACACACACACACACGCTGTGACAGAGACTACTAACCTTCCCCTAAATATGAGGTTCTTTTTCTTCTATAGTTACTGAACCTTTTATTTATAGCTCAATGAGGCTAAGTCTCTCACTGACCAACTGCTCAATGAGAGAAGTGTCAAAGAATTTGCAACCTGCTGGGTGCAGTGGCTCATGCTTGTAGTCCTAGCACTTTGGAAGGCCAAGGCGGGAGGATCACTTGAGGCCAGGAAGTCAAGACCAGCCTGGACAACCAACAAGATGGCAAGACCCCACCTCTGCCAAAAATAAGAAAATCAGTCATGTGTGGTGGTGCGAACCTGTAGTTGCAGGTACCCGGGGACTGAGGCGGGAGGATGACTTGAGCCCAGGAGTTCGAGACTGCAGTGAGCTGGATTACTCTGCTGCACTCCAGCCTGGGTGACACAGCGAGTCCCTGTCTCAAAAAAAGAAACACACGGCCGGGCGCGGTGGCTCACATCTATAATCCCAGCACTTTGGGAGGCCGAGGCAGGCAATCACGAGGTCAGGAGATGGAGACCATCCTGGCTAACACAATGAAACCCCGTCTCTACTAAAAATACAAAAAATTAGCCGGGCGAGGTGGTGGGTGCCTGTAGTCCCAGCTACTCGGGAGGCTGAGGCAGGAGAATGGCGTGAACCCGCGAGGCGGAGCTTGCAGTGAGCTGAGATCGCGCCACTGCACTCCAGCCTAGGTGACAGAGCGAGACTCCATCTCAAAAAAAAAAAAAAAAGAAAGAAACACACACACACAAAAAGACACCCCAGCAATCCTGGACCACTTGGGTCAGAGAAAAATAAACTTCCATTTTGTTGAAGGCACCACTCTTTTGGTTGTGTGTCACTCACAGCCAAATGCAATCCCAATAGAAGCACACACACGCACAGACATGCACACGCATATACACATACTCTCAATGACAGTGCACGCAGCCCACAAGACACAGGGAGACAAGCAAATGTTAAAATCTCACAGGGTTCAGAGTACTCATCTACTCACATGAACTCATTCCACACACCAGCTTCAGGAGCTGTCCTTCCCCGAGGTTCGCATCTCACTCTGCACTTCCCCTGACACAACCCTCACTGTGGTATATTATAATTAGAATATACTTGTCCATATCACCCTTGCCCTGGTCAACCCTTGGACCCCATCTGTCTTGTTCATCATCATTCATTTAGCACCAAGCACAGGACTTCAATCAACATTTGACCAGGTTTGTATTTTACAAATAGCCTGCAGGTAACACTTTGAGCTGCTGGGGACTGGAGTCTGAGTGTAGTGAGACTGATGAGGAGCCTGCCTGGACGTGATGAAATCCTGAACTGGAGCCTCAGTACTGGAGACGGGGGTGAAATGGAGAGAGCAGGAGGTGGGACTGACAGGCATTGGTAGTGACTGGGGGGCGAGGGAGAAGTAGGAGTCAAGGAGCGCACCCAGATTTCTAATCTGGATGATGCAATAACAAATGGTGGCACCCTTTGCTGAAAGCAGAAACAAGAGGGAAGCAGAAGACTCAGGAGAAGGTAACACGCTCAGTTTTGTCTATGTGTATTTCAAATACCCCGGTGGCCATCCAGGTGGACTCATGTAGGAGGCAGCTAGACGGTTGGACAGAACCAAAGACTAGTGAAGACATGACCACATCTTCCGAAACATTCCCATGTAAGTCATTCATTGTTCAGTCAAAGTATTGGAGGAAGCGGGGGGCAGGGCAGGGCCCTGGGTTGGAAGTTGACAGACCCACATTCCCTTCGCCACTACTACCTGATGCATCATCTTGATGGGCAAGGGACACCGCCTTCTGGCTTGTAGTTTTCTACTTAGTTGTAAAAATGAGAAGCCCGCCTCAAACCTCTGTGTTTCCTTCTAGCTCTCAGATGCTATGACTCTTGGCTAAATATTTGAAATATTTGCAGGCCTACCCTCTGCAGGCTACTGGGCTGGGCCCTGACCCCATTTCTGCTTCTCTCAAAAAAAAAAAAAAAAAAAAAAAAACCCAAAAAGCAGGTCAACTGCAGGAGGAACCTGGGAGGTGAAACACACTGAAAGCTTCTCTGCTCCAAACTGCTCTTCCATTTCCCCATTCCCTGCACCAAGGTCTCTGTCCACCCAATACTCCAGAATGCCCTCCTTAGGTCTCCAGGCCCATCCAGCTACTCCCAACAACTATTTCCCAAAAGACCAACTAGGAATAAAAACTATCCCCATTCTTTCCCTTTGTGTCACACTTTATATTTCCACTTTCTCCAGTATAAATGATATTCACTGCATAGGAACCATATGGTAGGCACCATGCCAAGCTCTGAGGTGCTGGGATGAAGATGACACAGACCCTACCCTCAAAAAAGCAGGAAGAGAGTTAGCAATGTAATTTGAGGTGAATGAACCACACAGGGGCTGTAGGAACATAGATGAAGGGAAGTGGGGGGTGTGTGTGTGTGTGTGTGTGTGTATGTGTGTGTGTGTGTGTGTGTGTGTGTGTTCAGGAGGATCCTCAAACCCTGTGAAGTTTGGGGTTTTTGTTTGTTTGCTTGTTCGTTTAAGATAGAGTCTTGCTTTGTTGGCCAGCCTGGAGTGCAGTGGCATGATCTCAGCTCACTGCAACCTCCACCTCCCAGGTTCAAGCAATTCTTGTGCCTCAGCCTCCTGAGTAGCCAGGATTACAGGTACACGCCACCACGCCTAGCTAATTTTTGTATTTTTAGTGGAGACAGGGTTTCGCCTTGTTGGCCAGGCTGGTCATGAACTCCTGACCTCAAGTGAGCCACTCGCCTCAGCCTCCCAAAGTGCTGGGATTATAGGCATGAGCCACCACGCTCAGCCATTTGTTTGTTTTTTTGATACAGGGTCTTGCTCTGTTGCCCAGGTGGGAGTGCAGTGGTGCAATCACGGCTCACTGCAACCTTGACTTCCCGAGCTCAAGTGATCCTCCCACCTTAGCCTCCCTGGTAGCTGGAACCACAGATGTCTGCCACCATGCCCAGCTAATTTTTTAAAATTTTTTGTAAGGACAGGATCTTGCTGTGTTGTCCAGGTTGGTCTCAAACTCCTGAGTTCAAGCAATCCTCCCAATTCTGCCTCCTACAAGTGCTGGGGATTACAGGTGTAAGCCACTGCACTTGGCCCCTGTAAAGCTTTTATAAAACATTAGCACTGGAAAGGATCTCACAGACCAATTAGTCCCACTCCCTCATTTTATATGTGTAGAAACTGAGGCCCAGACTGGCCAGGCATGGTGGCTTACACCTGTAATTCCAACACTTTGGGAGGCTGAGGCAGGAGGATCACTTGAGCCCAGCAGTTCAAGACCAGCCTGGACAGCATAACAAGAACCATCTCTGCAAAAGAAATTAAAAATTAGCTGGGTGTGGCAGGATGTGATGGCTCATGCCTTTGGGAGGCCAAGATGGGTGGCTTACTTGAGGGAAGGAGTTCAAGACCAGCCTGGCCAACATGGCAACACACCCTCTGTACTAAAAATACAAAAAATTAGCCAGGCGTTGTGGCGGGCACCTGTAATCCCAGCTACTCGGGAGACTGAGGCAGGAGAATCGCTTGAACCCAGGAGGCAGAGGTTGCAGTGAGCCAAGATCATGCCACTGCACTCCAGCCTGGATGATAGTGCAAGACCTTGTCTCAAAGAAAAATAAAGTAAATTAGCTGGTGTGGTGGCAGGTAGCTGTGGTCCCAGATATTCAGGAGGCTGAGGTGGGAGGATCACTTGAGCCCAGGGGTTCATTCAAGCCTGCAGTGAGCTATAATTGTGCCACTGCACTCCAGCCTGGGCAACAGAGTGTGACCCTGTCCTCCCCCCCCCAAAAAAAAAGGAAAAAAAGAAAGAAACTGAGGCCCAGGGAAGTTAACTGACTTGCCCAAGATCATAGTTGATAAGAGTAGCATAGCCCAGACTGGAACTACATATCTCAGACTTTCAGTTCTCATCCACCATGCTCTTGTCCCTTAGCAGGCTCCCTCCTCTGCTTATTCAATAATAATCGTATCTTAAGAGGTATAAGAGCTAAGATGCTTCCAGGCATCATTCTAAGCTCTCTAGATGGATTGATTCATTTACTACTCACAACATACCTAAGAGTTAGGTTTTTATGTTCCCCTAATATGACAATATTGAGTCTTAGGTTAATTGACTTGCCTGAGGTCACACAGTTAACACAATATTGAATACAGGTAGTCCAAATAAAGAGCCATGCGCAGGGGGGGAAATTGCCTGGAGGCTTTAAAATGTAATTAATTCCTATACCCTACCCTCAGAAAGTCTGATTATCTCGGCCTGAAGTAAACAAGCTGGAGTTTGCATTTTAGCCATGCACCCTAGGTGATTATGATTTGATGGCTATCGGACCACTCTCTGAAAAAACCCAATTCGAATGTATCTTTTTTCTCAATTCAGAGTTTTCTGGCAGAATCCCTCCCTTCCTTGGGACTCCCTGTCCTCAAAGGACCCGGCGTTCCGGAGTCTGCTGGGAATAAGGGTACTCTGGGAACGGACGTATGCCCCCTGGTGGTCAGAAATTAGAGGCTAGGCGCTGCAGCCAGCAGGGTCTCGTCAAGCGCACAAACGTGAAGTTTTCTGGAATTTCGTTCAGCCAATATTACTGAGGTGCCACTATGGATCAGCACAGAGCCATTATAATACACAGCACACTGGAGATAAACAGGATTTCTGGTGAATTCTTCAAGGTGACTGCTCACCTATTTTCATCCGTGGGTACAAAGGCATCAGTTTCAAGCTGCAATTGGACAAATTTCACCTGGTCTAAGTATTCGTATCTGGCAACATATAGCCCTGATTTTAAGTCTTTAGGAGGCTGAAAAAGAGTTTTTTGAAAAAGGCTGAGTCTACACTCGGGAAGGAAACACAGAAGCAAATATATTTGCAGTGCAGTGAGAAGAGCCCAGGGCTTTGGAATCAGGCTGTTCCAGCTCTGTTACTTCAGGCTCTGGGACCCAGGGGCAGTTATTTCATCTTTCTAAGCTGCAGCTACTTCACCTGAACCATGCGAATAATAATAACACCTGTCTCAAAGGTTTGTGTGATAAGATGGTCTCTTAGAACAGTGCCTGGCACAAGATAAACATTCAAAACACTTGTAGGTATTTTGAAATATAATATTTTGTAGTTATATACCATAAAGTATAAACTGTATATACCAGGGTTCTAACATCAGCCTTAATTCATTCATCTTAAAAAGGAACACAAATAATTATTGAGTGAGCTCACTCGTGTAGATCCCAGCACTTTGGGAAGCCAAGGTGGGAGAATCACTTGAGGCCAGGAGTTGGAGACCAGCCTGGACAACATAGTGAGACACCTGTCTCTACAAAGAAAAAAAATTAGCCAGACATGGTGTCATGAACCAGTAGTCCCAGCTATACAGGAAGCTGTGGTAGAAGATCTCTTGAGCCCAGTAGTTGGAGGCAGCAGTGAGCCATGATTGCACCAGAGCACTCCAGCCTGGATGACAGACAAAGACCCCATCTAAAAAAAAGAAAAAATTCTTGATCCAGTGTAGCCGAGACAAGATTTCCTCCAGTTTTGAATCCTCTAATATGTGACGCATAGACATCAAAACTATTCCACACTGTTGGTGGGACTGCAAGTTAGTACAACTTTGAAAAATTGTTTGGTAGTATCTGCTAAAACTGAGCATATTTATGGCCCAGCAATTTCATTCTTAGGAATAGTCCCAAAAGGAATGCTTACATATGTTACCCAGAAAACATATACAAGCATGTTTATAGCAATACTATTTATAATAGCCTCCAAGTGGTGAAATACCTAAGTGTCTATCAACACTACAATAGGTCTTTGTGTGTGTGTGTTTGTTTGTTTGTTTGAGATGAAGTTTCGCTCTTGTTTCCCAGGCTGGAGTACAAAGGCGAAATCTCAGCTCACTGCAACCTCCGCCTCCCAGGTTCAAGCAATTGTCCTGCCTCAGCCTCCTGAGTAGCTGGGATTACAGGTGCCCACCACTACACCTGGCTAATTTTTGTATTTTAGTAGAGACAGGTTTTTACCATGTTGGCCAGGCTGGTCTTGAACTCCTGACCTCAAGTAATCCGTCCGCCTCAGCCTCCCAAAGTGCCGCGATTACAGGCATGAGATATGGTGCCTGGCCTAGATGTTTATTTTTTATTTTATTTTATTTGAGACAGAGTTTACTCTTGTCGTCCAGGCTGCAGTGCAATGGCACAATCTTGGCTCACTGCAACCTCCACTTCCCGGGTTCATGCAATTCTCCTGACTCAGCCTCCTGAGTAGGTGGGATTACAGGCGCATGCCACCGTGCCCAGCTAAATTTTGTATTTTAGTAGAAATGGGGTTTCACCATGCTGGCCAAGCTGGTCTTGAACTCCTGAATTCCAGTGATCCGTCTGCCTCGGCCTCTCAAAGTGCTGGGATTACAGGCGTGAGCCACCATGCCTGACCCCAGCTAGATTTTAAAATTGTGGTATTTTCATAGACTAGAACACTACACACAGTATGATGAGTAAATTTCACAAATACAATGACAAGCCAGACACTGAAGAGTACATACCATATGATTTCATTTATATAAAGTACCAAATGGTTGAAATGAACTGCCATTAGAAAATGGAATACTAATTGCCTTTAGGTGCAGAGTGGTGATTAGAGGGGGTCTAAAGGGGTTTCAGGGAGGGGATTGCAAATAATGTTCTATATCATGATCTGTGTGGCAGTTATACAAAGTGTTTGGACTTTATAAAAACTAATCAGACTGATTGCTTATAATTTGTGCACTTTTCTATGGTATGAATTCATAGATTTCAATAAAAAGTTTACCTAAAAAATTCTTTGTGAGTCCCTCATGACCAATCACAGAACACATCCAGGCCTCATGATAAGCCCAGAGTCCCCCCAGGGTATCAGAATCAGAAATTTAATGCCCTCTGGGGATCGGAGATGTGGCCTCAGGCCCATGAGCTGCAACCAGGTTTCTTGCTAAAAGTCAAGAACAAAAGGGTTGTCTTGTAGATAAAGCGGGTTCCAGAAAAACTGCACCAGGGTGAAGAGCTAGGTGTCTGCCTGGAGCCTGTGGGTGAAAAAAATCACACCTCCAACACTGTGCCAATCAGAAGGGTGGCACCTGAGTACACACCAGACTTGCTGTTTGAGAACCCCAGGGCAAGAAATTAGTAAAAACTGCCCAGAGGCAGTGAAACTGCATAAAATACTTGCATAGAGAAACACAAAATATCCTCACCGGAGTTCGTCCAAAACCTAGAGAAAGACCTGCTCCCTTAGGAAACGAACAAAGAAGCAAATGCCATCATAAACAGGTGACAGATGCAAGGAATCAGAAAATGTATGCTCCAGAAATCACAGAAAAAAGGACAGTTTGAAACAAATGTTTCAATTCATGAAACACAAATGCTAATTTAAAAGAAATGTGTTTCAGACTGGGTGCAGTGGCTCACACCTGTAATCCCAATATTGTGGAAGGCTAAGGTAGCAGGATCGCGTGAGGACAGGAGTTTGAGACCAGCCTGGGCAACACAGTGAGAGCCTATCTCTATTTTAAAAAGAAAAAAAACCTTTTTTTTTTTTTTGACATGGAATCTTGCTCTGTCGCCAGGCCAGAGTGCAGTGGTGCGATCTTGGCTCACTACAACCTCCACCTCCCAGGTTCAAGCGATTCTCCTGCCTCAGCCTCCCAAGTAGCTGGG